>NC_082704.1:101930831-102530831 GCF_949987515.2 Delphinus delphis
AAGGAACGAAGTACTGACACATGCTGCAACATAGATGAACCTGGAAAATGTGATGCTACATGAAAGAAGCCAGACATAAAAGGTCACATATTGTATGACACAATTTATATAAAATACCCAGAATAGGAAAATCCATAGAGACAGAAAACAGGTTCATGCTTGCAGTGGCTGGGGTGAAGAGATAAGGGGAGTAATTACTTAACGAGTGCAGGGTTTCTCTCCGGTGATGAAAATGTTCTCGAGTTAGTGGTGATGGTTGCCCAACATTGTGAATATACTAAAACCCACTAAATAGTACACATAAAAATAGTTTAAATGGGGACTTTTGTGTTATGTGAATTTTATCTCAGAAAAAAAAACCCTACAAAAAGCAGCAAGTATCTTAGAACCAGACAGATCTGAGTTCATATCCAGACTTTGCTATGTCCTAGATGTGAGAATGTGTGTCAAACAGTTCATCACTGTGCATGTTTCATGCTCTGTAATATGGGTATTAATAATCTCTAGCTCAAATCTGGGGGACATATTGCAAGGGGCCCAGGTATAACTTTCTGGAGTGCTTATAATATTTGTGTCCCCCACATTTAAACTGAAACCTTCTTCTCAAAAGTCAAACCCTCTCCATCCTTTACCTTACCTGGATACGGTACAGTTATCTGCAGAGTTCACTCCATTTTCAAACACACGTATACTCTTTCTGCTCCCATGTCACCACACCCTGTTTTTTCTTTGAATTATGGTGTCTGTCAATTGGCTGATTCCTCTTTTCGTGCTTGCCTTTAGGTTTGGAAGACCTGGTTTGCATTCTATCTGAGGACCACTTAGTTTTTTGGGCCAGGTAGTGTCTCCCAGGATATTCATCCATGTCTTATTTTCGACCACAATATATAAGCCAATAACTCCCATTTATTTTACTTCTGAGATCTGGGGCTAAGTATGCTATTGACTGGTAGATATCTTCCACTGCGTATGACAAGTTAGCACCTCAAACTCAAGGCCTAAGAGATGAAAATGCTTCTCTTCCTAGCTTGAACCTTTTCTTCAACTTAAATTTCATTTAACAAAAACCACCACCTACACAGTTCTCAAGATAGAACCTGGAAAATTGTCTTAGACATTTGTCTATGAATCAACATTGCATCCTATTAGTCAAGTTTGTGTAGTTTTCATGTTGAATATAAAATTCATCTATCTTTACTTAGAGCTACCAAACAAATATTTACTTAAATAATAGGAAGACACATTATAACAGAAGTTAAGAAACTAGATTCTCATATCAAACAGAAATAACGATTTTACCACTTTGGAGCCAGGCAATTTGGTCCTGTTAGTAACCTACCTGAATTTCAATTTCCTTATCAGTAAAATGGGATAACCCATATCTTACAGTATTTTGGTGAGAAATAAATGAGATAATGCATATAAAAAATTAGCATAGCATGGTACCAGTACATAGCAAGTAACCAGTTCAGGAAATCTTTTTTTTTTTTCAGATTTTATTTTATTTTGTTTTACTTTCATTACCAAAGAGAAGACATTGATAAAGCAAATACAATCTGTAATAATAAATACATCTGCAATAGATGCTAAATATCATTAAATTATTATATAATTTAGACAGTAAATATGGTCTATTTTTGCTTCTTTCCAATAGAATACATTTGATCACATTTCTTTTTATACAGCAGGTTCTTATTAGTCATCAGTTTTATACACATCAGTGTATACATGTCAGTCCCAATCACCCAATTCATCATACCCCCACGCCCCCGTGGCTTTCCCCCCTTGGTGTCCATACGTTTGTTCTCTACATATGTGTCTCAATTTATGCCCTGCAAACCAGTTCATCTGTACCATTTTTCTAGGTTCCACATATATGCGTTAATATACGATATTTGTTTTTCTCTTTCTGACTTACTTCACTCTGTATGACAGTCTCTAGATCCATGCACGTCTCTTCAAATGACTCAATTTCATTCCTTTTTATGGCTGAATAATATTCCATTGTATATATGTACCACATTTTCTTCATCCATTCGTCTGTCGATGGGCATTTAGGTTGCTTCCATGACCTGGCTATTGTAAATAGTGCTGCAATGAACATTGGGGTACATGTGTCTTTTTGAATTGTGGTTTTCTCTGGGTATATGCCCAGTAGTGGGATTGCTGGATCATATGGTAATTCTAGGTTTAGTTTTTTAAGGAATCTCCATACTGTTTTCCATAGTGGCTGTATCAGTTTACATTCCCACCAACAGTGCAAGAGGGTTCCATTTTCTCCACACCCTCTCCAGCATTTGTTGTTTGTAGATTCTCTGATGAAGCCCATTCTAACTGGTGTGAGGTGATACCTCACTGTAGTTTGGTTTGCATTTCTCTAATAATTAGTGATGTTGAGCAGCTTTTCATGTGCTTTTGGCCATCTGTATGTCGTCTTTGGAGAAATGTCTATTTAGGTCTTCTGCCTATTTTTGGATTGGGTTGTCTATGGTGTTAGGGAGTGTTCTAACTTCATTCTTTTACATGTAGCTGTCCAGTTTTCCCAGCACCACTTATTGAAGAGACTGTCTTTTCTCCATTGTATATCCTTGCCTCCTTTGTCATAGATTAGTTGACCATAGGTGCGTGGGTTTATCTCTGGGCTTTCTATCTTGTTCCATTGATCTATGTTTCTGTTTTTGTGCCAGTACCATATTGTGTTGATTAGCTTTGTAGTATAGTCTGAAGTCAGGGAGTCTGATTCCTCCAGCTCTGTTTATTTCCCTCAAGACTGCTTTGGCTATTTGGGGTCTTTTGTGTCTCCATTACAGATTTTAAGATTTTTTGTTATAGTTCTGTAAAAAATCCCATTGGTAATTTGATATGGATTGCATTGAATCTGTAGATTGCTTTGGGTAGTATAGTCATTTTCACAATATTGATTCTTCCAATCCAAGAACATGGTATATCTCTCCATCTGTTGGTATCATCTTTAATTTCTTTCATCAATGTCTTATAGTTTTCTGCATACAGGTGTTTTGTCTCCCTAGGTAGGTTTATTCCTAGGTATTTTATTCTTTTTGTTACAATGGTAAATGAGAGTGTTTCCTTAATTTCTCTTTCAGATTGTTCATCATTAGTGTATAGGAATGCAAGAGATTTCTGTGCGTTAATTTTGTATCCTGCAACTTTACCAGATTCATTGATTAGCTTTAGTAGTTTTCTGGTGGCATCTTTAGGATTCTCTATGTATAGTATTATGTCATCTGCAAACAATGACAGCTTTGCTTCTTCTTTTCCAATTTGTATTCCTTTTATTTCTTTTTCTTCTCTGATTGCTGAGGCTAGGACTTCCAAAACTGTGTTGAATAATAGTGGTGAGAGTGGACATCCTTTTCTTGTTCCTGATCTTAGAGGAAATGCTTTCAGTTTTTCACCATTAAGAATGATGTCTGCTGTGGGTTTGTTGTATATGGCCTTTATTATGTTCAGGTAGGTTCCCTCTATGCCCACTTTCTGGAGAGTTTTTATCACAAATTGGTGTTGAATTTTGTCAAAAGCTTTTTCTGCATCTATTGAGATGATCATATGGCTTTTATTCTTCAATTTGTTAATATGGTGTATCACACTGATTGATTTGCGTATATTGAAGAATCCTTGCATCCCTGGGATAAATCCCACTTCATCATGGTGTATGATCCTTTTAATGTGTTGTTGGATTCTGTTTGCTAGTATTTGGTTGAGGATTTTTGCATCTATATTCATCAGTGCTATTGGTCTGTAATTTTCTTTTTTTGTAGTATCTTTGTCTGGTTTTGGTATCAGGGTGATGGTGGCCTTATAGAATGAGTTTGGGAGTGTTCCTTTCTCTGCAATTTTTTGGAAGACTTTGAGAAGGATGGTTGTTAGCTCTTCTCTAAATGTTTGATAGAATTCACCTGTGAAACAATCTGGTCCTGGACTTTTGTTTGTTGGAAGATTTTTTTTTTTTTGCGGTACGTGGGCTTCTCGCTGCTGTGGCCTCTCCTATTGCGGAGCACAGGCTCCAGACGTGCAGGCTCAGTGGCCATGGCTCATGGGCCTAGCTGCTCCATGGCATGTGGGATCTTCCTGGACCAGGGCACGAACCCGTGTCCCCTTCATCGGCAGGCGGACTCTCAACCACTGTGCCACCAGGAAAGCCCTGTTGGAAGATTTTTAATCACAGTTTCAATTTTATTACTTGTGATTGGTCTGTTCATATATTCTATTTCTTCCTGGTTCAGTCATGGAAGGTTATACCTTTCTAAGAATTTGCCGATTTCTTCCAGGTTGTCCATTTTATTGGCAGGGAGTTGCCTGTAGTAGTCCCTTAGGATACTTTGTATTTCTGGGGTGTCTGTTGTAACTTCTCCTTTTTCATTTCTAATTTTATTGATTTGAGTCCTCTCCCTCTTTTTCTTGATGAGTCTGGCTAATGGTATATCAATTTTGTTTATCTTCTCAAAGAACCAACTTTTAGTTTTATTGATATTTGCTATTGTTTTCTTTGTTTCCATTTCAGTTATTTCTCTCTGATCTTTATGATTTCTTTCCTTCTGCTAAATTTGGGTTTTGTTTGTTCTTCTTTCTCTAGCTCCTTTAGGTGTAAGGTTAGATTATTTATTTGAGATTTTTCTTGTTTCTTGAGGTAGGCTTGTATAGCTATAAACTTCCCTCTTAGAACTGCTTTTGCTGCATCCCATAGGTTTTGGATCATCGTGTTTTCATTGTCATTTGTCTCTAGGTATTTTTTTATTTCTTCTTTGATTTCTTCAGTGATCTCTTGGTTATTTAGTAACGTACTGTTTAGCCTCCGTGTGTTTGTGTTTTTCATGTTTATTCCCCTGTAATTCATTTCTAATCCCGTAGTGTTGTGGTCAGAAAAGATGCTTGATATGATTTCAATTTTCTTAAATTTACTGAGGCTTGATTTGTGACCCAAGATGTGATCTATCTTGGAGAATGTTCTGTGTGCACTTGAGAAGAAAGTGTAATCTGCTGTTTTTGGATGGAATGTCCTATAAATATCAATTAAATCTATCTGGTCTATTGTGTAATTTAAAGCTTCTGTTTCCTTATTTATTTTCATTTTGGATGATCTGTCCATTGGTGTAAGTGAGGTGTTAAAGTCCCCCACTGTGATTGTGTTACTGTCAATTTCCTCTTTTACAGCTGTTAGCAGTTGCCTTATGTATTGAGGTGTTCCTATGTTGGGTGCATATCTATTTATAATTGTTACATCTTCTTCTTGGATTAATCTCTTGATCATTATGTAGTGTCTTTCCTTGTCTCTTGTAACATTCTTTATTTTAAAGTCTATTTTATCTGATATTAGTATTGCTACTCCACGTTTCTTTTGATTTCCATTTGCATGGAATATCTTTTTCCATCCCCTCACTTTCAGTCTGTATGTGTCCCTAGGTCTGAAGTGGGTCTCTTGTAGACAGCATATATATGGGTCTTGTTTTTGTATCTATTCAGCAAGCCTGTGTCTTTTGGTTGGAGCATTTCATCCCTCACGTTTAAGGTAATTATCGATATGTATGTTCCTATGACCATTTTCTTAATTGTTTTGGGTTTGTTTTTGTAGGTTCTTTCCTTCTATTGTGTTTCCCACTTAGAAAGTTCCTTTAACATTTGTTGTAGAGCTGGTTTGGTGGTGCTGAATTCTCTTAGCTTTTGCTTGTCTGTAAAGCTTTTGATTTCTCCATCGAATCTGAATGAGATCTTTGCTGGGTAGAGTAATCTTGGTTGTAGGTTCTTCCCTTTCATCACTTTAAGTATATCATGCAACTCCTTTCTGGCTTGTAGAGTTTCTGCTGAGAAATCAGCTGTTAACCTTATGGGAGTTCCCTTGTATGTTATTTGTCGTTTTTCCCTTGCTGCTTTCAATAATTTGTCTTTGTCTTTAATTTTTGCCAATTTGATTACTATGTGTCTCAGTGTGTTTCTCCTTGGGTTTATCCTGTATGGGACTCACTGCGCTTCCTGGACTTGGGTGGCTATTTCCTTTCCCATGTTAGGGAAGTTTTTGACTATAATCTCTTCAAATAGTTTCTCGGGTCCTTTCTCTCTTCTCCTTCTGGGACCCCTATAATGTGAATGTTGTTGAGTTTAATGTTGTCCCAGAGGTCTCCTAGGCTGTCTTCATTTCTTTTCATTCTTTTTTCTTTATTCTGTTCCACAGCAGTGAATTCCACCATTCTGTCTTCCAGGTCACTTATCCGTTCTTCTGCCTCAGTTATTCTGCTATTGATTCCTTCTAGTGTAGTTTTCATTTCAGTTATTGTATTGTTCATCTCTATTTGTTTGTTCTTTAATTCTTCTAGGTCTTTGTTAAACATTTCTTGCATCTTCTCGATCTTTACCTCCATTGTTTTTCCGAGGTCCTGGATCATCTTCACTATCATTATTCTGATTTCTTTTTCTGGAAGGTTGCCTATCTCCACTTCATTTAGTTGTTTTTCTGGGGTTTTATCTTGTTCCTTCATCTGGTACATAGCCCTCTGCCTTTTCATCTTGTCTGTCTTTCTGTGAATGTGGTTTTTGTTCCACAGGCTGCAGGATTGTGGTTCTTCTTGCTTCTGCTGTCTGCCCTCTGGTAGATGAGGCTATCTAAGAGGCTTGTGCAGGTTTTCTGATGGGAGTGACTGGTGGTGGGTAGAGCTGGGGGCTGCTCTGGTGGGCAGAGCTCAGTAAAACTTTAATCTGCTTGACTGCTGATGGGTGGGGCTGGGTTCCTTCCCTGTTGGTTGTTTTGCTTGAGGCAACCCAACACTGGAGCCTACCTGGGCTCTTTGGTGGGGCTAATGTCAGACTCTGGGAGGGCTCACTCCAAGGAGTACTTCCCAGAACTTCTGCTTCCAGTGTCCTCTTCCCCATGGTGAGCCACAGCCACTTCCTGCCTCTGCAGGAGACCCTCCAACACTAGCAGGTAGGTCTGGTTCAGTCTCCCCTGGGTTCACTGCTCCTTCCCCTGGGTCCTGATGCACACACTACTTTGTGTCTGCCCTGCAAGAGTGGAGTCTCTGTTTCCCCCAGTCCTGTTGAAGTCCTGCAATCAAATCCCACTAGCCTTCAAAGTCTGTTTCTCTAGGAATTCCTCCTCCTGTTGCCGGACCCCCAGGTTGGGAAGCCTGACATGGGGCTCAGAACCTTCACTCCAGTGGGTGGACTTCTGTGGTATAAGTGTTCTCCAGTCTGTGAGTCACCCACCCAGCAGTTATGGGATTTGATTTTGCTGTGATTGCACCCCTCCTATCCTCTCATTGTGGCTTCTCCTTTGTCTTTGGATGTGGGGTATCTTTTTTGGTGAGTTCCAGCGTCTTCCTGTTGATGATTGTCCAGCAGCTAGTTGTGATTCTGGTGTTCTCGCAAGAGGGAGTGAGAGCACGTCCTTCTACTCTGCCATCTTGGTTCAGGCCTCCAGGAAATCTTGTTCTTGTTAAGTTTGACCCTTTCCATTGCAGAAAATATTCTAGGTCTTATCCCTTTCTTTTGCTCTCAGATATTCTCAGACCTTATTTGGAGTATGGGAGGGTGTTACCACTCAGGGTGATTAGAGAGGGACCAGGCAAAGCCTTAGGATGAAAGAAGTCTTGAAGCCCTCTGGCACCGTATAGAATACTAACCAGACAAAGTCATCAATGGATGCTGACTAGAGGAAGAGCTAGTATATTCCAATGGCTCAGCTCTGTTGTTTCTCTGGGAACATGAACAGAACTCATCTCAGGGGACCTGAGTCTTCCTGGGTGGAAGTTTTTTACCCTTTTAGGACATACCACCATAATCAGTTCTTGGTTTCCGGGGACTCTTATTAACCAATATTCTGCTTCTCCTCAAATGCCTGACCTAATTTTAGACTGGAGTAGTGATTTTCAACCTTGCTTCCATACTACAATCACATGGGAAGATTTAAGAAATCCTGATGCCTGGCCTTAACTGCAGAGCAGTTAAATCAGGATCTCTGGAGATCTGGAGGTGGGACTCCAAGACATCAGTATTTTTTAAAACCCCCAAGGTGATTCAAAGATGCAGCAAAGGTAGTGAACCACCAATCTAATGTCTTGCAACACAAAAATATGGTCTGTGACAAGCAACGTCCACATTAACTGGGAGATTTTTAGAAATGTAGAATTTTAGCCATATCCCAGATCTACTGAATCAGAATCTGCAATTTCATGAGACAGTTGAGTAATTATGAGAAACACTGGTTTAGAACAATGATTCTCAATTCTGGCTATACATTAATATTAGTTGTAAGATCAGGTGTTAGAGCAGATTTGAGAAGATAGGGAAATGTGAGTCAGTAAAGAGGGCCCAAGGGAAGTGGAGTCGGGAGGGAGACAGCCTATTGATTGATGCAAATAATCCAAAGATATGTCTTAGTATGTTAGAGGCTGCAGAGGATCACATTTAATGTTTATTTATCACTTTTGATTTGTGGTAGCCAACCTCCAAGAGGATCTCCAGTGACTCGTACCTCCTGGTATTCAGGCCCTTATGTAGTCTCCTCCCACACTGAATCAGGACAATAATGGAAATAATGATGCTGGTTTCAAGGTTAGGTAATAAGAGACATTGCAGCTTCTGATTTGGCCTCTTGGACCCCTTGCTCTGGGGAAAGCCAGCTGCCATACTGTGATAACACCCAAGGAGGCCCATGGAGAGGCGTGTGGAGAAGAACTGGGGCCTCCTTCCAAACTGCCAGCCATGGGAGTGAGTCAGCCATCTTAGAAGTGGGCCTTCCAGTTTTGGCTGAACCTTCAGGTGACAGCAACCCTAGCCAGTATCTAACTGCAGCTGCCTGAGAAACCCCGTGAAAGAAATGCCTGTTAGAGCCCTGACCAAATTCTTTATCTACAGAAACTGTGGCATAATCAATGAGTGTTTTATACCACTAAGTTTTGGAATAATTTGTATTCTACCATTAAATAATTGCAACAGGGTTTGGTACGTGGAAGTGGGGTGCCAATATAACAAAAACCTAAAATGTGGCAGTGGATTTGGAATAAGAAGACAGGCAGAAGTTGGAAGAGCTTTGAAGAGATTGTTAAGGCCCTCAGGGAGGCTGCCAATGAGACCTTAAGGGACAGTGAGGAAAATGTTGCTAGAAATTAGAGGAAAGAGGTTTCTTTCTTCTAACAATGATCCTTGTTACTCCTTGTTATATAGTGGTAGAAAACTTTGCGCCATCACCCATGGTAACATGGAAAGTAAAAAATGCAGCTAGTGAGTTGGATGATATAGCTAAAGAGATTTCCAGACAGAATGTTGAAGTTGCCACTTGGCTTCCTTTTGATGCTTATAGTAAAATATAAGAGATAAACTACACAGGAAGTACTATTAAATATAAATGTAAAAGAGCAGTAATTATTAAGTTTGAAAAAAAGTTTCTCACTCCAATATTCTCAAATTAAGAAAAGGTTTCAGAGCTGAGTATATGCAAGAGGAGACTATAAGACACTTTGTTAAGAGCTCAGAAAGATCTAAGGTGGTGTCTTGGAGGACCATTCTATCTCTCTGTCAAACAATAGGACTAAGAGTCTAACAATCTTTAGGGCATTGTTCCTCTCCAATGTAGAGATGTCTTATCTTGAAGAGATTTATGAGTATGGTTTTGTTGGGAAGATCATAAATTGATTCACAGGAAATGTACAGTTTTTTAAAAATTATATCACTTTGGACTGAAAGGGACAGAGAAAGTAATCAATGAAAAGAAGACTATTGGATCTCCAAATATCTGCAGGTAGGAAACAAGCTGCAAAAACTACCAAGCTGCAGACACAGGGTACTTCTTTACATAGAAAAGGAAGAATGACTCAGGGGGTGGAACCAAGAACTTAGAAGGCAGAGCCAAGAACCATATCCCGGGCAGTAGGACTGAGACCTGAGGAACTAGCAACATGTGCTTGGCTGGATTTCAGAATTGCTATGGACCTGTGACTCCAGTGTGCCTCCACCTTCTCCTATTTTTGAACTGAAGGGTCTATAGTGACTGTCCTCAACTTGTCCACCCATTGCATATTGGGTGTATGGGGGGCAGACAAATTGGTTTTGGTTTATAGGTCCTCAAACTGAGAGAAACAGTACTAGAGGATCTGTACTTAAGGAACCATACCTGTACTTAAGGAACCATACCTGAAGAGTCTCATCTATACCTGAACCTGATCTAGATAATGAGATTCTGGACCTTGAGCTTGGTTCTGTCATGGGACCTTGAGCTTGGTTCTGTCATGGGACATCTTTTGACAAGATATGAATGTATATTGCATGTGGGTGGGATGTAGAATGTTATGGACAGAGGGTTCACAGTGGCAGATGATACTTTCTATATATGGCTGCATGTCTATATACATACTTTCCATATGCTCTGCTAACAATGTGACCAACATTCCATCTGAAGAGGTGGAAACATAAATATTCCTTCTCCACAAATCTGGGGCTGGTAACTGCTCCAACCAATAGAATATGGTAAAAGTAATACTGTGGAACTTCCAAGGCTGGGTCAGAAAATATTATAGCTCATACTGGCTCTCTCTCACTCTTGGGAAGTTTATCTTTGGTTCTCAGCCTCCATGGTGTAAGAAAGCACAAACTAGCCATGTGGATGGAGAGACCACTTGGAGAGCCCAAATGGAGAATAACTGAGGCTCCCAACCAACAGCATCAACACCAGATCTTTGAGTAATGAGCCTTCAGATGATACCAGCCCCCAAATTTTGGGTCTTCCAGCTCCACATTGTAGAGCAGAGACAAGCTCTCCCTCTTGTTCTCTATCCAAATTCCTGACCCATAAAATTTTAAGCATAATATATGGTCGTTTTACCCCACCATGCTCTGGGGTGATTTGTTACACAATCATAATAATGGAATATAGTTCTTAACTGTTTTTTGGGGGCATCTTGAGTTGAGACTCTAGGAAGTAAAGGGCAACTCTGTAGCTTTCAGTTGTAACAAAGGTTCTTACCTAAACTCTAAAAATCTCTACCCCTTACTCAAATATTCACAATCATACAGGGAAGCTGAAGTTATTTCAACATGATTCCTATTTTGTGATATTCTTGAGGAAAACAAGTATATAAGTAATTAAAAATTTGGTCCAAATGACCTTGTCTTTTAGGTAATGCCAGAATGGAGTAAATAAAGGTACTATTTTTATAAAGAGAGATCTAAGCACAATAGGTGACAATGTCAGAATATGAAAGCAAGATTTAACATAGTGAAGCCTTATTTCAATAATTTAGTGATGATTATAGAGATGAAAGGAAATGTACAAGAAGCTTTTTTGTTTGTTTCTTTTTCCACAGAGGACAGGCCATGAGGGAATGTGATGGAAACTGGAGCAGGAGGAATTGGGGTCATAAATTAGGAAGCATTTCCTGACTGAGAGTTGTGAAATACTGAATATGTTAATAAGATAAATTGTGTCATCTAATAAAATTTAAAGAGACATTTATATAGCTTTCTACTTAATTGAAAAACTACCTCGCAGTTCTATAAATTTGGAATTTTGTCAAGTATATTGTATATAAAGAATCTACTGACAAAAATAATTTTAGGTGAGGGCGTTGGTTACTCAGTTTTTTGCAACAATTATCTGTACCCACACATCCTAGTCCATTATAGAAGTCTTGAATCTTTAAGTAATTTTATGGTGACTATTGTAGTGGAAAGCGCAGTATGTACAGAGTCAGAAGTTCTGGTTTCTCCCTCTTTGTCATTATTGAGCTCTGTGACCTTGGTTAAATCATTTAGCTTCTCACAATTTTGGTTTCTGTATACATAAAACATGAATAATACCTGCCCTATTGCCTCACAGGGTTGCTGTGCAAATCAAAGGAAATAATGAATGTTCCATGCCCTACACATAGTATACATAAAGGGAGAACTGCTTGTAGACAAGAGTGGAATCAGACTGGATGTGGCCTGAAAACTTAAATATATTGATTATTAATTCATGATTCTTAAGGCTGTAGATGTCTTCTTTAACAGATTCACATCCAGCTTATGAATCCCTCAGTTACATTTATATTCTGAAATAAGCACAGATTTTGGACTCTGAGAATATGGACCTGACGCTTATTATCAGTGTGATTTGGGGCAAGTCAAACATAGTCTGTCATCTGAAAAATGGGGAAAAGAATGATAATACATGACTTACAGGGTTAATGAGAGGTTTTAAGCAATATAACACATCTAAAAATGCCCTCCCAGCTGTACAATGAATTTTATTTATAAGTTCCCTGATATTTAAAAGAAGGGGAGCATGGTGTGTGTTGAAGCAGCCTGCTTCATTGGTGAACAGATGTCATTGTTGAGAGGGTCCTCAGATCATAACAAAATTAATTTTCTTAAAACTTCCAAGTATTGGTCTTTCTTCTGCCTCTTGGAATAACACTGACTAAAAATACTACTTCCTCCACAACATAATACTTGAAAATATTTGGAGACAGCTATCATATCTCTTTAGGCTTTCCTCTCAAGACAGAAATACCCAGTTTCCTCAAAAGTTCTTTTTGTAAATGGATTAGTCTAGATTTTCTCTGGATCTTCTCCAGGATTCCTTCTGAAGTGTAGTGTCTAGCATGGGGCAAAATTTTCCAGATGTGTTCAGGCCAGCATACATCACCTCCATTGAATTAGGGTCTAACTACCTTTGGTTTTGTTTAGATTTATTTTTGGCATTACAGTAATAATTATAGTACCATCAGTGAATGCTTACTACATACCATGCACACTACTAATTCTATTCTAAAAACCTTGCCAACCAGGAATTGTTTTCCCTATTGTATAGATATTTTAAAGAGTTAAGCACTTGCCTAAGTTCACAAGTTCACAAAGGCAGTAGCATGTGGAAAAAGAGGTATTTGGATATAGTTCTGCCTGAGGCCCTTCCACATGACCTTGCATTGCAGTTAAAGCAATGGCAACTCCTTAACCTAAATGTTAAGATGTATTTTCCCCCTATGTACAGTTAAAATTTTGTCATTTTGGTTTGTAATTATTTTTCAAGCATAACGAAATATTTGAAAAACTATTTTGGTCTTTACCTATATTGGACTTTGCATAATCTGTAAACCAATATGAATTCTGTCAATATATTCATCAAGCCCACTGATAAAACAGAGTTCACTGGACAGACCACCAGAGATCTCTCTCCATGGTGACTAATCCAGGAATTGATACCTCTTGGATCTGGTTGTTCAACAACTATACATTCAACTTAACTGTATTTTCATCCAGCCCACGTTCCTTCATCTTGCCTCTAACAATAACATGAGAAATCTTATGAAATACCAGGTTAGAATTAGGTAAGTGATATCCGTGATGTACTCCTTATTTCCAGGCTAATGACCCATGTTGATTTATGGTTAATCAGACAGAGGGTTTCTAAATGACAAAAAAAAATTAAAATTTTCATCATTGCTATAAAATCACAGAAGAATGCTTGTAAAATATTCAACTCCAGATATAAAATGCATTTATTATAGAAATTATGTTTTAATTGTTAGAGACTATAATCCAAAATCAGTGAAAATCCTGTTATTGTAATTTTAACCATGTTTAGAAATTATAGGTGTGGGAGGCAATAACAATTTTCACTTTGTGACATTTTCATAATGATACTAAAAATATTTTCAAAAAGTTAACAGCATTATAAAGACGTGAAAGTTCATGCAATTATGAAAAAAAACATGCTACCAAAATGATTAAATACGTTACTGATTAAAATATGTTGCATACTCCCGCGCCCGGGCCCCCTCGGGGCCGCGCGCGGTGGTCACACTCCGTTGGGCTCTGCCCAGCAAGCCCCGGCCGGTTCTGCTGGGCGCCCTGCCCCGGCCCTGCCCCGGCTGCCGTGCCTTACCTCCGCCTCAGGCACCCTCGCGGCCAGCATCCCCGCGCGGCAGGGCGTCCCCCGAGCGCGCCTTCTCAGGGCTCGTGGTTCGCGCAACCCCAGCTGTGGGCCACGACAGACCCTGTTCCTTGCTCTCCCTCCCTAGTTTGCGACACCTTTTTCAGAGTCTTTGCGTGGTGTTCTAGTTCTTGCGGGGCCATTTCTTTCACGACGTGATAATCTAGAGCCTCCGTTACAGCCGACTTGTCCTACAAATAGGTAGAGGAAAGGTGGTACCTGAACCACTCAGTACGGAGTCACTTACTCTGGATGTTTACAGATACAAGGATTCATTGAAAGAAGACCTTCAGAAAGCAGATCTTGTTATTAGTCACGCAGGTGCAGGAAGCTGTTTGGAGAGTCTGGAAAAAAGAAAGCCGCTCACAGTGGTTATAAATGAAAAGTTGATGAACAATCATCAGCTGGAATTGGCAAAGCAGCTACACAAAGATGGGCATCTCTTCTACTGTACCTGCAGCACGCTTCCTGGGCTGTTACAGTCAATGGACTTTTCAACACTGAAATGTTTTCCTCCTGGCCAGCCAGAAAAATTTTCTGCATTTTAGGATAAAGTTGTTGGATTACAAAAATAAACACTAAACTCTCCACACTTTAAAAACACCCTTCAAATTCAACTTATGGAATGTGGTTAAATCAAATTAAATATAGAGTATATATTTGTAGAATAATATGAATTAATAAGCCTCCTACATCTGTAGAATGTGTAGAAAATTTTATGATGTGAATGTTAGCATTTGGGTCCAAATTCTAAATGCAATTTCACAAATTTATTAGATTTTTCCCTAATCTTCATATTTTAGTAAAAGAAATATGTAGGGAGCATTCACACGTTTTATCCTAGAACCCAAATGGATTTGGAATCATGAAAAAAAAATGAATTAAATATGAAAACTTTGACAGAAACCTCAAATGTAGTTAATTTGATATTAGAGTAAAAAATGAAACAGTAACAAACTTGTAAAAAAAAATTTGAGTCAGAATCTTTAGCTTCATAATCCAAGGAACCAAATTTAAAAGAAAAGACCAACAAAAATGATGGATTGTGTTCTGTGAAATAAAAAGCTCAGTAATTACCTTAAAAAGATTAACTATCAAGTCAGTTGATCTATTGTACTTTGAGAAACTACTATTATCCTGAAGATAATAGTAGTAGAGTGGAGTGGTTGTGTTCACTGTTTTCCTATAGAATATAAATAGAAAGTGACAAAAATAATCTTGCCCAACGTCAAAGCTTTACTGGTTTGGGAAGAGTAAATCAAAAAGCACTTGTGCCAATAGGACTTGCTGTTATTTTTTAAGGACCCCCCCCTCACAGTGGTATTGAAATATTTACTGTAGTATCATAGAGGAATTTATGCCCTTATAAAATTAGTTTTACAAATGAATAATTGATCTGATGTGTATAATGGCCTAAATATATGGTTTTAAAATTCACATAACTCAAAATAGATACTTTATGAAATTCTGATTATGGTAAGTGGTCTCAAGACCTATAAAATAAACTAGATTATCCATAAGTATTGATAGTTTTCTGGTAGAAAGTTTAGATATAATTCATCCATAAAAATAGACCATTCACTATAAAGATTTATTTTCGATTATATTATCCCAAAATGTTGAATATTCTAAACATTTTACCTGGGATGCATTATATAATGTTTCTGTAGATTTATTTTCCTGATTGTGTTTTACTTAGGCTAATATTAAAATAAATTCTTACTAATGGTAAAAAAAAATGTTGCATAGGTTTAAGTTAAACATAACAGATCTTATCTTTCAGGCTTTGGACTCTTTTTGTCTGGACTAATCTATGCCTCTTTTGTTCATTCATTCATTCATTTTCCATCTAACAAATAACTTATATTAGCAAATAGTGTGCTTGTACTTCGGAGGTCTCGTAATATATTAGACCTGATTCCTGTCTTTATTAAGTGTTGGGAATAATCCTATAATTCAGTAAGGAAGAGAAGAAGTATATAAATTATCCAAAGTAGATAATGATAAGTTCTGTAAAAATAATTTAGACTGAAGAAAGATCAGTTTTGGGCAAGGTAATCAGCAGTGTTTCATGAACACAGGTAGAATATAAGCTGAGCCTGGAAATCTAGTGATATTTCAATATTTCAGGATGTGATGAAGAGTGTCTGAGACTGAGGATGGAGTATCCCCACTCTAGTCCATTTTAATTTTGATGGTGTTTATTTAAGCCCTAGAGGTAGCAGAGGAGAAATGTGATCCCTTTCCTGGTCGAGAGTGGAATGGTATCTTAGTGAACTTCAGGGCACACCAAGACAATATCTTTTTGAACACCTAGTTAAGTCCAAGATAGTGTACTATAAACTGAGTTTACAGAAAAACAAGAAATAATCCTTGCTCTCTAAGAATCTATAGTGTAGTGATAACTAAGGAAAATCTTGCAAGATGCCAAATTAAAGTATTTAAGTCCAGGTATTCTCATACCTTTACCTACATTGGACATTATCCATCATTTTAATCTTGGCCAATCTGAGGTGACCCTCCAGGGATAGCTAGGTAGGTCTTTCCTGTAAGGTCAGCATATCAACCAAATTAGGAGACAGAACAACATGCCATATGAGAACGTGGTGCCACAGATCAAACAGGGCCAAAGACTGTAAGGTTTGATTTGTTTCTAGTTTGAAATGAAACAATAATGAATGTTAAGCAAAGTTTATTATTTAGGATGGTGAAGGGTCATGGATTACAGTAGTCATTTACTGTATAATGTTTATGGTTGAAAGACAGTTTCTTTTATTACTCTGTGATCACTGTAAAATGTGAAGTTTCCTCAGATTTTCATTTTTTGGAAGCAAATTTTTAGAATGGTCCCTTTCCCCCTGGTATTGTGTTATTTTGTCAAACAAGCAACGTTGAAAGTATTTTCCCTCCTCCCCATCCAATTACCGTGTCAGTCAGGTTCCAGTCAGAAAAGAGAAATTGTTCTAGGTATTTTACGCAGAGGAAATTTCATACAAGAGCTTACTTAGGAGGGTCATTGAGGATCTGAGGATCCAAAGAGGGAGCATAAGGCAATCTAGACATTAGCAGAAGCAGAAACTGCTACCACACTGAGGCTGACAGGATAAAGAGAGGGGCCATTGTCATTAAAGATGAGATACTGATAGTGGAAGCTGGAACTATAATAGGTCAGCCTGGTGGGAAATGGAGCCACAAAGGAAAAGCCTCACTAGACTTCAGAGGTGGAGCAGAGGAGCTACTGTTGCTGCTGGAGACATGGCCCAAAGCAGACAGTAAGCGGAGGAAAGACCCTGGCTTCTCCCCTCCTCCCACCGTCTAATCTTACAACATTGCCTCCAAATACTTGAACTTATTTGGGAGCCAGAGGGAAAGGGACACAAAGATATGTAGTTCCTTGTGATGCAGTAAAGGACAGAGAGATGTGGGAGAGGGATCTGAGAGCAAAAAGCCAGCCCATGACTCAGAGACAATCAATGTTGATATCATTTCAGCTATCTTGTATGCATAAATAAAATAAAATGTTTACACTGAAATGTAAGTGAAATATATACAACCATATATATTTGGATTCGACAAGGTTACTTCACAATTTACACACTATAATGCAATTTCCTTTTTCTATTTCACACATATTACGAGCATCATTCTGTGTTGCCACATGCAGATCGTTATTTTTAACAACTGCCTAATATTCCATTGTATTGATGGACTATAATGTATTTAACCAGTTCTCCTCAAGGGCTGTTTTGATTATTTTTAATTTTTCATGGTTACAAACAATGCCAGACTGAAGATACTTGTACTTGTAAAATTGATCACTTCTACAATTATTTCATAGGATAGATTTCTAAAAGTGGATTTTTCAGTGAAGTATATGCACTTTTAAATTTTTGATAGTTATTTCCACACTCCCTTTCTAATGTTGGTAGTAATTTGTATTCAAATCAAGATTGTATGAAAGAGGTTGTTAATTAATCATTTGCTCCAATATTATATACTATCAATCTTTGTCAATCTGATAAGTAGATATATGTGTATATGTATTGAAGTCTGTATCTGTATCTGTCTGTGTCTGTGGAATGGCTATGGCTATATCCATATATCTATGTTTTCGTGTATGAACATGTTGATATCTTTACCTATATGTCTGTGACTGTCTTTGCTGATATATCTACATAAATGTAGTGGAGCTTCATTATTCATGAATTCTATATTTGTAAATTTGCCCACTTGCTAAAATTTATTTGTAAGCCCAAAATCAATAACTGCAGTGCTTTTGTGATCATTTGGGGACATGTAAAAAGTAGTGAAAAATTCAAGTCACGTTACACACATGTTCCCAGCTGAGGTCAAGCAAGGTGATGCTCTGTCTTCTTGTGTCAGCTCTCAGAGTATAAATAAGTGTTCTTTTCACAGTGTATTTAGTGCCTTTTTTTGGTGTGTATGCTTTTTCTTGGTGATTTTGCTGCTGAAAATGGCCCCCATGCATAGAGCTGAAGTACAGTCTAGTGCTCTTAAGTGCAAGAAGGCTGTGATGTGCCTTATGGAGAAAATATGTGTGTTAGATAAACATCATTCAGACATGCGTTGTAATGCTCTTGGCCATAAGTCCAATGTTAATGAATCAACAATATATATTAAACAAGTTGCCTTTAAACAGAAACACACATAAATCAAGGTTATGTATTGATTAATTGATGAAAATGGTATAAACAGAGGCTTGCAAAACCTAACCCTGCATTTCCCATAAGAGAATGCTGAGTGTTTAGTAACTTGATATTCACGAGGACTTTATAGCTCATAACTACTGCATATAATGAGACAATTATATCCATATCTATGGCTCTACCAATCTTTCTATGTCTTTGATTCAATAAATATTTATCAAGTGCCTCTTATGAAATAGGCACTGGGAATAAAATGTTAAGCAAAGACACCAAAAACACAAACAACAAAATTAAAAATAGGCAAATTGTACTACAACAAAAATAAACACTTGAGTGTTTCAAAGGCCTCTTATCAACAGAGTGAAAATGAAACCCACAGGAATGGGAGAAAATATTTGAAAATCATATATCTGATAATAGATTGATATCCAGTATATGTAAAGAATGCCTGTGTCACAACAACAAAAAATTCAAACAATCCAATTTAAAAATGGACAAAGACTTGAATAGACTTTTCTCCAAAGAAGATATACAAATGGCCAACAAGAACATGAAAAGATGCTTGATATCATTCGTTAATCATTTGGGAAATGCAAATCAAAACCACAATTAGATATCACTTGACACCCTTTGGGATGGCTATCATAAAAGCAAAAACAAAATAACAAGTGTTCATGAGGAAGTACAGAAATTAGAACCCTTGTGCACTGCTGGTTGGGAATGTAAAATGATGCAGCCACTGTGGAAAACCGTATAGCAATTCTTAAAAAAAACATTAAACATAGAATTACCATATGATCCAGCAATTCTACTTCTGAATATATACCCAAAAGAATTCAAAGCAGGAACTCAAATAGATATTTGTACACCCATGTTCATAGCAGCATTACTCAGAGTAGCCAAAAAGTAGAAGCAACCCAGTACACATTGATGGATGAATGGATAAGTATAATGTGGTATATACATGCAATGGACTATCATTCAGCCTTAAAAAGGAAAGAATTTCAGACACATATTACAATATGGATGAGCCTTGAAGACATCATGCTAAGTGAAATATGCCAGTCACAAAAGGGCAAATATTGTGCAATAGCACTTATGAGGTACCTAGTGTAGTCAAATTCAGAGACAAAGTACAGTGGTGATTGTCAGGGGTTGAGGGAGGGTAGGGGGCATTGGGAAGTTATTGTTTAATGGGTGTAGAGTTTCAGCTGGGGAAGAGGAAAAACTTCTGGGTATGGATGGTAGTGATGGTTCCACAACAATGTGAATGTACTTAATGCCATTGAACTGTAAACTTAAAAATGGTTTTAAAATGGTAAATTTTATGTTGTGTATATTTAACCACAGTAAAAAAGAAAGTTGAGCAAAATGAGCACTGTAGGATTTTGCAATTTCATTGGTTAAATTCCACTACTAAAAATGGGCTAAAAATTAACAACAGAGACAAACATGTAACATATACAATTCAAAATTGAAAGGATTTTTATAATGAAAATGTGTAAATGTGACATGAGAGCATGAAACATGGGAAATTGACTTGGTTTGGGGGTGTTAAGGAAGGCTCATGTTTAGTGAGCCTTAACATTTAAAAATATGTTTCAATTGTGTGTTATTTTCAAATGAAAATTACTTTCACAATTCTTTTTATTTTAGTTCATTTAAAATTATTACTTGATAAGAATAATTTGAATCTTTAAAGCTACTATTCCTGTAATGTCTGGGGTAAATGTATTTCTCACTTTACCTCTACATCTTTCTTCTTTTCTTCCTTCTTTTTTCCCCCCTCCCTCCTCCTTTTTTTTTTTGTGTGTGTGATCATTGGCCTTTCAAACAAGTTTATAGCGTGTCACATCCCAACAGTATAGAAATGCATACTGTGATTTCTTCTACCACTGTTACTGTTTTAATTTTTGCTTTACAATTTTTATCAATTTGGTATTTATTTTGATATCCAGGATATGCTTTATTTTATTTTCCAGATAGGTTGCCTGTTATTCCTATATAATGTATTTCATTATTTATATCTCTCAATGATTTGAAATATGTATTACTCACTGTAGCCCAGAGGTTTACAAACTTTTTCTGTAAAGGGTCAGATAGTAAATAATTTAGCCTTTGTAGCAATATGTTCTCTGTTGCAAATACTCAGCTCTGCTGTTGCAACACAAAAGCAGCCATAGACAATACATGACTTCATAAAAGAACATGATTGTATTTGATTAAAACTTAAATTTACAAAATCAGGTGGTTGAGTGGGTTGGTCCTTTAGTGTTCAGACACCTGCTCTGCTATTTTGTTGCATTGGGCCCTCTGTCTCATCTATTTTATTTAATTTATTTTTATTGAAGTAGAGTTGATTTTCAATATTATATTAGTTTCAGGTATACAACATAGTGATTCAGTATTTTTATAGATTATACTCAACTTAAAGTTATTATAAAATATTGGATATGTTCCCTGTGCTGTACATTACATCCTTGTATCTTATTTTATACCCAGTAGTTTGAACATCTTAATCTCCACCCCTATCTTGTCCCACCCCCACCCCGCTGATAATCAGTAGTTTCTTTTCTGTATCTGTAAGTCTGTTTCTGTTTTGTTGTATTCATTAGTTTGTTTTATTTTTTAGATTCCACATATAAGTGAAAACATACATTATTTGTCTTTGTCTGACTTACTTCACTAAGCATAATACCTTCCAGATCCATCCATGTTGTTGCAAATGGCAAAATTTCATTATTTTTATGGTTGAGTAATATTCTATTGTATATATTTACCACATCTTCTTTATCCACTCATCTGTTGATGGACACTTAGGTTGCTTCCATATCTTGGTTATTGTAAACAATGCTGCTATGAACATTGGGGTGCATATGTCTTTTTGAGTTAGTGTTTTCATTGTCTTTGGATATATACCCAGGAGTGGAATCGCTGGATCATATGGTAGCTCTATTTTTAGTGTTTTAAGGAACCTCCATACTGTTTTCCACAGTGGCTGCACCAGTTCACTTTACTACCGAAAGTGTACAAGCATTCCCTTTTCTCCACATCCTCGACAATATTTGTTATTTGTGGTCTTTTTGATGATAGCCATTCTGACAGGTGTGAGGTGAGATCACATTATGGTTTTGATTAGCATTTCCCGTGATGTTCAGCATCTTTTCATGTGCCTGTTGGCCATCTGTATGTCTTCTTTGGAAAAATGTCTGTTCAGGTCTTCTACCTATTTTTTGATTGGGTTCCTTGTTTTTTTGATGTTGAGTTGTATGAGCTGTTTATATATTTTCCATATTAACTCCTTATCGGACATATCATTTGCAAATATATTTTCCTGTCCAGTAGATTGTCTTTTCATTTTGTTGATGGTTTCCTTTGCTGTGCAAAAGCTTTCAAGTTTAATTAAGTCCCATTTTTAATTTTTGCTTTTGTTTCCCTTGCCTTAGGAGACAGATCCAAAAAAACATTGCTAGCATTTATGTCAAAGAGTATTCTGCCTATGTTTTCATCTAGGAGTTTTATGGTTTCTGGTCTTACATTCAGGTCTTTAATCCATTTAAATTTATTTGTGTATATGGTGTGAGAAAACATTCTAAATTCATTTTTCTACATGCAGCTGTCCAGTTTTCTGAGCACCACTTATTGAAGAGACTGTCTTTTCTCCATTGTATATTCTTGTCTCTTTTGTCGTAGGTTAATTGACCATAAGTGTATGTGTTTATTCATGCACTCTCTACCCTGTTCCATTGATCTATGTGTCTGTTTTTGTGCCAGTACCATACTTCTTTTGATTACTGTATCTTTGTAGTATAGTCTGAAGTCAGGGAACATGATACCTCCAGCTTTGTTTTTTTCTCAAGACTGAATTGGCTATTCAGGGTCCTTTGTGGTTCTATATCAATTTTAGGATTATTTGTTCTAGTTCTCTGAAAATTGCCACAGGTATTTTGATAGGGATTGCATTAAATCTGTAGACTGCTTTGGGCCATTTTAACAATATTAATTCTTCCAATCCATGAACACAGGATATCTTTGTTTCTTTGTAGCATCTTCAATTTCCTTCATCAATAATTTATAGTTTTTAGAGTATAGGTCTTTCACCTCTTTGGTTAAGTTTATTTTATTCTTTAAAAAATATTTATTTATTTATTTATTTTTGGCAGCATTGGTTTTGTCTTAGTTACAGCACGTGGGCACTTTGTTGTGGCACAAGGGCTTCTCTCTAGTTGTGGCATGTGGGGTCAGTAGTTGTGGCACATGGGCTTAGTTGTCCTGCAGCATGTGGAATCTTAGTTCCCCAACCAGGGATCAAACCAGCATCCCCTGCCTTGGAAGGCAGATTCTTAAGTGGACCACCAGGGAAGTCCCATTGGTTAAGTTTATTTCTAGGTATTTTATTCTTTTTGATGTGATTCTAAATGGGATTTTTTTTGTGTTTTCTCTTTCTGATAGTTCATTATTAGTGCATAAAAAAGCAACAGATTTTTGTATATTAATCTTGTATCATGCAACTTTACTGAATTCATTTCTTAGTTCTAACACTTTTTTGGTGGAGACTTTATTTTTATTTTTTATTTTTTTAACATCTTTATTGGAGTCTAATTGTTTTACAATGGTGTGTTAGTTTCTGCTTTATAACAAAGTGAATCAGCTATTCATATACATATATCCACATATCTCCTCCCTCTTGCGTCTCCCTCCCATCCTCTCTATCCCACCCCTCTAGGTGGTCACAAAGCACGGAGCTGATCTCCCTGTGCTATGTGGCTGCTTCCCACTAGCTATCTGTTTTACATTTGGTAGTGTATATATGTCCATGCCACTCTCTCACTTGGTCCCAGCTTACCCTTCCCCCTCCCCATGTCCTCAAGTCCATTGTCTACATCTGTGTCTTTATTCCTGTCCTGCCCCTAGGTTCTTCAGAACCATTTTTTTTCTTTTTATAGATTCCATATATATGTGTTAGCATATGATATTTGTTTTTCTCTTTCTGACTTACTTCACTCTGTATGACAGACTCTAGGTCCATCCTTGGTGGAGATTTTAGATCTTTCAATATCATGCCATCTGCAAATAGTGACAGTTTTACTTCTTCCCTTCCAACTTGAATGCCTTTTATTTCGTTTTCTTGTCTGATTGCTGTGTGTAGGACTTCCAATAATATATGAAATAGAAATGGCAAGAGTGAACATCCTTGTCTTGTTCCTGATTTTAGAGGAAAGTTTTCAGTTTTTCACTATTGACTATGATGTTAGCTGTGGGTTTGTCATAAATGCGCTTTATTATGTTGAGATATGTTCTCTCTTTACCAACTCATTAGAACATTTTTATTATAAATAGATGTTGAATTTTGTCAAAAAATTTTTTTGCATTTATTGAGGTGACTGTGTGATTTTTATCCATTGTTTTGTTCATGTGGTGTATCACGTTGACTGATTTGAGGATATTAAACCATCCTTGCATCCCTAGAATAAATCCCACTTGATCATGGTGTAAGATCCTTTTTATATTTTGTTAATTTCAGTTTGCTAATATTTTTGTTGAGTGTTTTTGCATCAATATTCATCAGAGATATTAGCCTGTTATTTGCTTTTTTGGTAGTGTCTTTGTCTGGTTTTCGTATCAGGGTATTGGTGGTTTCATAGAATGAATTTGGGAGTGTTCCTTCCTCTTCAATTTTTGGAATAGTTTGAGAAGTATAGGTATTAACCCTTCTTTCTGTGCTTGGTAGAATTCCCCCATGAAGCAGTCTAGTCCTGGACTCTTGTTTGTTGAGCATTTGAAATTGTTGGGAGTTTGAAATTGAAAATGATTCAATTTCAGTACTAGTAGTGAGTCTGTTCAGATTGTCTGTTTCTTCCCGATTCAATTTTAGAAGGTTGTATGTTTCTAGGAATTTATCCATATCTTCTAGGTTCCCCAATTTGTTGGCATATAACTGTTCATAGTATTCTCTTATGATTTATTATATCTCTGTGGTATTGGTTGTTATTTTTCCTCTTTCATTTAGTATTTTGCTTATTTGGGTCCTCTTTTTTCTTTAATGAGCCTGCCTAAAGGCTTATTAATTTTGTTTATCTTTTCAAAGAACCAGCTCTTTGTTCCATTGATCTATTCTCTCTCTCTTTTTTTAAATCTCTATTTTATTTAATTCTTCTCTGACCTTTATTATTTACTTCCTTTTGCTGAATTTGGACTTTTTTTGTTCTTCTTTTTCTAATTTCTTTAGATGGCAGTTTAGGTTGTTTATTTGATATTTTCTTGTTTAATTTTTTTTTTGGCTTCACTGCATGGCATGCAGAACTTCCCTGACCAGGGATCGAACCCATGCCCCATGCAGTTGAAGTGTGGAGGCTTAAACACTGGACCACCAGGGAAATCCAGTATTTTCCTGTTTCTTGAGATACGTCTGTATTGCTATAAGCTTCCCTCTTAGAACCGATTTTGCTTTGTTCTATAGGTTTTAGAACGTTGTGCTTTTATTTTCATTTATCTCGTATTTTCAAATTCCTCTTTGAGTTCTTCACTGACCCATTAGTTATTTAGTAGCATGTTGTTTAATCTCCACGTGTTTGTGTTTTTCCCATTTTTCTTCCTGTAATTGATTTCTAGTTTCATACCGCTGTGCTCAGAAGAAATGCTTGATACAATTTCTGTCTTCTTAAAGTTGTTGATATTTGCTTTGTGATCTAGTGTGTGATCCATCCTGGAGAATGTTCCATATGCATTTGAAAAGAATGTGTTTTCTGCGGGTTTTGGATGTAATGTCCTTTAGATACCTCTTAAGTCCAACTGGTCTAATGTGTCATTTAAGGCCACTGTTTCCTTATTGATTTTCTGTCTGGATGATTTGTCCATTGATGTAAGTGTGGTGTTAAAGTCCCCTACTATTATTGTATTATTGTATTTCACATTCATCACCATCATTGTCATAGTTGTCATCGTCATCATCATCGTCATCATCTTTCTTATGGAGTTTATATACTATGCTAAGCACTTGACATACTAGGCTCCTGAGCCTTACAAAACAGATCTGTTCATCTCTATTTTATAGATGAGGAAACTGAGGCTTATTAAATTTAGGTTAACTACCTAAAATAACACTTGCTGATTTATTAGCCTGTGTTTCTTTGAAAGCAGGGCCTCAGGCAGGGTTCTTGTATGCATATGTTAGGTGATTCTTGGGCTTAGGTTGCAAAGTCATGCTGGCCTCTGGTGCCACAGACTCACCCAGCATTTTGTACCCCTCCCTTCCCCCGGCCTGAATGAGCCAGAGCCCCCTGATCGGCTGCTACTTTAACACTGTCCTGTCTGCGCAAGGAACAGATGCCCTCATGTGACCTACAAGCAGAGGCGGGGCCAAATGCAAAGTTGAACCCCAGGAGCTCGGCAAACAAAGAAGAGAAAGGGAAATTTCTCCCAGCTGCCTCAGGAGCAGTGGATTAAATCTCCACAACCAACTTGATGTACCCTGCATCTATGGAATACCTGAATAGACAATGAATCTATCGAAAATTGAGGCGGTGGACTTTGGGAGCAACTGTAGACTTGGAGTTTGCTTTCTGCATCTAATTTGTTCCTGGCTTTAAGTTTATCTTAGTTTAGTATTTAGAGTTTATTATCACTGGTAGATTTGTTTACTGATTTGGTTGCTCTGTTCCTTTCATTTCCAATAGCGATATATATATCCTTTATCCTTTTTCTCTTTTTGTGAGTGTGTATGTGTATGCTTCTTTCTGTTATTTTGTCTGTATAGCTTTGCTTTTACCATTTGTCCTAGGGTTCTGCCTGTCCGTTTTTTCTTTTCTTTCTTTCTTTTTTTTTTTTAGTATAGTTTTTAACGCTTGTTATCTTTGGTGGATTTGTTTTTTGGTTTGGTTGCTCTCTTCTTTCTTTCTTTCTTTTTTAAATTACTTTTTTTTTTATTTTTAATAATTTTTTAAATTTTAAAATAGAAAATATAAACAGACCAATCACAAGTGCTGAAACTGAGACTGTGATTTAAAATCTTCCAACAAACAAAAGTCCAGGACCAGATGGCTTCACAGGCGAATTCTATCAAACATTTATAAAAGAACTAACACCTATCCTTCTCAAACTCTTCCAAAATATAGCAGAGGGAGGAACACTCTCAAACTCATTCTACGAGGCCACCATCACTCTGATACCAAAACCAGACAAAGATGTCACAAAGAAAGAAAACTACAGGCCAATATCACTGATGAATACAGATGCAAAAATTCTCAACAAAATAGTAGCAAACAGAATCCAACACCACATTAAAAGGATCATACACCATGATCAAGTGGGGTTTATACCAGGAATGCAAGGATTCTTCAGTATATGGAAATCAGTCAATGTGTTAAACCATTTTAACAAATTGAAGGAGAAGAACCATATGATCATCTCAATAGAGGCAGAAAAAGCTTTTGACAAAATTCAACACCCATTTATGATAAAAACTCTCCAGAAAGTAGGCATAGAGGGAACTTACCTCAACATAATGACGAAACCACAGCCAACATCATTCTCAATGGTGAAAAGCTGAAACTATTTCCTCTAAGATCAGGAACAAGACAAGGTTGTCCACTCTCACCACTATTATTCAATATAGTTTTGGAACTTTTAGCCACAGCAACCAGAGAAGAAAAAGAAATAAAAGGAATCCAAATCGGAAAAGAAGAAGTAAAGCTGTCACTGTTTGTAGATGACATGATAATAGAGAATAGAGAATCCTAAACGTGCTACCAGAAAACTACTAGAGTTAATCAACTAATCTGGTAAAGTAGCAGGATACAAAATTAAGGCACAGAAATCTCTTGCATTCCTATACACTAATGATGAAAAATCTGAAAGAGAAATTAAGGAAACACTCCCATTTACGATTGCAACAACAAGAATAAAATACCTAGGAATAAACCTACCTAGGGAGAAAAAAGACCTGTATGCAGAAAACTATAAGACACTGATGAAAGAAATTAAACATGATACAAACAGATGGAGAGATATACCATGTTCTTGGATTGGAAGAATCAACATTGTGAAAACAGATGGAGAGATATACCATGTTCTTGGATTGGCAGAATCAACATTGTGGAAATGACTCTACTACCCAAAGCAATCTACAGATGCAATGTAATCACTATCAAACTACCACTGGCATTTTTCACAGAACTAGAACAAAAACTTTCACAATTTATATGGAAACACAAAAGACCCTGAATAGCCAAAGCAATCTTGGGAAAGAAAAACAGAGCTGGAGGAATCAGGCTCCTGGACTTCAGAGTATACTACAAAGCTACAGCAATCAAGACAGTATGCTACTGGTGCAAAAACAGAAACATAGATCAATGGAACAGGATAGAAAGCCCAGAGGTAAACCCACACATATATGGTCACCTTATTTTTATTTTTGTTTTTTGCGGTACGTGGGCCTATCACTGCTGCGCCCTCTTCCACTGCAGAGCACAGGCTCCGGATTCGCAGGCCCAGCGGCCACAGCCCATGGACCCAGCCGCTCCATGGCACGTGGGATCCTCCTAGACCGGGGCACGAACCCGTGTCCCCTGCATCGGCAGGTAGACTCCCAACCACTGTGCCACCAGGGAAGCCCAGTCACCTTATTTTTGATAAAGTAGGCAAGAATATACAATGGAGAAAACACAGCCTCTTCGATAAGTGGTGCTGGGAAAACTGGACAGCTACATGTAAAAGAATGAAATTAGAACACTCCCTAACACCATATACAAAAATAAACTCAAAATGGATTAAATGTAAGGCCAGACACTGTAAAACTATTAGAGGATAATATAGGCAGAACACTCTATGACAAATTACAGCAAGATCCTTTTTGACCTACCTCCTAGAGAAATGGAAATAAAAACAAAAATAAACAAATGAGACCTAATGAAACTTAAAAGCTTTTCTACAGCAAAGGAAAACATTATAAAGACAAAAAGACAACCCTCAGAATGGGAGAAAATATTTGCAAATGAAACAACTGACAAAGGATTAATCGCCAAAATTTACAAGCAGCTCATGCAGCTCAATATCAAAAAAACAAACAACCAATCCAAAAATGGGCAGAAGACCTAAATAGACATTTCTGCAAAGAAGATATACAGATTGCCAACAAACACATGAAAGGATGCTCAGCATCACTGATCATTAGAGAAATGCAAATCAAAAATAACAAACTACAATGAGGTATCACCTCACACCGGTCAGAATGACCATCATCAAAAAGTCTACAGGGCTTCCCTGGTGGCGCAGTGGTTGAGCGTCTGCCTGCCAATGCAGGGGACACGGGTTCATGCCCCGGTCTTGGAAGATCCCATATGCCGTGGAGCGGCTGGGCCCGTGAGCCATGGCCACTGAGCCTGCGCATCCAGAGCCTGTGCTCCGCAACGGGAGAGGCCACAACAGTGAGAGGCCCGCGTACAGAAAAAAACAAAAGAAAAGAAAAAAAAAGAAGTCTACAAACAATAAATGCTGAGAGGGTGTGGAGAAAAGGGAACCCTCATACACTGTTGGTGGGAATGTAAATTGATACAGCCACTATGGAGAACAATATGGAGGTTCCTTAAAAACTAAAAATAGAACTACTATATGATCCAGCAATCCCACTACTGGGCATATACCCTGAGAAAACCAAAATCCAAAAAGCGTCATGTACCAAAATGTTCATTGCAGCTCTATTTACAATAGCCCGGAGATGGAAACAACCTAAGTGCCCATCATCGGATGAATGGATAAAGAAGATGTGGCGCATATATACAATGGAATATTTCTCAGCCATAAAAAGAAACGAAATTGAGCTATTTGTAATGAGGTGGATAGACCTAGAGTCTGTCATACAGAGTGAAGTAAGTCAGAAAGAAAAAGACAAATACCATATGCTAACACATATATATGGAATTTAAGAAGAAAAAAATGTCATGAAGAACCCAAGGGTAAGACAGGAATAAAGACACAGACCTACTGGAGAACGGACTTAAGGATATGGGGAGGGGGAAGGGTGAGCTGTGACAGGGCGAGAGAGAGTCATGGACCTATACACACTAACAAACGTAAGGTAGATAGCTAGTGGGAAGCAGCCGCATGGCACAGGGATATCGGCTCAGTGCTTTATGACCGCCTGGAGGGGTGGGATAAGGAGGGTGGGAGGGAGGGAGATGCAAGAGGGAAGAGATATGGGAATATATGTATATGTATAACTGATTCACTTTGTTATAAAGCAGAAACTAACACACCATTGTAAAGCCATTATACCCCAATAAAGATGTTAAAAAAAAAAAGTCTACAGGGCTTCCCTGGTGGCGCAGTGGTTGAGTGTCCGCCTGCCGATGCAGGGAACACGGGTTCGTGCCCCGGTCTGGGAAGATCCCACATGCCGCGGAGCGGCTGGGCCCGTGAGCCATGGCCACTGAGCCTGCGCGTCCAGAGCCTGTGCTCCGCAACGGAAGAGGCCACAACAGTGAGAGGCCCGCGTACGGAAAAAACAAAAGAAAAGGAAAAAAAAAAAGAAGTCTACAAACAATAAATGCTGGAGAGGGTGTGGAGAAAAGGGAACCCTCATACACTGTTGGTGGGAATGTAAATTGATACAGCCACTATGGAGAACAATATGGAGGTTCCTTAAAAAACTAAAAATAGAACTACCATACGACCCAGCAATCCCACTCCTGGGCATATACCCTGAGAAAACCATAATTTAAAAAGCGTCATGTACCACAATGTTCATTGCAGCACTATTTACAATAGCCAGGACATGGAAGCAACCTATGTGTCCATCAACAGATGAATGGATAAGGAAGATGTGGCACATATATACGATGGAATATTACTCAGCCATTAAAAGAAATGAAATTGAGTTATTTGTAGTGAGGTGGATGGACCTAGAGTCTGTCATACAGAGTGAAGTAAGTCAGAAAGAGAAAAACAAATACCATATGCTAACACATATATATGGAATCTAAAAAAAAAAAAAAAAGTGGTTCTGAAGAACCTAGGGGCAAGATGGGAATAAAGACACAGACCTACTAGAGAATGGACTTGAGAACTTGGGGAGGGGGAAGGGTAAGCTGGGACAAAGTGAGAGAGTGATACTGTATATATGAACATATTTACACTACCAAATGTAAAATAGATACCTAGTGGGAAGCAGCCACATAGCACAGGGAGATCAGCTTGGTGCTTTGTGACCAGCTAGAAGGGTGGGATAGGGAGGGTGGGAGGGAGGCAGATGCAAGAGGGAAGAGATATGGGGATATATGTATATGTATAACTGATTTACTTTGTTATAAAGCAGAAACTAACACACCATTGTAAAGCAATCATATTCCAATTATAATGTTAAAAAAAAGAATCTTAAGGTTGGAGAAGTGGAAAAGACTTATTTATCTTAATAAGATTCAGGAGCTCTACTAGCAGAAGGTTAACTGCTGTGAAAAAGTTTTTACTTCTTCAATTTTGTTATTACTCCAACTTTTAATGTTTTAATTTTGAAATAACTGAAATAATTTCGAACAATTTAAAAGTGGTAATCGTAGTATAAATAACTTATCTATCCCTCTTCTTCACCCAGGTTCGTGATCTATTAATTGTTTGCCATTCATGCTTTCTCTCTCCCTCTCTCTGTCTCTCTCTGTCTCTGTCTCTCTTTGGGTCTCTTTATGTCTGTATGTAGGTAATGATTTGCCATTTATAGGCATCATTCCTCATTTCCCCTAAACATTTCACATTTCACTGTGTGGTCTTTATGAACAAAAATATCATCTTATGTAATCACAGTATAATTATCAAAATCAGGATACTTAACACTGATACTGTTGTATCATCTATCTGCATTCATATTCAAATTACTGCAATTGTTTCAATAATGTCCATTATAACAACTCTTTTTTCCTGTCCAGGATCCAATCCAGGATCAGATTTTGTATTCAGTTGTCATATTTCTTTGGCTCCTTTAATTTGCACAGTTCCTAAAGCTTACTTTATCTTTCATGATATTGACATTTTGAAGAGTAAAGACCAGGTATTCTGTAGAATGTCCTTCAGTTTTGGATTGTCTAAAATTTCCTCCTGATTAGATTTAGGTTATGTATTTTTGGCAGGAATACTACATATGATTTGTTGTGTTTTTACTAGTGCGTTATATTAGGAGGCACATGATGTTGGTTTAATTATTGGTGATGTTGATTTTGATCACTTAGACATGGTGATCCCTGCCAGGTTTCTCCATGGTATGGTTGCTATTTTCTCATTTACACTTACTAAGTAATATGGGAGAGACTTTTGAAGATATTCGCATGTCCTATTCCCTTTTGAACTTTCCCTTTTGAAACTTTTGAAAGTTCCCTTTTGAACTTTCATTCATTAATTTTAGCAACCATTGATATTTTATTTGAATATTGAATACTTAAAATTGCCAAAAAATATTAACTTTTACTCCATCATTCTTCCTATATTTATTAGTTGATAGTCTACTGTATGGAGGCACTGTACCTTTCTCTAGCTCTTTCTCTCTCTCTCTCTCTGCTATCATTATGGACCCATAACTACTTATTTTATTTAAAGGGTTATAATATATTAGTATTGTTTTGGCCACCTTTATTATTATTAATACCAAATTGTGTGTATTATACACACACGTACCCCCAATACACACACACAATGGAATATCATTCAGCCATAAAAAATGATTGAAATATTGCCATTTGCAGCAACATGGATGGATGTAGAATTTATCATACTGAATGAAGTAAGTCAGCCAGAGAAAGACAAATATTATATGATATCACTTATATGTTGAATCTAAAAATAATACAAGTGAACTTATTTACAAAACAGAAATAGACTCACAAACATAGAAAATAAACTTATGGTTACCAAAGGGGAAAGGGGAGTAGGATAAATTAGGAGTATGGGATTAACAGATACACACCACTATATATAAACCAGATAAACAACAAGGATTTACTGTACAGCACAGGGAACTATATTCAATATTTTGTAATAGTCTATATGGAAAATTATATATATACATAATTGAATCCCTGCTGTATACCTGAAACTAACATAATATTATAAATCAACTATAGTTCAATAAAAAAGAACATCGACCACTTTTTATAATACATTTTACAAAAAAAAGTAGCTTCTACTTCCTTTTGAGTTATTCTCAACATTCTTTGAGAATTTTCTTACTTTCTGCCACAAAAGGTATTCTAGGTGTGTTTTTCTTTGACTCAGCCTTAGAATAAGATGTTTCTTGAAGCCCTCTGTAAAAAGTTTTGATTATATTTCAGTTATGCAGCCTGTTTTTTCTAAAACTTCTCTTCTTCCTTCCACCACTGTTTTGTTCTTGTTAATTCCTCATTCCCCGTCTTCGTAGTCAAGATAACTGTTTTGTCTACCCTTATGCATGGGTTGAGTGTCATTCTTTTACTCAGCTCTACTTTATGATTGGGAGAGTGGGTGTTGGTCCTGGGAGAAGAGAAAGCAAAAGTCATTCTTGTGTATAATTTCATTAGCATTTTATTTGCTTGTCATGTCAAGTGTGTTATTGGTGTTTTTTTTCCTTCACATTTAAGGTTGTTACACGACTGATAAAATTGCATTCACCTCAGCAATTACATAGAGGGTGGAGAGTGTAGAGAAAAGAACATGGAAGTAGAATTCAGGAAATCTAATTTATGACATAGACTCTATCTAGATATTTGGTGAGTTAGTATGGTTCTACGATTCTGTTTTCTCAACTTTCAAATGGGAATGATTTCCTTTTCCCAGTTATCTGAGAGTACTATAAAAAAGGAATTAAAAAACTTAAGCTGTGAAATATTATCTCTTTGCCTTGAATTTCTTTTTGCCCCTTAAGAAATGAAATTATTTTATAATAGAAAATAAATTAAAATATTATTATCTCAATATATTGTAACACAATGACAGGTTAAGTGCTAATATATTTATAGATGTTGAAACAAACTCAAAGCAAGATTGAGGAATTGTTCTTTTCTTCATAAACATATTTTTAATTAAATGGACAAATTATTGTTATCAGGTTTTTGTTTGCTTCAACAAGCATATTGTAAGGTAATCTGCCATAATGCTAGCGTTTCATTGCTTTAGATATGAGGAAGGTTAGTGATTGTTTAGATTCTACCTTTCACATAGTAGGGGCTTATAACTGTTGAATTTATTGAATGAATAAAGAAGAAATCATATCATGATGAAGCTGTCACAATTTTTTCTCATGCAAATAAGAGCCTATTTATAACATTAAGTCCAAATAATTCGAGACTAATGCTTGAGAGGCTGTATATACAAAGGGACTATGGCCAGACCATATATAAAAATAGGTCTCTGATCCACAACGTGTAGAGCAACCAGTCCAGGAAGCAAAACTACAACCACAGCAATTGGTCCCAAATGGTCAGAACTTGGTCAATAACCATCTGTTTCCCTTATTTTTGTCCCCACTTACAACTTAGAACCAAGCAGAGAATGACAGATATATTCCCCTATTTTATCCCCAAAGATGCCCTACTTCTAGTTAACCCGCCTCCAGTTTCCCCATATCAACAGCCTCAATCAGGGCATACCTGAAGACTTCCATTTTTTCCACTTTAAAGCTTTCCCACTCCCCTGCTTGCCTTGGAATCTCTGCCAAATCCAAGTGATGGTGGCTGACTCCCTTGATAGAGCAAGCTTTGAATTAATAATGTTTGCTTGTTATCTGGGTGGTCTTTGTCTATATCCATGTGACTGTCTTTTTTTTTTTGACAGATCTCTTGGTGACTTCCCACATGACCTGCATTAAAAGTGTCTACAAGAAATTTGAGTTCATAATTATAGTGTCAAGTTCTTTGTATCTAGCCTTTTACTGTATTCACTAATGAAAGATTTGCCAAGAACTTGCCCTATTTAAAAATATAATTAAGAGTAAATATGGAGATAATCAGTATTTCTGGTAACTATGGAGATAATCAGTAACTGGCACTGTGCTTTCCTATGAAAACGAATTATTTGTTTAAATGGTTGTACAGGGATGAGGGTCAGAATATGCGCATATACTCAAACATAAAGCCACCTTTTCTCTTTTCTGCGACCTTGAAAACTAGCCATGTCGTAAAATCATATACAGTTGATTCTTGAACAACACAGGGGTTAATCTGGGTAAAACTTATAGTAGGCTATCTGGCCATCTGTATTTAGGGTTCCCTCCACATCTGCAGATTCAACTAACCACTGACCCTGTAATACTGTAGTATTTACTATTGAAACATATCCACATAGACATGGACCCACACAGTTCAAACCCATGTTGTTCAAGGGTCAAATGTAATGCATTTTTAAAAAATTAATTTTATTTATTTTTGGCTGTGTTGGGTCTTTGTTGCTGCATGCAGGCTTTCTCTAGTTGCCGCGAGCAGGGACTACTCTTCGTTGCAGTGCGTGGGCTCCTCATTGCGGTGGTTTCTCTTGTTGCAGAGCATGGGCTCTAGAGCACAGGCTCAGTAGATGTGGTGCACGGGCTTAGTTGCTCCATGGCATGTGGGATCTTCCCGGGCCAAGGTTTGAACCCGTGTTCCCTGCATTGGCAGGTGGATTCTTAACCACTGCGCCACTAGGGAAGCCCTGTAGTGCATTTTAAACTCACCTAAGTTGTTGTATTCTGAAAGATGGATGACCAATTTAAGTGATAAGTCTTCTGATAAACAGTCATCTCTGGACTCAGATATTGGCACATATAGGTAGTTTTCTTTTATAAATACTTAGATTGCCTAAGCACAGGTGTTCATGGCAATCATGGACAAATACTACTCTTTGGCCACTGGGATCTAGCTGCTAGAAAACAAAAGACAAACCAACCCATAGTTCACAATTTCTAGCAAATCACTAAGCATTCTCACATAATCTTTCTGGAAAGAGTTGTCAGCAGTTAAGAAGGTCCCAGCAAATCCATTCTTCTTGTTCACTATTCCATGATAACCTATTACCATGCCCTATCTCTACTTCATCCATTCAAATACTACCATCTTTCAAGATAAAACTAGATTCCCCTTTACTTATTGAAATATTACAAAATCCCATTTGAGCTCAGTGTTAGTTTTCTCTTTTCAAAATCTATAGCCCTTATAACCTATGCCAAATAGCATCCCTATAATCCATTATTGGGCCAAATACTTCTTCAAGGCAAGGGCAATGTCTTGGTTTATCTTTGGATCTCCCATGGAATATTTTACCACTGTCTCCCCGCACGTGTGTTGAGTTAAATGGAAATTTGTTGGGTTTAACTGTAGCTTATCCTTCTCTATACTTCACAGTGCCTAGGGTGATTATTAATGCAGGCCAAGTACTCACTAAAAAGGTCTTTTGGCTAATTATTAGTTAATGCCCCTTTCTTAGTCATAGCCTAGGGACTAAGAAAATTTGATAGGTAAAAATTATCACATATGACATTTGTAATATGTATGTTGCTATTTATGTGTGTATTTTGACTCTGAGTGTCAGTTCCTAGTATTTACTCCTCATGTTTCTTGGTGGGAGAAGGAATAAAGGAAGGAGAAGGAATAAAGTCAAATGAACTGACAACTTATCTGCTGACTCTAAGGATCTCATCTTATAGGTTGTTCCCTCTGTTTTGCTCCGTTAAACACCATCTTTCCCATCTGTTCCCTAGAAACATAATCAGTGACTTCTAGATTGTTAGGGATAGTCATATTTTCGTGGAAGATTACTGGTAAAGGTCATGTACATGTATATTAATTTATTTCCTTGTTCTCTACTTTTCTAGGGGAAGTAATTGTTTATTTGCAATTTTCATTATTATCATTTGTCTTGATATGAGAGATTTATAAACAATTTTATGTTTTGGGGGAGGATTGGTCATAAGGAGCTAAGGAATCCACATTTACCGAATGTGTAATACATGCCAGTCATTGTGTTTTCTTATCTCACAGAATTCTTGTGATGGTCCTATGAGGTGGGATTTAATATCTACTTTTTAAAGTTGAGAAAATTGATACTCAGAGAGGTTAAACTATATGAAATAGGGTGCTTTCTTTCATTTATTGTGCTTGGTTAGATTGCACACATCTTTTAATTAAGAGATAATCAATTGCTATGAGTATGTTTATATGTAAATGTATGTACATGAAGACTTAGAAATGCATGTATTATACAGAATTTCCCTTTTATGTGCTTAATGTTCAAATCAAACAAACAGATATTTCTTACTAAATCTCCAAGGCCTAATGAAGAAAAAAATCAAGAAAATTATTTCCCTGCTTTTCCTTGAGGGCACTAGTAATCCCTTCTCCAGTGATAACTAATTCAACTTTGAACAGCACTGCACAGATCATTATCACACACAAACACACACGCTAACACACACTACAAAATCAGGCATTTAAATAACATGACAGGTTATAACTTCACTACATATTAAACACAATTCCTCACCAACTCTCCTTAATAAGACACTAAAAAGGATTTTAGTATTAAGTGGGCCACTACCAACAAACTCAAAAGATATACTGCTTACACATGCCAGAAGAGGCAAGAAACATATTTTATTGGAAACCTGGCTTATTTATACAGGGTGATGTTTTTCAAATGTAAAGAAATCCCAAACCATAAGTGAGTAAAGGAGAATAAAATGAAAAGTCTTTGGATTCTAATTCTTAAATTATTTCCATATTAGGTGTTGTTATTTCATTATTCTTTATTGCATACATTATTTCTCTCTTTCATCTGGTCTCCTTATAATGTCAGGTAAAGGCAAGGTCTATTTATTAATTTTTTTGCTTTCCATGCAGGGATGTATAGGAGCTGTGGAGCAAAACATAGTGAAAGATAATCTATGGCCCCTTCCCTTTATGAGTTGATAACCATTACAGGGCAATAAAGCTTGCTATATAGAGGTTGTGTAAAGTGAAAAATTGAGTAAAAATTCATCCCTATAGAAATCCAGAAGTGGGAAAGTATGAAGTAGAAGACAAGGGAGGGATTTAATAGAAGGCCACGGAAGTGAAATATAATGTAGTGGCTATGATCATGGAATCTTGAAGAGCCCAACTCACTTGACTCATGAGTCTGTTGTATATTAGTTGTGCCACTGTGATCAAGTTCCTGAAGTTAGGTAATGCTCCCTCTCTTCAGGTACAATGAGGATTCTAATAGTATTACCTCGTAAGGTTGTTAAGAAGATGAAATAAGATAGTGCATTAGAAATGCTTTATTTATGGCATGTAGCAAAGTTTCAGTAGGAGTAATCTATTATTGTTATTGTAAATGTTAAGTGAATAGAACTTGAAATAGACTTTGAAGTTGACATTAGATTTACACTAGATTGCATTAGATTTGGTGGAAAGAAAAGCGCAGGCAGTCATGGTTTCAATACAGTTTAAGTCTGGTGTTGGGAACACTAAATGTGAAAGACAGTTAAAAATAATAACTTATCTTGATATGGCCCTTTACAGTTTGCAAAATAATTTTTATTGACACCATGGCATTGTAGTCTTCCAAAAATTTTGTGAAGGAAGAACTATTACCTCCAGTTTAGAAATTGGGAAACTGAATCACAGAGAAGCTAAGTCCTATGTCTAGGGCAACAGTGTGAATTCATACCCTGGTCTGGCACTCTTTCTTTCAACTGAACTGCAATTTGCTCAGTGAACAGTCTGGGGTTTAGTGTTTAGAGATAAGGGTAAGTACGTGATGGTTTGATTGCCAAGGATGAAGTATTTACATTTGCTTTATTTATTTATTTAAAATTTTTATTTTATATTGGAGTATATTTGATTAACAATATTGTGTTAGTTTCAGGTGAACAGCAAAGTGATTTGGTTATACATATACATGTATCTATTCTTTAAAAAGCAATGTAGAGTTAAACTAAGTTGAAAGATGACACTAGGAAGATAGATTAAAACTTTGGTTACGTATGCAGTGATGAAAACTATGAGAAACTGTGAGAACACTGTCCTACTCCATATTCTTCATTCTGTGAGATCTCTAGAGGAGGAGCTCAGAAATGTTTTGAGTAAAAGGACATTTGATATCATTGAAATGGACAGTGGGCTATGAAAGTAATCTGATATGAAATGGATAGGAGGGTACCATTGGAAACAAAGGTAGATGGAATCCAAATGAAAAGTTAGATGATGAGTAGGAAAAGAAAGAGACAAGGAGAATTCAGGGGTTATTAGATGATAAATATCAATTGAACACATCCTAGAGAGTTATGTTCCCAATTTCCAAGTAATAAGCAGAGTATTTTTTGCTTTGAAGGGACTAGATCACTGATTTAGGAAATGTATGCTCCAGAATGTGTTTTTCCTTGTCTCTGCTTCTTTAGTGAGGGGAAGTGAGTGGAAGAGGTAAATCTCAAGCTGGGTATCTTCAGATAAAGTGTGGGAATCCTCCCTCCCACATCACTGTCAACTCACTTGGTGTTCAGGAACCCATTCGTCCCCACCTTCCCTCACCCTCCATTTATGGGCATGGCCTAAATGGGGTATGGCTGATAGGCAATGAGCCTGGAGTCAGGAACACAGAGGAAGAGTCACAGGAAGGGAAGGATACCCCCACGGCTCCTACTTAGGTAGAGACCAAGTGAGCCTGAATGTAACTGGCTTAATTGGTGGTCACTTACTCAACTCCCATGTGACTCTCAGATGCTAGTACAGATGGTACCCATTTGGCAGGAGGCCTGGTGCTCAGCAGACTCTGTCTCTGGCCTTGGTCTCTCAGATCCAGACTCCTCTGTAGAGCCCATGCAATCCTCCTTAAATCCTTTCCCTTCCCTTCCTCTCCTTCATTTCAACCTGCTCCTGCAAGGACACTTTGAAAAATTTCTCTAATCAGGGAGGAAATTCTGGCTCTCATTGATCATGATTTTTATTATTTTAGGTCATTTATAACAGTCTGAATTAAATGTATTCTCTAGCAGTTCTCATTAAAAAATTTCTGAAAGGAGAATGCCTTCAAATGGGAAAAATGTCAGACTTATTATATAGGGGGTATTATCATGTTTCCCACAAATGTTGGGGAAATGTATAATCATAGGGACTACAGAACTTTATTATGAGAAATATAATTAAAATTATCTAGTGCAATAGTTGTCCTTTCTCTGTATGTGGAAAGGGGTTGCTGATTTGAAAATAAAATAGACGTCAAGCATTGCCCCCATGCTTGCTTTATATAACACTGAGGTTTTAAATAATACATCACTTTATTTAAAATCTATTTACATGGTAATTGCCACTGTATAATGTATGAAAGATCACTGAGTTTAAATCTGGTTTACAATGTGGACTTGACATATATTTTATTATTTTTAAAAAGCATCTTAAATTACCCTTTGTGTATTTCTAAAATATAAGTAGCTATTTTTAGAAAAATAATCATGAACTCTAGCTGTTGCTAACCTGTTTTCTGATCCTTTGCTTTCTAGATTCGGTTGCCTCTTTGAAATGTCATTTTGCTTCTTTAAAAAATTAGGCAGGCCATCCCTGGTGACTCAGTGGTTAAGAATCTGCCTGCCAATGAAGGGGACATGGGTTTGAGCCCTGGTCCGGGAAGATCCCACATGCCGCAAAGCAACTAAGCCCATTTGCCACAACTACTGAGCCTGTGCTCTAGAGCCCACAAGCCACAACTACTGAGCCCACATGCCACAACTACTGAAGCCTGCACGACTAGAGCCCGTGCTCCGCAACAAGAGAAGCCACCGCAATAAGAAGCCTGCACACTTCAAGGAAGAGTAGCCCCTGCTTGCCACAACTAAAGAAAGCTTGTGCGCAGCAACGAAGACCCAAAGCAGCCAAAAATAAATGAATAAATAAACAAATTTTTTAAAAAAGGTAGGCAGCAACAGATTTAAATACCGCCTAAGAGACTGTTATTTTTATAAATCCTATTTCTAATTTCTTACATGATAAAGCAAACTTATAAAAGTCCTGTTTTGTACATGTTATTATATATACAAAAAAGCAATTGCTCCAAAGATTTTTTTTAACATCGTTAATTAGTTCTTCACTACTAGGCCTTGGCACCCCCAGAATGGGGGTCCATTGGTGGTTGCTCGGGGTTCAGTGCATTTATCTGTCTCCCCATATTGCTCTCTATTTTCCCCCCTCTCCTCTAGCCTTGCTCCTTTAGAACTACCAACTCCCTTTAGTATGAGGTTCTTTTCTATTTATCTGTTGCTGTCACTGTTGCTAGCTGTCAACCGTCCTGTGATCTGCACAGAGACCTAGCACATAGTAAGGACTAAATTAATATTTGTTCAATAATTTCATCACTATGATTGGCAGTCAGGAAGAGAGGATTTTACCCTGATTGTGTTAACAGGAAAATTGAGAAATTTATCTGTTATGGGGAGGACCTAGTGGTTAACTCAGCTGAACCAATAATGATGTCACTCTTTTGTACTGGGGTTTCCAGATTGCCTTATTTTACCCTGAAAGATGCAGTCCATGGACCTGTTTTAATTTCAGTCTGCACTCACATCTTAGGTGATGTCATCTGGACTCCTGACTTTAATATGCAGATGATTCCCAAATTTACAGCTCTTCCTAGAGCACTCTCTAAACTTTACTCTCATTTCCAGTAGTCCTTCCCACATCTCCACTTGGCTATCTAAAAGGCATCAAGGTGAAATTCATGACACAATAGAAAAGATATGACTATAAAGGCTATAATCTTAATTGAAAATTTAACATATGTAGACAATAAAAGGGTTAATTCCATTGCAATCAAATGATCATTTTCTGGTGTAGATAGAGTGATGGAAGTTTAGTGAATTTATCGTTAGATAATAGTATGTGTCTGAAAATGGCAGAGAAATGAATTTAAACGTGTTTAAAAATAAGAATTTTTATTGGCCCATGTAACTGGAAGTATAGAAGTTGGGTCAATTTACTACAGACAGCAACAGAGCTCTAGATCTGTTTCTATGTGTGTGCATGTTTGCGTGCATGCGTGTGTGTCTGTGTGTGTGTGTGTGTGTGTGTGTGTTTTAGCTTTGCCTTATAGTATATGTGAGCTTTGTGCTTTGTTTAGCTTCCTTCATGATGGTAGGATGGCTGCCAGCAGCCCCTGGGGTAATATCGTTTCATGTTCATACCCACCAGATGAGAGAGAGAGAGACAGACAAACAGATAGAGACAGAGATAGACAGAGAGTGGCTTTCCGTGGCTCTCTCTTAAGAGTGAGTAGTTTTTTTTCCAGGAATGCCCTAGCAAGGTTTTTCTCATGTGTCAGTGACCCATACTAGCTTAAGTCAGCCCACATCTGAATTTGTTCAGTCATCAGCCCTCTCCTATGTAGCCGATGTCCCCCTGGGTAAGCTGATTCCAGCCCTATTTCCTGAGGTGAGTTTATATTTGTCTGAGCCAATTGGGCAACATCCATTCCTTTGCCAGTAAGTAGGTTCTGAAATCCAGGCTTAAGACAATTAGCATGTAACATCATCCTAGAAACCAAGGACACAGTTCATCATTACAAAAGAAAGGACATATGTTCCATGCTTTGCAGGAAGTAAAAAATGCCTGGAAGTGAATGCCTGGAAGAGAATGAGAAGGCCCATTACCTGGTTAGCTGTCAGAAGCCATTTTGTAATCCAGAGGCAAGCTAGCCAGTGAGCAAAGCTGATCCCATGAGTGTATTGCTAGTATACTTGCTGGGAAATTATGTCAGAGCCATTCACTGATCCAGATTTTGTGGGGCCTAAACATTAAGCGATTTTTGTGGGAGAGAGGGGATCTCATCAAGAAAATTAATACAAAAACTGTATGCAGAAGTAGCCGAAGGGCTTTAAAAGGGGCCCATGCAAGTGATAGCCTCTAAAGTTTAAGCTTGATTAACTTCTCAGTGAATCCATCTCTCAGGGTAACACTGTTGAAGGTCTTACCTTCCACCTCTCGAATTCTGGACTTCAGGTAGTAGAGTAAATAAATTCCATATTGTTACTAACATATGAAATCACCTCAACTGATGCAAAGATATGCATGAGAATAGAGTGTTCAGAAGTGGCTCTTATACACATTGTTTCCTAGTATTACAGAAAAATAGTATATTATACCTATTATTCTTAATTTTCTAAAAAATACATAATTATAAATTTCAGTACCTTGGTTCCAGCATTTTTGGTCAATGGTTGTTCAACAGTTAGTTGTGATTTTGGTGTTTCCGTAAGAAGTGGTGAACTCACATCCTTCTACTCCGCCATCTTGCCTCCTCTCAAATTTCAGTATCTTGGAAGTAATTGCCTTTTAGCAGTAATACTTACAGTATTTAGAATATAGTTTACTTGAGTACCAATTAACTAATTTACCAATTTACTTCTTGGACAAGTAAAAGCTGGTCTACTTGAAGTCTTAGAATTCCTATCATATCTCCCTTTGTTGTCCTAGGGAAATTCTGTGCTACCCTAAATATTCTTTGAGCACAAATTGCAAATGACCAACCTTGCCGGTGCTTGCATTGTACAGATAAGGAGCCCGAAGTCTTGAGATGTGAGTAGATATGTCTCATAACTCTTCATCAACAGATGTATGAGAAAACCAAACTTTATGACTCTCCAATTATCCTTTCACTATTCAGCATTGCCTCTTTGATGTAGTCATTTTCCTATCAGTTTTTTTTCACACAAAGAAACCAGATGATTTCTTTCACACAGAACCATTTGGAAGTGAGTGATCTAGAGCTATCTAGGAGGTTCTGTCATCCTTGTTATGTTGCGTCCAAGTACAGTCTGGTCATTGCCATCTTCCTGACAATGGGACTAGGGAAAATAAGTCCAGAAGCAGCTTCACTTTTATTTACTTTTTCCATTGTTTATTCTTTTAATGGCTAAAAATTCCATGCAATAATTCCTTACAGCATCTTTTTGTCTCTGCTTTTTATTGTGGTAAGAATATTTAACATGAGATCTACCCTCTTAAATTTTTAAGTTTCAATACAGTATTGTTAATTGTAGGCACTATGTTGTATAACAGATCTCTAGAATTTAATCATCTTGTATAACTGACACTTCATACCTGTTGAAGAACAACTCCCCATTTACCCGTCCCCTCAGCCCCTGGCAAGCACCATTCTACTCTCTGCTTCTATGAGTTTGACTTTTAAGAATATCCCATGTGAGTGGAATCATGCAGTATTTGTCCTTCTGTGACAGGCTTATTTCACTTAACACAATGTCCTCCTGGTTCATATGTTTTCCCATATGGCAGGATTTCATTCTTTTTTTAAGGCTGAATAATGTTATAGATCTCTCTATACATCACATTTTCTTCATTTATCCATTGATGAACACTTAGCTTGTTTCCATTTGTTGGTTATTGTGAATAACGCTGCAATGAACATGGGAGTGCAGATTTCTCTTTGAGATCCTGATTTCAATTCTTTTGGATATATACCCAGAAATAGGATCGCTGGATCATATGGTATTTCTATTTTGAAATTCTTTTAATTCAGGAAAGCCATTCGTTGAGTTTACTAATGTAATTAATCTAACACAAATGGTGTTAAAAATGATCCTCTTTTGCATTTCGTTTGAATCAGAATCCAAATAAAGTGCCACGTTGTGATTAGTTAGTCTTTCTAGGTTCTCCCCACTTCTCTTTTTTTTCCCCTTGTATTTTATTTTTTAAAAGAGAATTTGGAATTGCTTTTTTTCTTTCAGTTTTATTGAGATATAATTGACATACAGCATTGTATAAGTCTAAGGTATATAGCATAATGACTTACATACATTGTAAAATGATTATCTTTTTAAAATTTTTTAAATGAACCTCCATACTGTTTTCCATAGAGGGTACACCATTTTACATTCCCAAAATAGTGTACAAAGTTTCCAATTTCTCCACATCCTTGCCAACACTTATTTTTTGTTTTTGTTTTCGTTAAAAGCTGTACTAACAGGTGTGAGGTGATATCTCATTGTGTTTTCTTTTTTGTTTTTAATTTATTTGGTTGCGTTGTGTCTTAGTTGCATTGTGGCACGCAGGATCTTCATTGCCTCGTGGGTGATCTTCCTTGCAGCATGCGGGATCTTTTTTAGTTGCAGCATGTGGGATCTTTAGTTGCGGCATGCAAACTCTTAGTTGCAACATGTGGGATCTAGTTTCCTGACCAGGGATCGATCCGGGGCCCCCTGCATTGGCAGTGTGGAGTCTTAGCCACTGGACAACCAGGGAAATCCCTTATTGTGGTTTTGATTTGTATTTCTTTTCCTAAATGAATGGTTATTTCCATTACTTAAAAAATCTTTTTTTTCTCATTTATAAAAAGCACAAGTTAAAGAAGTCTTGAATTTACATATACTAGAATAGTATTCATTACTCTTTGTAAAATAATAATGACAAAAACAAAATTATGAAATTCATTAGAACTAAATATAGAATAGTTTTCCCCAGGGTAGAAGGATGATAATGTGGGCTCTCTTTGTATCTATAATCTAGCTTCAACACAGGTGATATTAAATCTGAACAACAGCAAATAACACTTTTTAAAGGTTATGTCAATCATATCCATGAACTAAAATGAAATATACAACTGAGAACTTTCAGAGTTAGCTTGTTCATTATGTTTCATCTTTCTTTTTATGATTTGGAGTTGGAGCTTTTATTTCTGAATTAATTCCTAAATTTGCTTCCTGGGTTGATATCCGGCACTCAGTGGATAAAGAAGAGGCGTGATGGGATGGTCTGTAAGAAAGCTGAAAATATAGCTTTTTATAGATGAGTAATTTGAGGCAAAGAGAAGCAAAATGACTTACTTGCCTGTGATAAAACAATGACTCAGGTTCCTAGCAGGAATAGAACATGAGCTCTGTACTTAAGGCTGCTCAATTTTACTCCAAGAAATTATTCTTTTCCCTGTAGTTTCTTTAGTAATGTGCAATATACATTGACACTTGAGTGAGAGAATTTATTTTTTGATTTTGTTCCTCTTCTGTATGTATTTCACTGCCTGATTATCATGTAAAGATTGCTCTTCAAGATTCTACCCACCTTCATTTCTGTCTTAAGAGCTGCTAATTTCCTAAGTTTGCTTTGACATATGAGAAGTTTTTGCTGCATTTTTGCTTCTGTAATCACTTTTCTTTGTCAATCTTATGATCCTATATATAAACCAACATAAATATGGTCCATAACTGCAGACTGAAAGCTTTACATCCCTCCCCCGTTTTGTCATTCATTGCTGTTTTTAAAAATAATTTGGTAGGGGGACTTCCCTGGTGGGAAAGAAAAACTGAAAGACTCCGTGTTCCCAATGCAGGGGGCCCGGGTTCGATCCCTGGTCAAGGAACTAGATCCTGCATGCCGCAACTAAAGGTCCCACATGCCACAACTAAGACCCGGCACAGCCTAAATAAATAAATAAATATTAAAAAAAAATAATTTGGTAAAGTTCTATTTACATTTGTGGGGTTATCGATCTTGTTTTCCTATTCCTTTTCCTTTCAGTTACACAATGACAATAATAGGTTAAGGGATACAAAATGGTGTTTAACAGTTCCATCCTTGTCATTTTCAAAGTATTTTAAAACTTCCATTTTGGGAGCACGAATATACATTTTCATGATTCACTGGAAACTATAGTGTTACGTTAAGAGAAATGCAAAGCAGGGAACACAATCTCTAAAATTATCATTATCAGAATAACTGTTTCTAAAAACCTGTTTTAAAAAAATTCTCCAAAATGAGACTTTTTATTTTGTGGGTGAAAGGGAAAATACATACTTTGCGTCAAAAACCTACAAAATCCCAAGTTTAGGAAATGACAGTGCTATCGCTTAATAATGCCTATTTCACAATGTCCATGTGATTATCAAATGATGTAAAATTTAAAAGGATCCAGTATAGAGCATGCGACACATGGTAACTACCCAGTAAATAATGGTTGTTTTCCCCCTTCCCTTTTTCTGCCCTTGTTCAGGAAGGTTGTAGAGAAATTTACTTTTTCTGGTTATAAAAGCAATTTATGTTCATAATTTGGAATACAGAAAAGCTTAAGAAAATATTAAAATTCATACACTCATCCCAACTGGAGACAAAAACTTGTAATAACTTTGTATCTTCTCCATCTTTTATGCATACACAAGTATTTCCGTATTTTCATAATATTAAGACCACGTTTTTTTCAGTTCTAATTTGCACAATATAAGTTTTTAAAGGATCAAGATTTAGGTTGATATTGAATTTCACAGGAAAAATGCTAGGTGAAAGGAGACAAGGTAAAGTTCAAGAAAAAAATTGGACCTAGAATTTTACCTCCACTAAAATATATAAATATGAAAGTATAAAAAAATTTCTTGGGATTAAAATGTTCATAACACTTACTACTCAAACACACTCTTTTTTTTTTGCTGGAGGTTTGCTTACTGTTTTTATGTAACTTCATAATCTAAGCAGCAGTATTTTATTCCTGTTTTTTTTTAAGTTTTATTTTATTTTTTATACAGCAGGTTCTTATTAGTTATCTATTTTATACATATTGGTGTATATATGTCCATCCCAATCTCCTAGTTCATCCCAGCACCACCACCACCCTCCACTTTCCCCCCTTGGTGTCCGTACATTTGTTTTCTACATCTGTGTCTCTATTTCTGCCTTGCAAACTGGTTCATCTGTACCATTTTTCTAGATTCCATATATATGCGTTAATATACGATATTTGCTTTTCTCTTTCTGACTTACTTCACTCTGTATGACAGTCTCTAGGTCCATCCACGTCTCTACAAATGACCCAATTTTGTTCCTTTTTATGGCTGAGTAATATTCCATTGTATATATTGTACCACATCTTCTTTATCCATTTGTCTGTCGATGGGCATTTAGGTTGCTTCCATGACCTGGCTATTGTAAATAGTGCTGCAATGAACATTGGGGTGGACACACTATTTCAAAGCACTCCTGGAGGAAGCATTTCAGTGAAAAAAGAAATGACCAATAAGATTGGAAGTGAATATCTTATTATGGTTCACTGTTGTCTGCAAATAATGATTTTAAAACTGTATTTCTCAAACATCTGGATACAAAACTCAACCCCAGTAGTTCTCAAATATATTGGTCACAGGATCTATCTACATTCTTAAAAATTGTTAAGAATGCCCAAAGAACTTTTGTTTATCTTGATTATATTCATCAATATTTACCATGTTAAAAACTGAAACAGACAATTTCAAACTTTGTTAAAAATAACACTAATGAGCCCACTGCAAGTTAACGTAAATGACATATCTTTTATGAAAAAAATTCTAAAACAAAAACAATTTGGGACTGGCTTTGTGCTATGTTTCTGCAACTCTTTAGTGTCTAGAGTAATAGGAAACAGCAAGATTCTCACCTGTAGTTCTGTACTCAATATGTTGTGATACAATATGTCACGTGGCCTCTGCAAAATCTACCGCAAAATCTACTGTATACTCATGAAAGAAGTGGAGTGAAAAAGGCAAATGAATACTTTGTGCTATTGTAAAAATAATTTTAACATTGCAGATGTTTTTGAAAGCAACTTGGGAACCCCCAAAAGGCTGTAGACCACACTTTGAAAACTGCTGTCCTGAATGTTGCTAATGTTGTGAGTAAGGGTGCCAAGGTAGGAGAAAAGAGCGAGGGAGGAGAGAGTGTGCTTAGCTACCTGTTTTGTCTGTAGGAGGGAAACCCTAGATATTGAGAAACTTTAGAGATGTATTGGTAAAAACAAACATAAATATTAAATTTAATAATGTAGTATAATTATCTGATGAACAAAAATATAATATTCCAACTTCAATCCAGAAAATAATTTGATATGTCCAATGAAAGATAAAAAAGGAGGCTGCTCTATGTTAAAAAAATGACTTTTAAATTAAAAATATAAAGTAAGATGCAGAAATGAATCCTAATATAATAACAGATTACAGCATATATAAATATGTTAAATTCATGTGCAAATATAGAGACTATCCAAGTCTAGCTAATTATTAAAATAAAATGGCAGAAAAAAGATATACCAGATATACATGAAGAAAGGCAAGCTGGAGAGGCAATTTTAACGTCAAAAGAGATTTTTAAGTTGAACACACTACATGTTTGTAAAGAAAAAAAAAAGTAAAAAAAAGACATAACTGAAAAAGATATAACAGTCTTGAACATCTTTACATGGACAATAGTGTCAAAATATGTAGAACTTCAACTGACAGAACTAAACAAAGAAATGCAGAAATCAACTATTGTGATTATAGATTTTATTACACACTTTTATTACACAGTGATAGATTAAGTAAGAAATAAAGGATAATTGAATAATATGATTATTAAGCCTGGACTAAAATATATATACATGGAGAGAATTTTACTCTCAACAAACACAGAGTACATGTTCTCTTTAAGCACACATGGAACATTTACAAAATTCAACTATGTTCTAGGCTTCAAAAGAAGCCTCAGTTAATCTCGAGGACTCAATATATTGAGACAATATTCTCTGACTGTAATACAATGAACTTTTAAAAGTGTGACAAAATTATAGTTTAAAACAGCCTATAAATGTGTAATTTTTTTAGAAAAGCTACTATATAACTCCTTTAGTAAAGAAGAAATTTGGTAAACTATAAAATACTTACAGCTGAATGACAATAGTGACAATGAAAGCACATGGGGAAAGTGTGTGGAATGCAGTTATGTAGAGAAATTTTATATATTTAAAGGTATTTTTCAGAAAACACAAGGATTTTAATGAATGATCTAAATGTTCAACTCAAGAACCTAGAAAAGGAATTTAAAAAATTATAAGAAAGAAATAATAAAAATAAGGGTAGAAATGAATGAATTTCAGAAACAAAAACCAGTGAAAATGATAATAAAACCCAAAAACCTGGCTCTCTGGAAGGACTAATAAGATAGATGTCTTAAATGAGATTAATAAAAATAAACAAATATGTAAATAAGCAAATATAAAATAAATTGGAAAAGAACTGCAGTGATAAAAGACAATAAAATCATTTAAAAATGTTATAAACAACCATAAGCAAATATATTTGAAAATCTAATGAAATGTAGAAAATGTGCATGGACCAAAAGTTCATGGTGAAATGAAAATATTTATCTATTGTTCCCCTTTTATTCACTCATAACCTCTCTTCCCCAAAGGCTCAGATCCAGATGACTTTACTCATGAGTTCTACCAAACTTTCAAGAAATATATAATCTTTTTTCACAAAATACAAAGAAAGAGAAAACACTGCCCAATTCACAAAAAAGTATGGTACAAAAATTAAAATTATTGACTGATTTCAGTTAGAGACACATTTTGAAAAATCCTAAACAAAACATTGGCATCTGAATCTAACAGTGGTTTTTAAAAAGTCTCATAATTCAGTAGAGATTGTATCTGCAATAAAATGTGGTTCAATCTCAGAAAAACTCTCATACGTATTAAACACCTTTTGAACTAAAGAAAAAAAGTCATGCAATTTAAATACATGCAGGCAAAGCATTTGCTAAATCCAATACATTTTTATAAAAAAATAAAAAGAAATCGAAGGGTATTTCTTAATTAGATAATAGCTAATGAATAGTAACCCAAAAAAATCAGCAGCCAATATTACACTTCATTTACAAAGGTAAGATGCATCCCACTCCATGGTGATCATTAAGACAAGGGTACCACATAAAGCTTTACAGTTAATCTAGAGCCTCTGGCAAACTGAATAAGGCAAAAAAATATATAAAGATTTGAAAGAGATAAAGTTGTCACTTTTCTCAAAAAATATGGATAAAGCAGTCCTGTAAAACAACATCCAACTGGAAAATATAATCAAAACCAGGATACATGAGCAGAAAGATCCAAAATGTAACTAGCAATTAATTTAACCAAGAATTCACAGGACATTTATAGAGAAAATTTTAGACCTTTCCTAAATAGAGTATAAAAGCAGGCATGAATAAATGGAAAGATATACTAGGTTAATGAATGATAAAATAGCATTGTAAAAGCTAGATTAATATTTTTTTAATTAACATTTTATGGAATGCTATTCAAAATCCAAGTAGAGTTTTGGAGAATGTGACAGATTGATTCTGTTCTTTTGTGGAAGTGTAATGAAAAATCAAAGCAATTTTGAGAAAAGAATGGTAAAGAGGTGAGATTTACCTTTCCAGAAATTAAATCATATTACACAGCTATATTAAACAGTCACAAAGAATTACTGGATTACTGGAACAAACTGCACTTGGTTATAATATATTCTTCGTACACACTCATTTATTCGACATATTACTATTTTCTTCAGAATTTTAGCATTTGTATTCTATATTTTTGGCACCATTTTAAAAGATTTTGCCATCTAAGTTATAGAGTTGTAATAAATTGAATTTGAGATTTTTTTCCCTAAAAATTGGAAAATTTAAAAAAATACTGAAGTGAGCTTTCCTTCAAAAGTTTAGAACCCAGGTGTAAAATTAACTTGTCTTGATGTCCTTTTTAATGATAGATTTGAAATTATATTTTTATTAATGTTGACAGTAATAAGTCTAAGTGTTTGACTTTATATTTTGTTAGCTTTATATGTAGTTCTATGGCACCAAATTTGGTGCCATAGAACTACATGTGTTATAAAATTATCGTTATTTTAATCACTCATCTATGTTTGTTATGTCACCACTCCTATTCTTAAATTTACATTTTCTATGTTCTCCTTATTCAAACTTGTAAGACAAAGAAAATCTTTGTAAAGATTTTGCGTTTTTGAATTCTTTTTCCTTAACTTTTTTTTAAACATCTTTATTGGCGTATAATTGCTTTACAATGTTGTGTTAGTTTCTGCTGTATAACAAAGTGAATCAGCACATATATACAATGGAATATTACTCAGCCATAAAAAGAAGTGAAACCGAGTTATTTGTAATGAGGTGGATGGACCTAGAGTCTGTCATACAGAGTGAAGTAAGTCAGAAAGAGAAATACAAATTTATCCTTAATTTTTGTTTTTTATTTATTTATTTTTAATTAATTTAAGCTCTTAACTATATTTTATCTATATTAATTTCCTTTTTCTGGTTCCTTGTGTTTGCTTTCTGTTGGTTTTTTCTTTTAATTTAACATCTTTATTGGAGTATAATTGCTTTACATTGTGTTAGTTTCTGCTGTATAACAAAGTGAATCAGCTATACGTATACATATATCCTCATATCCCCTCCTTCTTGCGTCTCCCTCTCACCCTACCTATCCCACCCCTCTAGGTGGTCACTAGACACTGAGCTGATCTCCCTGCGCTATGCAGCTGCTTCCCACTAGCTATCTATTTTACATTTGGTAGTGTATATATGTCAATGCTACCCTCTCACTTCGACCCAGCTTACCTTTCCCCCTCCCCGTGTCCTCAAGTCCATTCTCTACGTCTGAGTCTTTATTCCTGTACTGCCCCTCCATTCATTAGAACCTTTTTTATTTTTTAGATTCCATATATATGTATGGAATTTGTTTTTCTTCCTTTCTGTTTCTTAATTTCTTTCCGTGAGTATTAATAGTCCTTTAAAAATTATTGTTCAGTAATAATGGAATATTATTGAAATTTAATAATAATGAAAGCATTTAAGCATATTAAGGATATATATTATGTATACATATATTTACATATATATACATATACACATAGAGAAAGAGAGTACAACTTTAGATGACTCCCATTTATTTTTATATGGAGTGTTTTTCTTTTCTTTGCCTTTTAGATAGCTTTTTAATTTTTTTTTTGCTTTCCGTTTTTTCTTAAATTCCAAGTATTTATTTTGGTCACCTTCTGATTTGTTTCTAATTTTACTGGATCATCAACAGTGAATATTTATACTATGAGGCTTTCAATGTTAAGTGTCATAGATTTTGATAGGATGTATTCATTTATTCATTAAACAAATGCTATGAAGAAATGAGCCTTAAGGGAAGACTCAGTTGTGGTAAGATTGGGGAGGGGAGACCCAGGTGGATGCAGAGGGCATTTCATTTAGAGGGATTAATATGAACAAAGGTGTAAAGTATGAAGGAACACCATAAGTTCAGGACCCAGAGGCAGAGAGGAATTTTTGGAGCACAAAGTGAGTGAGGAGAAGAGTTAGGCAAGACGAGACTACCTAGAAAATGATGACCTTTTGAAAGTAACCTCCCCAAATTTTTCATTCTCTTAGAGCCAAAAGCACATCGTGAGCAGGATCTGGAAGACATGCTAAGGTACTTGGAGCAGAGGCCCCAAAGACCTCTCCTTCTCCAGCCTAGGGGGCTGCTTTCCTTTCCTAGGGCTGGCTTAACAAAGAACCACACACTGGGGTGGCTTAGAACAGCATTAATTTATTTTCTCACAGTTCTAGAGGCCAGAAGTCTGAAATCAAGATGTTGACAGGGCCATGCGGCCTCTGAAACCTGTAGGGGAGAATCCTTCCTCGCCTCTCCCTACCTCCTGGGGGTTGCTGGCAGCCCTTGGCATTCCTTGGCTTGTACCTGCATAACTCCAATCTCTGCCTGTGCTGTCACATGGGATTTTCCCTATTGGTCACTTGTCTTCACATGACATTTTCTTATAAGGACACCAGTTATATTGGATTAGGGACCTACTCTACTCTAGTATCATCTTAGCTAATTATATCTTCAATGACCCTATTATCAAATAAAGTCACATTCTGAGGTATTGGGAGTGATGACTTCAACATCTCTTTTTGTGAAAGACATGATTCAACCCATAACAAAGGCACAGTTCGAGTTTTTAACCACTGCAAGCAAATACACTGATTTTCTTCGAGATATTATTGTGTCTATGGGCCATTAACTCAATTTTGACAAATATCTGTTAACACCTAGCCCATTATGTATCTACAAGCAGACCAACCCAGCCTTTATTTTTGCCATGTTCTTCTAGAAATCCTCTTCTTGGCTCCTAAGAAAAAAATGCTGTGCTATTGTGTGTTAGATATGCCCCACCCTCATGCTTGGATTTTGAGAACAGAACTTCAGGGTTGGGAAAAAAAAAAAGTATTAGTTGTTAAACTCAGCATCCTATCTGGTGCTTGATTGTCCACCACAGCAGTTGTTTTCTGAACTTTTTGATTGTACAGATTTTTGTTCTTAATATCAAAGTTGTTCATGGCTTCCCAACTGATATAGTGGTGATTTTAGGATTCAGTTATTGAAGAAATAACTCAAGGCCATCGAAGAGTCCATAGTCTAAATGTTGGGAAACACTATTTTAGCATAACCTCCAAAATTATCTGAATAGCTTTGTCCCTCTCAAAATTCTTCTCCTTGGTAGGAGATGCATACACAAGTATTCAAAAGTAGGGTGGCTGAAATTCAGTGTCACAAAGATTCCTACTTTTTCTGGACTTTTCCAAAAACAGCTCTTTCTGGACTCTTCCAGCTATTTAGTTTATTTTCATTCCCTCCTCCCACTCAAGCTTTTTCTCCTATATTGTTTGTTTCCTCCTTCCTGCACTTATACTTGTTCCTACTACATATCTGGTAACTGACTTTTCTAATTAGGTCAAAGAAGTGACTCTTGTAAAAACCTCTCCAATAGATATTAGCATGGCCTGGAATGTTCCATTCTATTTTCTTTCCTGGATCTGAACTTAGTATCTAAACCAAGAACAAGTGGACCTTCCTACATGCTGTCCATACAATGCATGGAAACTTTGCTATTCTAGTATCACATCTTTTGGATTGGTTCCCTGGATTTTCAAATTAACTAATTTGAGAAATGTACCTTTGTTAAAGTGGTAAATCATCTTCTTGATTCCAAAGGGCAATATGTGGATATAGCCAAGTTCTTCTATAGATGGTGCTCAATTAAATGATCAGTAATTCATGCTTCAGACGAGGTAAAATGGGTGATATCTTTGGAGGCAGAATGTATCTTTTGGCATCTTTCCATTAAGTCTGCTCACATGTAAAGCCTGCTAGGGATTGACTTCTGCTATTTTAACATTGACATTCAAGTATACATTTACTAAATAATCTACTATGGACCAAGTGAAGGGAGGTGGGCGAGGAACTTGTTAGTTAACTTATTAGAGTTGACCTTTGAACAACATGGGTGTTTGGGGTGTAGAAGTTTATAGTTGGCTCTCCATATCCACAGTTCCACATTTGCAGATTCAACCATACGTATTTAGTGGAAAAAATCCGTGTATAAGTAGACCCCTACAATTCAAACCTGTGTTGTTCAAGTATCAACTGTATTTAGAATCAGGTGAATGATATATTCCCTTCCAAATATTTTATATATAATTGTAAGATTTTTAATTATTATTTTAAAAAACTATTTTTCTTCTCAAAACAGTTTAAAAAGGTAACCCACTCATAAAGTTATTCTAATATATGAGTTCTTCCAAAATAATGTGTAATTGTTATTGTTGGACAATTAATATCCCAAACTGCGTGAACTAGTCTCTTCCCAATTGTCATCAATCTATTGCAGTAAAGTCTGGTGTCTTAAAAGCTTTTAAAAACAACTTTAAGAGAATCATTTCATATGCGTACAAAATGGGTAATTCATCTTTCACGGATCATTAGAAATAGAGAACTAATGGTAAGGTAAGACTGTATGGTTTTTAGTGAGATGACAAGTCCTTGAAATGAAATTAAATCTGCAATATGATTCAAACTCTTTTTGCACTTTCCTCTTGGCAGAAATTACCGTAGCACTGGGAATCCAAGAAAACAATATGGGAACACAAAACCTATGCATCAACCTACCTTTAGGATTTTCTTAGGCAACTATTGTGATTCAAATAAATGAGCAATTGAGACTACTTCTCTATTCAACCTTATTTCACAAAGAGTGAACTGAGGAGAGCAGAGATTCATTAGTCTCAATGCTGAGGTGTGGTGACAATTTATAAGCCTAGGTTCGAAATAATAGCACCCCAACAAAGAATTTTTTATTCTTTCATTTCACTTTTTCAAGTTCAATAAAAATATAGAATGATGTTTTGGAATGAACCTATGGGGTTTTTACAAGGTAATAAAAGGAACATTTGTTTTTGAAATTCCCGTATGATTTTTCAGAATCCACTCAAACTAAGCAGTGAGAATATGATGAAGAATAGGGTGTCTGTTGAAAACTCATTTGTGAAATGTGCACCCCCTTCAGCGTGACTGATTCTCTATTCATTTGAGAGGCTTTGAACTTGGCTTATACTGTTCATCTCCTTTTCTAAGCAGATAAAATATGGTTTCTGTGGGTGAAGTAGTAGTAAGCAAGATAAAGTTACATTATTTGAAAAAAATTAGTTATAAAGAAATTATATTTGTCTTGATATTGTAAAGAAGAAAAGCTATAGGTCATTCTCTTCCAATGAAATTACTGTGGATTGGATGAACATATTTGTATCCAAAATGAATTGATTTCACAACTTTTAGATGAAAATATTACTTTACAATACTTTCCTTTGACTGCCAAAAATTGAATTTATTTCAATATGGTGCCTTTTAAATAACATACAATTAGTTTTACCATGATTGTGGAAAATGTATAACAAGTTCTTGAAAAACTGACTTTTTTCCCCTATGGAGGTAATATGTCATATTCCACTTCTGAGTTATTGAAAGTCTTCTCAGAAACAGGTATGCAGTGCGGTTTATACTCAACAAACTAGCTCTTGATCTTTAGAATGTCTGTATTCACTGATATTTACTGATTTTATTCCTTCATGTTCCTCTCTTAAAAAGAACATGAATTAAAAATATGCTCTATTTATACCAATCACCATGCATTTAATAACTGTTTACTGAGTACGTACTCTGTGCTAGGTTCTTACCTATGTTATGTCTAGTCAGTGTTGGTTCTTTTCTGTGTTCTATGTAATCAGATAAGATTCCTGCCTTCATGTAACTTAAGCTCTAGCAGGGCCTGGGTTTTAGTGGTAGGTGTGGTTTGGGAAGATAGAAAAGAAAAATTAATAAACATAAAATTACTTAAAGAATTAATTAAGAAAAAGGAGGTGAAAGGTTTTTTGAAGTCAAAAAACAGGGGGATAGACTAGATACCTATAGACTAGGTATCCTACTTTATACAAGATAGTCAGAGAGTTATAATAGTTAACATCTATTGAATATCTATTATGTACCAAGTACTTCTCTGTTGACCTTCACATGGATGAGGCTACTTTACAAGCTTATGATATAGGTACTGTTATCATCTTAATTTTAAATATGCAGATACTGAGACACATTGGTTACCTCACTTTTTGAAGATCACACTATTAAGAAATTATGAAGATGGGATTTTAGCCTATGTAGTTTGACACAGAAACAGTGTTATTAATCATTATGCTGTTTTTGAGGAAATGACATGCTGCCTCACTGTAGACAGATGAGGTACAAAGTATAGGAAGGGGCAAATTAGAGACAGAGGGAACACCAAGTGCAAAGACCTTAAGGCAAGAAAAACCATGAAATGTTTGCAGAACAGGAGGTCGTAGGGTTGGATTGTAGTGAGTAACTAAAAATGGCATGTAAAAATTGCTTTGAGAATCACCTTGGTGTAGATCAGATAGGGCCTTGTAAACCATAGTAAAAGGTTTGAATTTTATTGTCAGTGCAATGCAAAGCAATTAGAGGACATTAAAACAAAGGAGATACATGATTTTATTGACATTAGTAAAGTCTACTTACTGTATGGAGGATGGAGAGGAGTGGGATATGGGAGCAAGGACAGTTGAAAGGCTATGGTGGTAGTCAAGGAATGAAGTCAAGGCACCCTGAACTAGGGAAGTGGTAGTGGAAATGGAAAGAAAAGAATACACTCAAGATATCTTTTGGATAGGAGGTCAGTGATAATTGATCTATTGGCTGTATAGGATTGAAGATAAGTAAGACATCAAATTCCATTTTGAATATGTTCCTTTTGAGATGCTTGATGTCTAAGTGGAGATATCAAATAGGTACATGGAGTCTAAAGCTCAGGGAAAAGGTCTGAGCTGTTGGTATCTATTTGGAATCATCAACATATAATTGGTGCTTAAAGCTATGGGCCTCAATATTTTCTAGGGCAGAGTTCCTCAATCCTGGTTGTACTTTTGACTCATCTAGGAAGATTTTTAAAAATAAAGATTCCATGCCTTGTTTCAAGCCAATTAAATTAGAATCTTTTAGGAGATAGTCCTTGGACCATATTTTTAAAAATCTCTCTAAGTTATTTGAAAGAGCAGCCAGGCTTGAGAACTACTGCTCTAGGACTGTGCTCTGGACCACTCCATTATGTGGAGTTAGAGAAGGGGTGAGAACAGAAAAGGGGTGAGAAGCAAACAATCAATAATATAAGGCTAAGAGTTTGGATTCCAGAGAAGAAAGTGTTTTAAGGATAGACCTACTTCAAAAAGGTCAGCAGAGTTAAGAGATACGGAGAGGTTGAGTAAGATGAGAACCTTTGGATAAGGTAATATGGAAGCTGTTAGAAGCCTTGACAAATGTAGTTTTGATGAACTGGTGGGAGGGGTGGTGAGAAAGTGGAGGCATCCAAAATCACAGTGTATTTGAAAAGTTTTTACATGAAGGAAAGCTGAGGAAATGGGTGTTGGTTGAAGGACGATATAAGAGAGGGAATTCTTTCATTTTATAAGCAGGGAGATGTGGAAGTGTTTTACATGTTGATGTGATTGACCTTGGAGGAATTGACCTTGAGAAGGCAGAAGAGATGCCACTCAGTGCTCAAGTGGAAGTGATGGCTTTGGATGGGAGCAGACGTACTGTTGCCTTATAAAAAGAGTGAAGACACTGAGATGTTGATCAATTTGGAGGATGAAAAAGATAACTGTCTAATTGCTTCTCGTTTACTCATGAACTAGGAGGTAACCTCAGCAGCTGAGAATGTGGTGGGCGGTGAGAGTGGGAGATTTGAAGAGAAAGAGGAAGCTGTAAACTGGCCATTTTGGAAAGTGGAAAATAAACTCCCTAGGAAAATATATTAGGCTTCAGTATAGTAGGCTTTCTTGGATTGCTGTTATAAATTTAAAGTGGGAATGGTCAGCAAAGTTGTGTGGATTTTATTTTTCCCAGAAATTTTAAGTTGCTTGGATGAAAATAGTTGAAGGTTTGAGATCAATCTGCCAAGTGAGAGTAATTAAAAGAGTGAGAGAGTCCAAGGGAGTTGGTAGCATTTTTTAAGGAAGCGATTGTAATAATGAACCATAGGAACCTTGCTGGGCAAGGAGAAATGCTTGGAATGGACTTGCCTTTCCTTTTATTCTTTTTGAAGTAATAATTTTATTTTGTCCTGGTCACAGTACAGAGAACGTCATATTAAGATTTAGAACAAAATACTTTCTCATTTCTTGGAATGGGTTTGAGTAGGCAGAAGCCAGCACTAGGTCGTGTCCATGATTCATAGGAATAGGAGATCGATTATCCCCTCTGGGAAGAGCTGATGATTCAAGCTCTAGGGAAGTCTAGGGAAGAATATACCTAGAGGTGGCTGATCCAGTAGTGAATTCCAGAAGTGCCCCAGTATGTCATGATTACATGATATGTAATTTTTTTTCATTTTTCTGAGCTCTCTTTCTGCTGTAGGGGAGAAAAAAATGTATTTCTCCTTTACTCATCTTAGGATCGTTGGCTGGAACCCTGAGAATTAGACTGAAAAAAGATTAACAGAAGAAAAACAAACAAGTTTTTTAATGCATGCATTACACGTACACATGACAATACTCAGTGATGAGTAACTCAAAGGGATGGTTAGCACTTGAGCTTCTTTAGCATCTCATCAAAGAAAAATAATTTTGTAGAGAAGTGACGGGACAAAAGAAAAGGACTTTGAGCTTCTAAGGGTGGCAAATTGTCGGAAGGTAAATATATGGGAAAACTAATGGTAGATAAGGGCTAGTTTTAGCAGTTTGTTATGTATATTCCTCTGGTGCTATCTCTGGGCCGACAAAGGTCTAGAGTTGTCTCTGGTCATTAACTTCTGTACTTCCTGATAGAGCAGGGAGGAAGGACATCTTTACCAATTTATGTCCTGCTTTTAGGCAAATAGGTGGAGGTCAGAGAGCTTTTCTTATATCTGCTTTTTCTCAACTGTCTTTGTCTCAAAATAATCAATATGCTAAAGTGGCATACTTTGGGGAGGTATATTCTGCTACCCTTCATTGCCAAGTTTCTATAAAATGTAGTCCTTGCCAATAATAAATTCAAGAGATATATTGGTGCTTACCGATAGGAAAGGAAAAAGGGCCCCAAATGACCTAAGATATACTGAGATATGAACTTCTACGGCAGTGGAGTAAGTTTGAGCTTATTGATTATTGAAATTCTGTCATTTCTGCAGAGAAACCAAACTAATTTTTACTTTAAAATTTGATAAGTATCACTTTTACTCTAACATATATCATGGTCTTAGATATTTTCATCTTTGAAATCATTACAGTGCTTCCTTTTATGTGTTGTGCTGTAAATACTATATCAATATTTTACATAAGTTTATCACTTGGGTGAGGAAATGGCAAGGTCTCACCGTTAAACCTCTAATACTGCTGTTTCTTCCCCAGCCAATGAGATATTGAGCTCATTTCTCTCCTGTGTGTCTAGGAGCTTTCCTCTTCAGAATCAATGAAAGTATGATAACTGAATAAATGGATGAATATGAGAAACCAGTCCTATCAGGGTTTATGGCCCTATAAGAGTTTCACTGCACAGTGAACAAGTAAGAATTATAAGCCAAAACACTGGTAGTCTATAATAATGATATCTGGATTGGGTTTCATAGCAGCAGTGTAGAACTTGAACAAGTGAGAATTGATTTTTTTTCAGGCACAAGTGATAACCATGAAGCAATTATACCACAAAAAGCATGAATTGATAGTAGCAACTATATTTAGCCCATTAAAATGCATCTCCCATTCTTCTCATTTGATCCTTGCAATAACTGTGGGATTAAGTTGAGCATGTATCATTATCTTTAGTGAGACTGAGGCCCAAAGATAGGTAGATTGGGCAGAATCTAACCCGCCAGAGTATACGAAATAAAAGGAAGAGAAGTCAAGTAACAATGGTGGAGATTCGCCTGAGCACGACACTGACATTTCTGAGGTTGATCTGTTCCAGCTGCAATTTATAGTATGTAATTTATATTATCTGGGATTCAATTTATAGTGTTATAAACAACACCAGACCAGGGTTCAACAAGGCCCAGTTAGCAGAAACTGTCAGCTGACATTTCAGGAATGTAACAGTGAATGAGAAAAAGACCTGTGCCTATGTCACCTACATGGTGTAAAGTTACAGGAGCAGCCTGGACGACAAATTGGAGGGCAGCAAGCAGTTTAAGTGAGGGCAAAGCACATTTTAAGGGACTGAAGAATAATGCTTAATCCACAGGTGACATCTGTTACAGTTAAGCCCATAAAGACTGTTAAAAAATTTCCCAGTTGGTTGGAGAACTAAGACTTCAACCCAGTGATTTGTTTAACAATCTGTATACCTTCCTCTGTGCTACTGACATTGTTGAGCTTTCCCTGAGCCCTCTGCTCCTGGAAAACAGTGACAAGTAATTCCTCTCTTTTGTGTTCTGGGAAAGAGCTTACAACACAGAATCACCCTTCTCCAAAAGACTTAGGGAAGACTCCCAGATGCCCCCCTTGTTTACCTATGGCAAGACCACCTACAGACCCTCCAATTTCCTGTTCTTTATCTCATAAGTGATTAGCTGAACTGCTTGTCCCCACTGACGAATGGACAAATGCTTACTAACTTGACATGACCAAAGTTTAGTTAGGCTTCTCTCCTCCCAGGCCCCTGAACTTTAGCCCACCTTTGAGCTTAAGCAAGCATTGAATGCATAACCCACTCTGCTTAATGGTCCCTCCCAGGGAAGCAGCTGACCTCAAGAAAAACATTTCCTGCTTAACTGCCCCGTCATTCCACCTGCTTATCCCATGTTCCCACACCCAGTTCTTTCTAGACTTGTTTCTTCTTCCCTGTAAAAGAAAAGCCATGTGCCTGACATTTGAGATATTTACAGATCACTTGGTCAGTATTTTCCCTATTGCAATAGTTCCCTTCCTCTTACTGCAAGTCTTTTTTTTTTTTTACATAAAATCTCTCCTTACCTAAGTCCACATTTGTTTTTTATTTGACACTGCACTGGCTCTCTGTTTTTAAGTCAATGACTTCTTATAAATAACAACATTTATGATCACACCCCTCCTTCCCCTAAATCCACATTTTGTACCACTCCTGGAAGAGAGGAATATAGCAAAAGAAAGAATCAGGGTAGACATGAAGAAGGATACTCTATGCATCAGCAGAGGACAGGACCCAGATGTATCAAATAAACTTTTTTCTCTCAGAAAACCTAGTAGATATTTTAGAACTATGTTAGGGCGAAGTTCATATATCAATATTGGGCACTATGGAGTTATCTTGGTTCTATTTCTCTCAGACACTGACATCTTAGGTTAGCCTTTAATTTGCTTTTAGCCTAAACGTTAACCTACCCTAATATTACTTAAGTAAACTTGAATCCCTTGTTGCCAGTTTATTGTGTTTTAAATGTGCTCTGTTTTTCTCTTAATGTGACATCTAGAAAACTCAAGATTTGACATTATTTGGTTAAATGAAATACTATTTGGGAGACCTGACAATGAATTGAGGATTAAGTTCCATCCTAAAGAAATATCACTCCTTAGCATTTTTCTATACAAGCAATATGACGCATGCAGAGCTGGCTTGTAAGAACGTAGAACAACTTGTGATAAGATCTGAGTCATGAAAAAAAATTATCCAAGCTCTCCGGAGTTTAAAACCTTGTTAATAATTATTTTAAGTTCTGAAAATTGTGTTAATAGATTTAAATTTTAATATGACTTCATATTTCTGTCCAGATCTAGCCTTGGATGCAGTCATTTGGCCAAAGTTCTGTGAAATAACTTGTATCAAAAACTCCCAGGATTTTATAAAATATTTTTCCAGGCCACTGCATTGAGTGGAGAACTGTCATTGTAAAGGATATATTTAAAAGGAATTTTTCTCAAATATTGAAAAGTAGGAGTAATAATTTTCCTTTGCAAATTTTAAAGTTATAATTTATTCATAAAAGTCACTATTTTTAAAAAAGTCACTATTTTGTTGATGCTTTACATGTTGCTATGTAATATCATATATATCAAAAAAATATTTTCCTTAAAATTTCGGATTGGTGGCAGTATTTTTTCAATTGTGATAAAATACACATAACAAATTTTACCATCATGTTTAACTGTACAATTCAGTAGTGTTAAGTATATTCACTTTGTTATGCAACCAATCTCAAGAACATTTTCATCTTGCTAAACTGAAACTCTTTCGTTAAACAACTCCTCATTTCCCCCCTCTCTCCTAGACCCTGACAACCACCATGCTACTTTCTGTGTCTGTGAGTTTGACCACAGGCCTATCTCAGAGATATTGTGGGTTTGGCTCCAGACCACTGCAGTAAAGTGAATATTGCAATAAAGCAAGTCACACAAATTTTTGGTTTCCCTGTGCCTATAAAAGTTATGTTTACACTATACCATAGTCTATTGTGTTCAATAGCATTACATCTAAAACAATGTACATACCTTAATTAAAAATACTTTATTGCTAAAAATGAAAACCATCATCTGATGACGCAGGGTTGCCACAGACCTTCAATTTGTAAAAAATTGCAGTATTTTCGAAGCACAGTAAAATGAGGTATGCCTGTAACCTAGATAACTCATATAAGTGGAATCATGCTGTATTTGTCTTTTTGTAACTGACTTATTTCACTTAGCATAATGTCCTCAAGGTTAATCCATGTTGTAGCAAGTATCAGAATTTCCTTTCATTTTAAAACTGAATAACATTCCATTGTGGGTATATAGCGTGTTTTGTTTATCTGTTCATCTCTTAATGAACATTTGGGTTGCTTCCACCTCTTGGCTATTGTGAATAATGCTGCTATACAGATGGTAGTATTTTCAACCAGTGGTGGTACATCCCCCAAGGGCAACTGGAAATGTGTGGGAGGTTTTTGGATGTCACAATGACTTGGGTGCTACTAGCATTTTGTACCCAACTGGCAAGGATGCTAAATATCATGCAATATTCAGAACACAGATGATTCATATTAAAGAACTGTCCTGCTCAAAATGCCAGTAGCACCCCCATTGAGAAATTCTAAATAAGTCAGGTGGTTGTTAACATATTGGCTCAATTCTTCCCCAGAATCCAGTGAATTTTAAAGCCAGTATGCAGCTGGCCTTCACTTAATGTGCATGATAATGCCCTTACTTATATACTTGGATCTAAGCCTCTACTCCTTGTGGAGGAAAACTCTATAGCACAGAGCTTTAGGGCCAGGCTTGAGTGCATCTGTGTCTATATGATTTCTGTTATAATGGTAACATATAATGTGTGAGGAAAGGGTAAGCCATTAGAACACTGCTTGACTGGGTGAAAAAAACCTTGTCTTCTATCCCTACACATAAGCACTGAAGCATCAGAAATGCATGGGATCTGAAATAATATAAAAACATTAAAGGAAACCATGGTACCTGGATATGGGAATGGGAAACAGCATATCTGTGCTGTTTGTATGCCACTCTAGTTTGATGTTCTATTTAAAAATAATCATTTATCAGCAGAATTTTTTTTTCAACTAAGAACTTGTATGGCTTTTATGATAGTGATATCTTTAGCTGTCTTTATAATTAAATTTCGTATGTGTACACTCATAAACAAAATAGTTTAGTTTTACCTGTTTTTAGAACTATAAAAATGAAATCATGTTGAATATATTCTTTTATGTCATGCTTCTTTTTCTCAATATTATTTCTATAATATTAATCCTTTTTTTAAAGATTTGTTAAGGAATTTTCATAATCTCTGGAAACAGCTCTCCTTTGTATGATAGGTTTAATATGTAACATAGGGGATTAGAGCCCTGTATTGAATATACAATTCTTGCTTTTCACTCTAACTCCAATAAGTGGAGCATGATATATAAATCCAGTAAGAAAATTATCAACAGCAAATAGGATCAGGAAGTTACTGTAGAAAAAAAATTATGTTTCCATGCAAAACCGTACATACCTCTAGGTTACTGGATTCTAGCCTTGTTCCTTACCTTTGAGCCATTTTACAACCTTTTAGGTTGTAGATAACTGATATATGTGTAAATTTTATCCTCTCTGATAGAGATTTAAGTAACATCCCCATCCCCACCACACATATACCTCAGCCCTGGAAAAACTAGCTTTGCCTCAACTTGCAATTCAATTCCTCTACACCATGTACATTTGTGCTTTTTGACTTTTCTTTTGAGCTAGTTATACTCTTTGCCTGATTCTCTCATATGAGTCAGAAAATCTTTACCGTGTGGTCATTTTTATATCCATATGAGAGTCGTGATTTTACCTTTTTCTGAACATTATCTTTTAACATTATCAAACAAACAAAAAGCATTAACTTTAACATTATGAGTAGGGCATAATTTTATAAAGCACTCTCACCTTTGACAAGACTCATCCTTGTTTAAGGACTACCACTTTAGGGAAAATCATACATTCCTAAGGAGCAGAGACTTAGCAACTGTTCAAATCTTGTGCTTTGTAGAGCTGTATCTTCCATTCAGTTAGAGTGAATGAATCACTGTTAACAACCACATTCTTGAATGGTTGAATGCTAACATACTTTTCTCACCAAAGCTACAATTTAACAAATTAGTGTAGATAAAATACTGCCCTATAACTTCCTGGTAAGATCCTCTTTCATCATCATAAGCCATAATCGGCTCACAATATCATTGACTAAATTTAGTGGCATATTAGGAAAGGTATTCCATGACACATTTTAATAATCTTCATGTACAGACTTATGATATCTAACAGGGGAAAAAAACCCACACATAACTTCAAAATTTCAATGTGACAAAAAAGAGATTGGAATTCTTAGTCCATTGACCTTAGAAAGACTCAGCATGTTGTCCTGAAGTCACTTCAGTGAAGGAAGGCTTTACAAAGTTGTCAATTAATCTAGGGCTGGCACCCTTTGGGAAGAATGCCAGAAAATTGGAACAAAAAAGAGGTGCAGCTTACCTCACAGTAGGAAAGAAGGGACCTTTTAATTGGATTAAATCACATCACCACAAAATTTATGGATCCTGGCCACTGTGCCAAAGAGGTGAGAATATCTTAAATTAACTCATTAGGCTAGTTGGGAGGGGTAATACTCACCATTCACTCAGAAATTTCAAAGGCAAAGTTTACTAATGCAAAGGCATAAATAAAAGTAATGAAAAAGAAGAGTTCTGAGAGTTTTGTGACATACTCCAAGCTGTCCATTATGTCCTGAAAGCACACATTTAGGTTGGCTAGAATCTCTAAGAACATTCCCAGGGAAAATTTTCTCTTATAAGTAAGAAAATAAAATACCAGTCTACTGTATATTTTCTTCCTAAAAGACAAATTTTAATATGGATACAAAATATGTATTGTACATATGCATTAAAAAAAGAATATCCACACGAGTCTTATATTAAATTCATCATTTAAAATGTTGCAAAGATTTTTGACAGAAAATACTATGGAGTTTTATTATAAATCTTTATAATCATCTGAAACTTATAAAATATGTTTATATTTAAGATAATATAATATTGTAAATTCCTAGTTATCTATCTAGAGAACATCTTGGGAAACTTTAAAAATAATAAATTGTTATTAAACTGATTTTTCTGCGATCAAACGAATCACAAATTGAATTAATTAATTCATGTAGAGTCAGTTGGAAGACTCATAACTGAATAAAGTGGATTTTCATAAAGCTAATTACTGTTTGAGGAGTTGGAAAATAATTTAAGAGCTTTGGTTATGTGTATCCTTATTTCTTCAAGGACTGATAATTTATGTTTTGGATTTCCCTGACCTTCTACTTTCTTACTGTTTATCATCTTTCCTTATTCTCCCACATAAAGAAAATTTGTCAAATAAACTATTTTTAAGATAAAATTAATTCAACTAATTTTAATGATATACATATAGGTAGAAAAAATGCTCTCCAGTGTTTTTCTTTTCCTGGACTTAATGATGTCCTGAAATTAGGAACCAGAATAAGTTGCACATTTTGAAAAGACTGAGACCTCCTCTTAGGGCAGAATTTCATCTTAGGTGATCTGTAAAGTCCATGGAGTGGGCAAGAATGTTCTCTTCTTGGGTAGCAGGCAAATTATAAAGTATTAGCTGAAAAAAATACTTGCTGGTAGTTTAGCACAGTATTAGTATTGTTCAAGGAAGAAGAAACTATATATACATCTCTGACCTGCCAACTTATGTTTTAAGTTTCCATAGAATGATTTCCTACTATGAAACAATAACCTTGGTTTTTCTTTGCCATAAAACCAAAATAGGAGTTTTCTTGCATTATATCTATGTATATGAATTAAAGTATGGTTTCTATTAACAAGAAAATAACCAACCAGCCAATTTATGGAATTGAAAATCTGAGAATTGGTCAAAGTTCATCACAATTTGTAATTAAGGAAATAAGAAGAAACTGAAGAGGTTAGCACATAGGTTAGCTAATAGTATGTATTAAACTTATACCATGTACATGACATGATATTAAGGGATTTGTAGTTTTACACTAGGTAGCACTTCCCAGTCTGATAGGGTAACATATGAACATTCAATGATAATTACAAATCAAATTATAAGTCAAAGTAATCTGTATTATATGATTTAATTTTTATAAGCTGCAGAGATTTAATATGACAATGCTGAACTTAACCCTGTGTTCCCCAAAAGCAGGAGTGGTTGAGAAATCTCCCCACCATTTTGTTTTCAGATAAACCTTTAAAGGACCACATTGTACTTGAATATCTGAGATAAGATTTACTTAAAGATTTACTTATCTTAATTAAATGAGGATCCACTCTTCCTCAATGACTCATATGAGACCCATCTCCATCCTTCTTGATGGCTCTCATAAGACCTACTGATGACTTCCTTGTTTACCTGCTTCCATAAATCCCAGGCTTCCTTCTTCCTCTTTGAGATGTGCCTCATGAATGAAAGTGTTACCTATTACAATAGCCTGAATAAAATAATCTCCTTAATCGTCCAATTCATTTTATCTTTCAAAGTTTGGTACCAAGACTCAGATGGAATTGGACCCTGCCTTCAGATCCTCATTTACTCCACCCAAATATAAAGGCTTCTTAGAGCCCTTTGTAATCTGTTCTTGACTGACTGAGACACAAGGATGAGTCTGATTCCTATTTCTGTGCTCCATATTCTTGTCCATCCTAAGGATTTGATTTTGATTCTTTGTGATTACTGGTTTGATTTCTGGTGCCAGCTTCTTTTGGTTTCATGGTCTGACCATTTGTGATCTATGTAAATGAATTACTGGTTTATAGAGATCTTGTCTCTGTTGGGTGAAAGATGACATGAATCTGCTTTGTTAGTCTTTACTATTTGTCTGTTTTATTATGTTGAGGCCAAATCAATGAAGAATTTCATGTCCACCAGGAAGTGGATACCTAGACTGGTAAGGTTTATGTTTCTATGTTTACGCTTGACCTTTGCCTGAAATTTTAGATTTGAAGCTATATGCTTTCTCTGTGTCTGTGTCTGTATATATGTTTGTGTGTCATTAATTCATATAATTTACCCCTCATTGTGTGAGTGTATATTATACAATATATAATATATTCCTACCTGCAGATAGTATTAATAATAAATAAATAAATACATAAAACTGTAAAATCTCTTAAATTAAATGAGATCTATTCTGATTGGCTTATAAAGATTAAAAACACACATTTAAATATAATATTCTTAAAGTTCTCAGACTATAAGGTGATTTAACTTCCACAACTTCCAGCATGCTTCATTTAAAAAGTATCCTTACGGAAATCAACTCAGAAATATATTAAGAATTCAAATTTACATAATTTAGGTAAATCTTTGGTAAATGAGACTAGTTTTACATTTTTGGTTTAATAAAAATTATATCTTCTCTGATTTATCAGTGTAAAGTATAATATACATTGTTATACTACTTGGATATGAGCTTACTAAAATTATACAAGTTTACTCAAATAAGCTAGCATTTCTTCTTTTTTTAAATTGAAGTATAGTTGATTTACAATATTGTGTTAGCTTCAGGTGTACAACAAAATGATTCAGATTTTTTCAGATCATATTCCATTATAGGTTATTACAAAATATTGATTATAATTCCCTGTGCTATACAGAAAATCCTTGTCGCTTATCTATTTTATGAAGCTAGCATTACTTCTATCAAATGTTTAAGATGATGAGAAAAGTAAATTGTGCTTAACCAAATCATATCATTATTTGACAAACTTTATTTCAGCAGCAATTATGTTTTGTATTATGTTAACTTGGACATAATTTCCAAGGTTTAGGTAATTTAAAATCTTGTACTGATACTAAAGTTAATTAATTAATGGATATTCATTAGATGTCTAGATCATTCCTAGGTAAAGTGAAATACTGAAAAGTTGATTAGTGAACATAATTTATATACTTTTTCTTCTTATTTGTCTATGCTACACAGAGATTATAGATATTTGGATCTACTAATGAACACATTCATCATTGCCACTTTGAGGAGATACAGTATAAGAGAAATTTATGGATATAGACAATTGTAGGAGATTTTTGGAAAATGAATTTTATCTGTTGTGGTCAAAGCTAGCCAAGATTTGATGGGTTTTTAAAATAATATATTCAAAAAGAGCTTTAGGGTCAAATATTATACTGATACAAAACTAGAATTTGTTTTTTCTTTCTGTTAAAATGATAAAATTTTCTTGGATCATTAGTCTGCTCTTAATAAGAGTTTGCAAAATATTATTCTTTTTTAATAGTTATTTTTTATGGTGGCATAGTTGACACATAACATTATATTAGTTTCAGGTGTACAACTTAATGATTTGATATTTGTATATATTGTGAAATGATCACCACAAGAAGTCTAGCTAACACCTGTCACCATATATAATTACAAAACCTTTATTTTTCTTGTAATGAAGACTTTTAAGACCTACTCTCTTAGCAACTTTCAAATATGCAGTACAGTATTAGCTATGGTCACCAGGCTGTACATTACATGCTCATAACTTAACTATTTTATAACTGGAAATTTGTACATTTTGACCCCCTTCACGCATTTCTCTGACCACCGAACCCTTGCTTCTGGCTATTTATCAGAGTCTTGCTACTGCTTTGTTTGATATCAGGCAACAATAGGATATAATTGGAAACATTGGTTATACAACCAAGGCCTTGCATGGAATGTCATATTCAAGAGTGATACTCATATAATAAACTATGACCAGACACTTTTGATGAACTAAAGTTGACTTTATGGAGCCATTACTTACAAAGCCCTCCTGGGAAAACTGATCTCGTACCTGGCTTACAGGGTTTTTAGGTTTACAGGTGAAGAAGGAGGGTCACTTCCTGGAAGGCCCAGGAAACAGGATATTTTGGAGACCTCAAGAAGAGAGGAATTTGCCTAAACCTGTATTACTACAGGTGGATCCTTAGTGTGAGTTCTTGGTTTGGCTTTTCTGCCTCAAGGAGCTTTTAAAAGTGCAATCCAGGGCTTCCCTGGTAGCGCAGTGGTTGAGAGTCCGCCTGCCGGTGCAGGAGACACGGGTTCGTGCCCGGGTCCGGGAAGATCCCACATGCCGCGGAGCGGCTGGGCCCGTGAACCATGGTCGCTGAGCCTGCGCGTCCGGAGCCTGTACTCCGCAACGGGAGAGGCCACAACAGTGAGAGGCCCGCGTACCGCAAAAAAAAAAAAAAAAAAAAAAAAAAAAAATATATATATATATATATATATACAGCTTTTTGTCTGTCAATCATACCTCAATAAAGTGGTTAAAAAAAAAGGAAAAGTCAAAACAGCACACATTTATATGGAGTGAAGTAATGTTGAGATTAATAGTAAACAGAGGCAAACTGTGGTTTTTATTTTGGGCTATGGGAGAGGACGTCAGTTAAATCTATATCAGCCAGGCCGGTTTAATAGACTGCAGAAATTTAATGTGACATTGTTTTACTTTATTTGAGCCTTGTGTCATCATCAGTTACCTACAGATTATAAAGAGGTGCAAAATAGCTCAAAGACAATGAACAGAGCTAAAATCTGATAACTCAGAAGAATGTACTATATAAGATGTATAGTTTTCCATTTAAATACAGTTTTTTTCCTACAGTAGACATGCATGCAACCTGTAAAAAAGAGATGATATTTTACTTTATTATTTCAGATCTCCTTTTTATAAAGAAATAAATTATAATAAATACAGTTAAATTGTCAAGCCCTTCTACTCCCATCCCCTTCCTACCCAAGAGTTACCACTACCCTGAAGTAATTATATATTCTCTCCAAATACCTTTTTGTACTTTTACTACTAATGTAAGTGCCTACGAAAATATAGCATTTGGGCTTCCCTGGTGGTGCAGTAGTTGAGAGTCCGCCTGCCGATGCAGGGGACACAGGTTCGTGCCCCAGTCCGGGAAGATCCCCCCTGAGCCATGGCTGCTGAGCCTGCGCGTCCGGAGCCTGTGCTCTGCAACGGGAGAGGCCACAACAGTGAGAGGCCCGCGTACCGGGAAAAAAAAAAAAAAAAAAAAAATATATATATATATATATATATATATATATAGCATTTGTAATTCTGCACTTAATAATTTAGAAAATTATATCATTATATTTTTATCCATGTGAAAAATTTTTTCCTCAACAATATATTTTTGAGATAGGAATGTGAATTATGCTCACACGTTCCAATTTTAAACCATCCTGTATTTCTGATATAAAACAATTAAAACCTTTGAGTTATTTAAAAACATATAGCTAAATTTGATTTTCTAATTTTTTGGTCTTTTTTTTATAAGCAGCATTTGTCTTAAATTTTTCTTTCTCATATTGCCATGGCTGATTTTGGCATGAAGGTTATACTCAGTTAATAAAATGATTTGGGTGATTTCTCTCTCTTACATTCTTTGGAACTGTTTGTCTAAAATAAGAATGTTCTAGTCCCTGAAGATTTGTTAGACTGTCGTGTGAAAACTTCAGGCTGGTTTCACCCACCATCTACTAGTTTAGCTGGTGATTCAACTTCTTTAGGAGTTATAGATCTATTTAGATTTTTAAAAATTTCTTACTTAATTGATTTTAGTTCATTATACTTTTTTCCAGGAAATTGTCCATTTTATTACATTTTTTTACTTAGTTGATATAAAGATGTACGTGGTATACTCTTTTTTTAAATTTTAATTTTATTGGAGTATAGTTGATTTACAATTTTGTGTTAGTTTCAGGTGTACAGCAAAGTGATTCAGTTATACATATACATGTATTCATTCTTTTTGAGATTCTTTTCTCATATACGTTATCATAGAATATTGAGTAGAGTTCCCTGTGCTATACAGTAGGTCCTTGTTGGTTATCTATCTTATATATAATAGTGTGTGTATGTTCATTCCAAGTTCCTGATTTATCCCTCCCAGCCATGTTTCCCGTTTGGTAACCATAAGTTTGTTTTCAATATCTGTAAGTCTGTTTCTGTTTCGTAAATAAGTTCATTTGTGTCATTTTTTAAATTAGATTCCACATGAGTGATGTCATATGATGTTTGTCTTTCTCTGTCTGACTTACTTCACTTAGTATAATCTCTAGGTCCATCCATGTTTTTGCAAATGGCATTATTTCATTCTTTTTTATGGCTGAGTAATATTCCATTTTATATATGTACCACATCCTCTTTATCCATTCATCTGTCAATGGACATTTAGGTTGCTTCCATGTCTTGGCTATTGTAAATAGGTATACCCTTTTTTGATTATCATTTTTATTGCTGTAAAAAGCACATAATATAAAACTTACCATTGTAAGTTTTTTAAGTGTATAGTTCAGTAGTGTTAAGTATATTTATATTGTTGTGTAACCAATCTCTAGAACTTTTTCATCTTGCAAAACTAAAACTCTATACCCATGAAAAAACAACTCCCCATTTCCCCCTCCTCCCAACCCCTGGCAACCACCATTCCACTTTCTGTTTCTGTGAATTTGACTACTATAGATAGCTCACATAAGTAGAATCAGCCAATATTTGTCTTTTTATAACTGACTTATTTCACTTAGCATAATGTCTTCAAGGTTCATCCATGTTGTAGCTTGTGTCAGAATTTCTTTCCTTTATAAGGCTGAATATATTTCATTGTGTTTATATTTTTGCTTATTCATTTATCCATTGAGGGACACTTGGGTTGCTTCCAACTCTTGGTTATTGTGAATAGTGCTGCTAGGAACTTGGGTGTGCAAATATCTCTGAGATTCTGCTTTCAATCCTTTTGGATATACATCCAGAGGTGGGATTGCTGGATCATGGTAATTCTGTTTTTATTTTGGGGGGGAACTATCATACAGTTTTTCACAGAGGCTGCATCATTTTACATTCCTACCGACAGTGCACAAGGATTCCATTTTCTTCACATCTTTGCCAACACTTATTTTCTGTTTTTATTTGATTGTTTCTTTGATAGTAGCCATTCTAATGGGAGTAAGGTGGTATCTCACTGTGGTTTTGATTTGCATTTCCCTAATGATTAGTGATATTGAGCATATTTTCTGTGTTTGTTGGCCATTTGTATATCATTTTTGGAGATGTTCTATTCAAGTCCTTTGCCTATTTTTTTATCTGTGTTGATTTTTGTTGTTGAGCTGTCGGAGTTTTTCTATATTCTGTATATTAACCCCTTATCAGATATATGATTTGCAAATATTTTTCCATTCTGTAGGTTGCCTTTTCGCTGTTTATTGTGTTAATGGTATACTCTAATATGCAACAAGTTTTGCCATAACTACTGCAGTCATGTATTCTATTTTCACTTTTAATACTGGGTATGTACCATCTCTCTCTCTCTCTCTCTCTCTCTCTCTCTCTCTCTCTCATACACACATGTACATGCACACACATGCACACACACCAATCACCCTTTCTCAGAGTAGCAGCAGCAACAACACCTGAAGCAACCAGCAGCACGTCATTTCCCTCTTTTATTTCTGACAACTGGGATTGAGGATTACTCTTTCTTTCTCCTGAAATCAGGCTATGCATTAACTTTTTTGTTGTTGGTATAACCAGCATTCCCAGGTGATTTTAGAGTTTTGTTTTTGATTTTGTTTTTGCTTAATCTTAGTCGTTATCTTTCCACAATGGACCAATGATCTTCCTCTTGAACTGCCAAAGGACTGGCTCCAAATTTCAGCTACTTGGTTACGCAGAGCAATTTAGTTGTCCCTGTGTTATATCTCCCCTCTTCTAAGTGAATCTTCTCCAAAAGTGTTATGAAGGTAACCTTCCAAAGAAAAGACCAGAACACCTAACTGCCTTTCTCCCGCTTTTAGAGCTCCCAGCTTAAATTGCAACCATTCTTTTTTTTTTTTTTTGCCGTATGCGGGCCTCTCACTGTTGTGGCCTCTCCCATTGCGGAGCACAGGCTCCGGACGCACAGGCTCAGCGGCCATGGCTCACGGGCCCAGCCACTCCGCGGCATGTGGGATCTTCCCGGACCGGGGCACGAACCTGTGTCCCCTGCATCGGCAGGCAGACTCTCAACCACTGCGCCACCAGGGAAGCCCTGCAACCATTCTTAAGTTGGCATTTCTTTTCTCTAGTATATATTAGATTAAGCCAAGAATTTAATGTAGCATATAGATTAGCTATTTCAATCTTGGTGTGCACTGATGAAAAGCAAACAATCAATGGTAGTGACAGTCCTGTATGCTGTGTTGGGGAGATGCTCCTGGAACCTTATCAAATGGAACAGTATATGGGGGGAAGGCAGGGAGTGAGGATGCTTAACTCCAGAAGAGAAACCTTACAGGCATATGCCCATTGTTTTCAAATGTTTAATGTGTTGCTGTGTGGAACATGAATTAATTTACTCTAACTTGTTCTGGAGTGCAGTATAAGTTCCAATGGGTACATTTATAAAGATGTAGATTTTTGCTAAGTAGAATACAAACTGTCACAAATAAATGGCTTCTCTTTGGCAGGAATCAGGCTTGGAGGAACTTTAGCAGAGGTAGCTGACTCTGTCACGGGTGTTCTAAGAAGATTTTGGCAAGTGGAGGAAGTTCGAACTAGATAGCTTTCCATGTTTCTTTCAAATCAAAGATTCTTCTTTTCTATGAAGCTCCCACATCTTGAAGCTCTTCTATTATTGCATTTTAGTACTGTGAAATGGTGGGAGGTTTGTTAGCGATTAAAATAGACAGTTAACTATAGATTTTTGAGGAAATAGAAGTTGAAGGCTAGAGTGTATAAATAGATGAGCCAATCATTCTAATATTACTTTATCCCTGCCACTGTGCTGCTCCTCATTACTAATTCTCCTTTTTGTTTAAATGGATATACTATCTAGCCTGTATGAAACCTAGGGCCACAGAATTTATAAATTTATATCCCTGTTTTGTCATAAAAATGCTTTGGAATTCTTGCTTCAAAATTTGATTCTTTCTATGCCCAAATTAAAACCTTTTGTTTCTGAAGTGTCCCTTCCCTTTTCAACGACAGTAGGGCTTTTTCTCATCATTATGGTAGGTCCGTGTTTATTTCTGGTTGTTTTTTTAAAGCTACGCTCAAGTTTCAGCTTTGAAACTTATTTAACACTAAGTGACATGGGTTGAATTTTTATTTTTTTTCCGGCATGCGGGCCTGTCACTGCTGTGGCCTCTCCTGTTGCGGAGCACAGGCTCCGGACGCGCAGGCTCAGAGGCCGTGGCTCACGGGCCCAGCTGCTCCGCGGCACGTGGGATTTTCCCGGACTGGGGCACGAACCCGTGTCCCCTGCATCGGCAGGCGGACTCTCAACCACTGCGCCACCAGGGAAGCCCACATGGGTTGAATTTTATCTCCCTCAAATTCATATGTTGAAGTCCCAGTACCTCAAAATGTGACCTTATTTGGCTAAAAGGTAGATGTGTTACCAAACCAAACTTGGGTCCACTCGCCCACGCACAGTAAAACCAATCTATTGACACCAGGTTTTGTTGAAGGAAAGTGCAGGGTTTGTTGCAAGTCCAAGCAAGACGTCTGGGCAGCTAATGCACAAAAGACCCAAACTCCCCAATGGATTTAAGGGAAGCATTTTTAAAGCAAGTTGAGAGAGTCCCCGGGTACGTGATTAGCACGTGCACAATCCTCTGACTGATAGATGGTGAGGTAACAGGGTGATGTTGCAGGGTTTAACATTATCAATTCTTAGGCTCCAGCTGATCTGGTGGCTATGTGTTCCTGGTCATCATGCAGTTAACTTCTTCCATCTGGTGGGGGTTTTAGCATCTGTATAACAAGATGTGCACCAGACACTCTTATCTGTGTCCTTCAGGGAGTAACTAAAGATTCTGTGACTCTACTATATGGCTGATCTATTCTATAAATTGTTACCAGTTCTCCTGGCCCAACTGCTATTTTCTGTTGCTATCAATTCATGTTCACATTCTTTCAATCATTAATTCTTGAGCCAGACTTTTGTGACTCAGGGTAGGCCTGGGAGACTAAAGCTTTTCTACAAACAAGAGGCAGGCAGAAGACATGGGAGTCTGTCCTGGGAAGGCCCCTTGGGGTTCTGCTCAGTTATAATCCCCCTTTTCTTTAATACTCCTCAATCTTGAGGGGAACAGGTGTGGGACAAGAAAGGGAATAAAGTTTTGGATAGAGGGGTTGATCATAAACTTGGCAGAGGAACTTGGTTTTAGGGAGACTTCATTTTAGATACAGATGTAATTTGTTAAAATGAGGTCATACTGGAGTAGAGTAGGCCCCTAGTCTGACTGGTGTCCTTATAAGAAAGGGAAATTGGAACATAGACAGGCACACAAGGAAATTATCAGGTGAACATAAAAGCAGAGATTCGGGTGAGATGTCAAGGAGCCAAGGAATGTCAAAAGATTGCCAGCAAACCATCAGAAGCTGGGCAGATGCATGGGACAGATTCTCCTCATAGACTTCAGAAGGAGCCAACCCTGCCAACACCTTGATCTTAGACTTTTAGCCTCCAGAACTGTGAGACAATAAGTGTTTGCTGTTTAAGTCACCCAGTTTGTGGTACTTTGTTATGGTAGCTGTAGCATACTAATACACCAAGAGATGTGAAAAAACTTGACCTTACCACAAAATAAATCAGTGGGCTTTAGTTTGCAATGTAACAGAAGGTACCTTCTCCCCTTATAATGATCTTGTGAAGTTCCAAAATAGCTTAAAGTCTTAAGAATACACTGAAGTCAAGTATTTGGTAACAATAGAGCATGAATATTTTATTAACAAATATTTTAAATAAGGGTGCATTACTATGCACATATTTAAATTGTTTTCATTTAACCATGCGTTTGCCCTTCGTGTTCCTTGTCACTGACAAATATCCAGTCAGAAAAGCTCTTAACTTTTCAGTTACAAATGAAATGTTTTTCAGTGAAGCAGCAGTTCTTCCTCATTAACAAAAAGACCCTTCAAATTTACTTTTCAAATAAAAATCTCAGAGAAATTGTAAAGTAACCCAAATTAGAAGTTTGTTGCCTGAACAAAAATTAGGCCTATGTGAAAATAAATTAAGCTGAATGCATTATTATAATATTATAATATATTATAATATAAATATTATATTTAATATCAAATTAAATATTATAAATATAATATAAATATTAAATGTATAATATAACAATAAATATGATTCATAGGACAATTAAAACAAGTTCTGCCATGGGTCAAAATTTGAAAGTTTGTTCAAAAATACCAGAAGAGCTTTTAGTTACTGATAGATTATTAGGCTAAAATCCAGAAACATTAAAAGTTGACTTAAGAAGCATTTGACTTCTAGTTAAACAAGCTATAGGAGAACCTTCTATACTCTATACCTAGAGAATATTTTCCACCCTCGCCTTGAGAGATTTCTAGTGTATTCAGTTGGCCAAAAAGTTCTTTCAGGTTTTTCCGTAAGCTCTTGCCTGTAGACTATTAGATTTGCAAGTTGAGGGACCAGTATCAAGGAGTAAGAGAGATTTTAATTAAGTAATGTGGATAATGTATTCTGGAGGCAAAAAAGATCTGGGGTCACATCCCAGCTCAGCCACTTAGAAGCTGCAGACAAGCTTTTAAAATTTCTCAGCCTTGGCCTCGGGTAGTCAAGGACCTACTTTGAAAGACTTTAATAATTATGAAAATTAAACGTAAAATGCCTAGCACAGTTTCCAGCTTGTGGTAGGAGGTCAATAAGTAGTAGTTGTTATTATTTTTTTTTATTAGTTGTTATTATTAGTTTACCTTTCTTCCAACTAAATCTGATGTTATAATCCTTTCTTTTCCCCCATCTTGCTATGGTTGAACTTAGTATTCATTTTTCTTGCCATATGTGAACTTTCTACTGCTAATTTTAAAAAAGGAAAGAATATGGCTGTAGTGGCTTTAAGGATAAAGTAGGGTGGAGCCTGAATAGTGATCCTCAATTATATCCATGTCCTAATCTCCAGAATCTGAATACGTTACCTTATAGGGCAAAAGGGACTTTGCAGAGGTGATTAAGTTAAGGACTTTGAGATGGGGGATTATCCTGGAGTATCAGATGGGCCTGATGTACTCACAGGAGTACTTATCAGAGGGGCACAGGAAGAGTCAGATTTAGAAGATATGGTGATGTGATGAGGGAAGCAGAGATTGGAGTGATGTGCTTTGAAGGTGGAGGAAGGGGCCAGTAGCCAACGAATACAGGCAGTCACTAGAAACTGAAAAAGGCAAGGAAACAGATTCTCTCCTGGGGCCTCCAGAAGGGACCAGTCCTGCCAAACCTTGACTTCAGTTCTGTGAAACTGATTTCAGACTTCTGACCTACAGAACTGTCATAGAATACATGTATGCTGTTTTCAACCACTAAGTTTGTGGTAATTTGTTACAGTGGCAACAAGAAACTAATACAGGTAGAGATGGTCATTTGAGGTCTGCATCTGTTAGCTAGTGTTACATCATAAACCACCCTAAATTACAATGACTTAAAATTAACACGTATTTATTTAGCTCACATGTGTTTGGATCACATGTACGGTTCTGCTGATCAGGTCTGGGATTGGCTGATCTCAGATGGGCTTACTCATGCATCTCAGGTCATATTGCCAGATCTGCTGTGTGCTGGCTGGTCTAGGGAGGCCTTAGCTGGAGAGGGAAGGTTGATCTCTGTTCGACATGCTCCCAAGAAGAGCTAGCCCCAGCTTGCTCACGTGGTGGGTGGACAGATTTCTGAGAGAGGACAAGGAAGGGTATTTGACTTCTTGAGGCTTAGGCTCAGAATTGACACAGTGTCATCTATGCTACATTCTATTGGCCAAGGCAGATCACAGGGTTAGCCTAGGTTTTAGTGGTTAGTGAAATAGATTTCACTTCTTAATGGGAGAAGTTTCAAAGTCATATTGTAAGGGATGGGGATATGGAGAAAAGTGAAGAATTTGAGATATTTTTGCAATCAATGTACCACACAGCCTCTCTTGGAAAAACATGTATCTTGGTTTTCAACTGATTTCCCAGTTCCTGCATTTGGCCATCCCTTTAACCATCTCATAATTTCCTCTTTTTGCATGATGCCCACATGCCGAGGAGCTTCTGATAACCTACCATTGGCTATGAGTTTTGAAAAGATCTGATCAACTAATTCACTTGATGGCATTCATAGCTATTTACCAAGTGAAATTTGCCCCCCTTATATTTATCTTTTAGTGACATATGTCTAACAGTTTTTGTCAAATTGATTTTTCAATATGTGATTCCAGGTTTAACAAGCCTCATCCATGTGGAATTACTAATGGGGTATTATTTCAAGACTTTTCTGAACTCCTTCTAACACAGCTCAGCTGAGGTCTAAAAAGACCTGTACATTGCATGCTGCTTTTTCTACATAAGATCTTTCCTTTCTGTTTCTTTATCCAGGTGTTACACTTTTGAAGAAATAATGGTGTAGGCACGTATGTAGATGAATATTAGAGTAAGAGAAGTTGTTGGGCTTGTGTCATGCAAGTTCCAGAGTCCAGATGGATTTGTGTAGCAGCTGTGACTTGATCAACTGTGAAGATATTTGTCCCAGGAAGACTTCACAACAGCAACGCCAATTCCCCAAGAGCCATCTGGGTTAGTTTTTTTTTAAATTGAAGTGTAGTTGATTTACAGTATTGTGTTAGTTTCAGGTGTATAGCAAAGTGATTCAGTTATATATATATTTTTTTCAGATTATTTTCCATTATAGGTTATTATGAGGTATTGAATGTAGTACCTTGTGCTATACAGTAAATCCTTGTTGCTTATCTGTTTTATGTATAAGTAGTGTGTATCTGTTAATCTCATACTCCTGATTTATCCCTCCCCTGCCCTTTCCTCTTTGGTAACCATAAGTTTGTTCTCTATGTCTGTGAGTCTCTTTCTGTTTTATGTATAGAGTCATTTGTATCATTTTTTAGATTCCACTTATAAGTGATACCATGTGATATTGTCTTTCTGTGTCTGACTTACTTCATTAAGTGTAATATTCTCTAGGTCCATTCATGTTGCTGCAAATGGCAATATTTTAATCTTTTCTATGGCTGAGTAATATTCCATTGTATATATATCACATCTTCTTAAACCAATCATCTACTGATGGGCACTTGTGTTGTTTCCATGTCTTGGCTATTGTAAATAGTGCTGCTAATAAACATTGGGGTGCATGGATCCTTTTTTTTAAATAGATCTTTATTGGAGTATAATCACTTCACAGTACTGTGTCAGTTTCTGTTGTACAACAAAGTGAATAAGCCATATGCATACATGTATCCCCATATCCCCTCCCTGTTGAGCCTCCCTCCCACCCTTCCTATCCCACCCCTCTAGGTTGTTGCAAAGCACTGAGCTGATCTCCCTGTGCTATGCTGCTGCTTCCCACTAGCTATTTTACATTTGGTAGTGTATATATGTCGCTGCTACTCTCACTTCGCCCCAGCTGCCCCTTCCCCGCTGTCCTCAAGTCCGTTCTCTATGTCTTTATTCCTGCCCTGCCACTAGGTTATCAGTACCTTTTTTTTTTTTTTTTAGATTCCATATATATGCATTAGCATATGGTATTTGTTTTTCTCTTTCTGACTTACTTCACTCTGTATGACAGACTCTAGGTCCATCCACCTCACTACAAATAACTCAATTTCATTTCTTTTTATGGCTGAGTGATATTCCATTGTATATATGTGCCACATCTTCTTTATTCATTCATCTGTCAATGGACATTTATGTTGCTTCCATGTCCTGGCTATTGTAAATAGTGCTGCAATGAACATTGTGGTACATGGTCTTTTTGAATTAGAGTTTTTGTGTTTTCCAGATATTTGCCCAGGAGAGGGATTGCTGGGTCATATGGTAGCTCTATTTTTAGTTTCTTAAGGAACCTCCATACAGTTTTCTATAGTGGCTGCACCAATTTACACTCCCACCAACTGTTTCGGAGGATTCCCTTTTCTCCACACCCTCGCCAGCGTTTATTATTTGTAGACTTTTTAATGATGGCCATTCTGACAGGTGTGAGGTGATACCTCATTGTAGTTTTGGTTTGCATTTCTCTACTATTAGTGATGTTGAGCATCTTTTCATGTGCCTGTTGGCCATCTGTATGTCTTCTTTGGAGAAATGTCTTTTTAGGTCTTCTGCCCATTTTTTGATTGGGTTGTTTGTTTTTTTGGTATTGAGCTATATGAGCTGTTTGTATATTTTGGAAATAAAGCCCTTGTTGGTTGCATCATTTGCAAATATTTTCTCACATTCTGTAGGTTGTCTTTTCATTTTGTTTATAAGCCTTTGCTGTACAAAAGCTTATACATTTGATTAGGTCCCATTTGTTTATTTTTGCTTTTATTTCTTTTGCCTTGGGAGACTGATCTAAGAAAACATGGCTACGACTTATGTCAGAGAATGTTTTGCCTATGTTTTCTTCTCGGAGTTTCATGGTGTCATGTCTTTATATTTAGGTCTTTAAACCATTTTGTTTATTTTTGTATATGGTGTGAGTGTTCTAACTTCATCGATTTAGCTGTCCAGCTTTCCCAACACCCCTTATTAAAGAGACTGTGTTTTTCTATCTGAGTTAGTTTTTATTTGTTTGTGATTTGTTGTTGTTCTTCTTCTTAAGATCTTGTCAAATCCAGAAAGTGAATGATGAATGAATGGATGAAGCTCACTCATTGCCACTTTTTTTTTTGGTTTAATTTTTATTTATTTATTTATTTATTTATTTAGGGCTGTGTTGGGTCTTCGTTTCTGTGCGTGGGCTTTCTCTAGTTGCAGCAAGTGGGGGCCACTCTTCATCGTGGTGCATGGGCCTCTCACTGTCGTGGCCTCTCTTATTGTGGAGCACAAGCTCCAGGCGCACAGGCTCAGTAGTTGTGGCTCACGGGCCTAGTTGCTCCATGGCATGTGGTATCTTCCCAGACCAGGGCTCGAACCCGTGTCCCCTGCATTGGCAGGCAGACTCTCAACCACTGTACCACCAGGGAAGCCCATTGCCACTTTTTTAGTTCAGTTCATTATCACTTTTTAAAATTGTGTTTGGAAATTAACATATAGTAAAATTAACATTTATGGTCTATAGTTCTACAAATTTTAACCTATATATAGATTTGTTTAACCACCATCATAATCAGAAAACAAAATAGTTCCTCTATGCATGAATGTTTAAGGCAGCTCTGTCCACAACCTCAAAAAACTGGAGGCAACCCAAATGCCCTTCAGTGGGTAAATGGATAAGCAAATTATGGTTCATCCATACAATGAAATACTACTCTGTAATAAAAAGGATGGAACTACTGACACAAGCAACAACTTGGGTGACTCTCACAATCATGCTGAGTAAAAGGCTAGTCTCAAAAGGTTGCATGTTGTATGATTCCATTTATATAACATTATCACTCTTTGCTTGAACTTTATAATCCCTTCCTATTAGGTTCAAGTTCAGTGTTGCTTCAGTTTTGAATATAGCTTCAGACCATTTTGAAGCAAATGGTCTTTCAAAAATAAAAATCAAATCATACCATAGAGCTGCTTAAATCACTTCAGTCATTCTGAAAATTCTTGGATATGATTTAGGAAGTTCCTTATGATGTGGGTCTTGCCTCCTTCTCCAGACTAATCCCCTTCCTCACCCATCTGATCACCAGTGTTCACCATATTACTACAGTTCCTTGAATGCATCAGCCTCTCCAGTTCTTCTATGTCTTTCTCTCTTGTCTAAAAATCCCCACACCTCCCCAGCCACCTCATTGTCTTTCTTAGCACTTAAACTTCTAAGTCAAGCACTCAAGAAACAACTCTTCTGAAACAAATTCACTGATTTTTTTCAGGGAGATCATGGGGAGCCTCAAGTTTCTTAGTTTTTATCTGTGATTATAGAAGTGCTTTAAAAAGGAGCCTGCCTATGAATCCATTAAAATGATTTGGAAGGGGTAGGATTGGCAGGTGCGAAGGCTCTCTAAGGCAAAGTGAATTTCAGCTTCTTCATTCAAAGCTTGTAGAGATCACAGTTTAGGTCTCTGCCTACATTTACAAATGGAATACACTGAGGAGGCATAAACACTTACTGAAACCTTTGTAGGAGCACATTTTGCCTGCCAGCAACTCTTTGCCAAGCAAACATTTTTAAAGAACTTGGACGATCCTGGCTGCCCCAGTGTTTTCATAAATATTTCCATCCGGCAGTCACAGAAGCCTTGCAGAAGAGAGTGGTCAACAGGAAAACTTGAAATGGAAGAGGTTCAGTGAGCAGCTGCTGAGTTGTAAAAATGTATGCAAAAGCATATGGCTGTCTTTAGGGCCTTAAGGCAACATTTTAATTTAAAAAAATTTTTTTACCCTGCAAAGATCAAAACATGATTCCATTTCAGAAGGTTTTCTTGTAAACAAACTCTTCACTTTGAAAAAGAGTGCATAAATGTTTAGCATGACATAAATATTTGTTTATCTAAATATATGTTTGAGATATAAAAATTTTGGCATAATTTGACCTAGTGGTCATCATGGATTTCCGATAATCTCTTTGGCATTCTTGTCTTATGTGTTCACCTTTATTTGGGAAGGTGTAACATTTAATTTTCTACCATTTTAAGCTGAATTGCAGAAGGATATCTAGGTGAAAACCATTCAGAATTTGATGCTGGTGCAGAAAGCTGCAATTTGCTTACTTGAGTATAAATGCTGAGCTTTCAACACTTCTATATAGTCAGCTATGTTTTGTGTTTAATTCAAGTATTGAATTATATCTAAAAATATCTCCACTGTTAAGGTCCCAAACCTGCAGGTCATCCTTCTTATGTATTGGAATGGTGTTGGTTTAGCCACTAGGGATGAATCCTCTGCAGTGTGTCTCTTTATGTAGGCAAGAAATTCTCCGTGGTAATCCTTTTCTTCTTGTTTGGAAAGGTCAGTTTTTCTGACATGGGCAAGAAATCTTCTCCAGGCATAAGTGGATTTAAATTGTGATAGCTTTTTCTTCCCTGTTTTGTTAGGTCCCCACCCAAAAAGCACCATATATATACACACACACACACACACACACACACATATATTTAAGGGTCCAATTGCCACTTTGAGTTCAGCACTTCCCTTAGAACACCAGTGTCTTGGGATATTTCACCCCAAAAGTATTCCGTGACCAAATAAGTTTGGGCAATTCTGCAACTGTATCAAACCTCAGTTCTTGTAGATTCTCAGTTCTCATTAACATGCTCAACCCCTAATTAGCATTGCATAAAGATAGGTCTTTTTCACTTGTTTAACACAGTATTTCCTAACTTATTTGACAATGGAATCCATTTTTTCTTAGCATGTAGCGCTTATTACAATTTGGGAGAAAACATATTGGGAAATGTAGTTTTAAAACTTTTATGGAATTTTTAATAAGATGAAGCCATCATCTAAATGTCCCCTTTCATAATGCTAACTTTGTGGCAGTTGCTAGTTCTCAAAAATTCAAAACAAATTAATGAAGCAGCCAAAAAAACTTTACTAATCAAAATAACCACTCGTATGTATAACACAGCTAATAATATTTATAGCTTCTAAGCCACTGGAAACAGAATTTTAAATCAGGCTGAGATGTGAAAGGTCTGTTAAGCTAGTCCACCTTCTTCAGACATAGATGGGAAAACAGCTGACATGATGAGGTCAGTCAGTGAGAAACAAGGGTGGAACAGGAATTAAAATGTCTGCATCCCCAAGCCATCATTCTTTTGATTCAAAAGATAAAGGCCCAACTTAGATGTTTAGAAATCATAGTGATTCTTAGTATTTGAACTCCGTTCTTATGACCTTCCCAACACAATCTGTAACTCTATCATAAACCTCTAAACAAGGATATACTAACATCTTTTAAGTTTCTGTTTTGCTACAATAGTTCATTTTGAGAAACATTTATTACTTAGTTACAAAAATATGTATTTTGTCCTTGGTAGAGATGTTTTAAACTCCATGAAACTTAGGCATATGTGTGTGTGTGTGTGTGTGTGTGTGTGTGTGTTCCTAACACATTTCCAAGTAAAAATGATTTTACAGTCCTTAATTTCTGGTAATAATTGGAATTTTGTACATTCAAAAATATAGATTGACAGATTATTATTATTATTATTACTTTTTTTTGCGGTACGTGGGCCTCTCACTGTTGTGGCCTCTCCCGCTGCGGAGCACAGGCTCCAGACGCGCAGGCTCAGCGGCCATAGCTCACGGGCCCAGCCTCTCCGCAGCACGTGGGATCCTCCCGGACCGGGGCACGAACCGGCATCCCCCACATCGGCAGGCGGACTCTCAACCACTGAGCCACCAGAGAAGCCCTGACAGATTATTTTTTAAAAGAGGAAGATATTCTAAAAGATATCACGAAGCTCACTTGGTAGGACTTTCCCAGGGTATCACTTCCAGCCTTATGTCTCAGACCCATTTCTTCCCACTGGTTGAAAATCTAACTTTTACTCCATGTTTTTTAAATTGATGAAGGTAATTGATTAGACATCTGCAAGCACTGGGCATTCTGTGCTGTTTCCTTCCCTCGTGTGTGACTATGTTCTTTGGTGTGTCTGCTCTGAAAATTTTTCTTAAAACTATTGTCCAAAACTCTGAATTGGAGAGGAGGGAGTTAGAAGCAGGACCAGGGAGACTTAACAAGCCCATTTAGCTCTCACACCTCAGCTTCATTGGGTAAAATCTTTATAAGCAAAACAGGTGACATTTTGTCAAAATAAAAGAAAAAAGAAAATGAAAAGAAAATTCTCTGTCAAGAATTGGAAAGCCAAAACCCTTTTAAGCATCGTGGAGCTTTGCCACAATTTAAGGCTTGAATGTATAGAGCCCAAATGTCTCAGAGCTAAAAAGTTCTTCAACTATCTTCTGGTTTAAGGACCATTTTGCCACTTTGTGTAGTCAGAAGCTGAACACACTTTGAGACCAGGGCTGCTCCATCTTTAATGTGAATTTAGACCACCTGGGGATCTTGTTAAACGGCAGTTTCTGTTTTAGAGGTCAGAGGTCAGGCCGTTTCTAACAAGTTCCCAGGTGATGCCAGTGATGCTGTAAACACTTCGAGGAGCAAGGGCTTAGAGAAAAGCTGAAGGAAACAACTGGTCTCAATGAGGCTGAAAGAGCTTCATGATTGGCTCTCGAATCTTCAGAGCTGTTCTTAAGGTAAAGTAACTGCTGCTGGCTTTTTTAGGTCTGGCGTTTTTGCAAGTCTCCCTGCTCCAGGCACCACAGATACCTCTTTTCTGTGGATTGAGGGACTGGAAACAAAACAAAAAGCAAGTCTCCTGGGACCAGATCCAGGGCCACCTTACTCCCTGGCCATGGCGTTGACCTTCCTTTGCACTAGTAAGTTGCAATTTATGATGTTACTCGTTCTACTCTCCAACAAAGTGGGTCTTTCCATGAATTTAAAAGTACTTTATTTGTGCGTGCCGGGGCCCGCGGTGGTGGGGGGAACCTGGAATAGGTTAACTGCTTCTTTGAAATCTCCCAAGGTTTGATATGTAAAGCCCAGTGAAGGTACATCTCAGGAGAAGGTTTTGAAATTGTGGAAGCAGAGGGATGGAAAAAGAGGTATGAAGGAAGTGATACGTACAAAGGATTTTTCTTAAGTAGCAAAATGGACATGGTGGGATGATGACTAAAGTCGGAATATAGGTTTTAGGTCTCAGGTAAGTTTTCAGTGGAAAACGGCCTGTTTGGTTAGACTTAGTGGCAGGGAATCAGGAATAATCTTGTTGATGACTTTGATACTATGAATTGCCCAGAAACTTCTTTAAACTATTTTCTGCCTGTTCATTTTATCCTCTATCAGAGGTAGCATGCAAATGGATGGAGTTTTAATTTCCTTTAATGCTTTGGGATATTTGGATAAAAAGGTGTCCTCAAGTATTTTTATGACTATAAGCTCACATTCATTGCTCTGTGATAGAATATCATTAGTAGAATAGAACACTCTCAGTAACTCACCTCCAAAATAGATTTTTTCCCTGGAAAATGCTTATTTTCAGTTTGGAACTGAAAATATCAAAATTTTAAAAGTCTCTCTCCAACATTCAAATGAAGTAAGATGTAGTTGTTTGCCTTTCCTTCGGCAGATAATGTTATTGGAAAGTAATCAACAGAGAAAACATTCAGTGGCATTATGTAAGGACCGATTGTAATGCTTCCAGAGCCAATTCACCTTACGATAAGAGGTGGGGGGTGGTGACGATGGTGGTGGAAGTAATTTACAAAAAAGACCCCTTTTTTGTAAATTTGCATACATTCTTTTATTTTTAGCATCTTTAATTTTGGGAGGATATGCATTTTTCCTAAGCACGTTTACCAACTCAAAGCCAGAATTGTGTTTAAAAATATCAATTTAATATAACTTAGAGCAGCAGTGTTTTGTCCCCTTCCATTTATGTTGTGCAGAAAAACAGACTTCTGTGTGGTGAACGTGTGTTGAGATGAAAGCTTTAAATTGGTGGCTAGTAGCCCAGTTATGAAAAACTTGGCTGCCTGCTGCTCCTTGGTAATGTATTCTACAGGCTGTTGTTTTCTGCTGATCGCCTATTTACAGTGATTTACTCCAAATATGTGGGTGTCTTAAGTATATGGGTGTTGTCCAAAAAAAAAGTCAGTTTACAAAAAAATAAATAAATAAATCAGAGGTGGGGGAATGTCAGTTTATTCTAAAGGATGAAATGAGAAGCAACAAACAATAGCTTCTGTTGATCCACTATTAATTCTCAAATTGAAAAAAGACCTGCCATAGAGGCTTGGAGGCCAGCAGAGGAATCAGCTAAGAGGGAGGGAAGCCGTAAGAACCGAATGGTCACCTAAAAAGGGCCCACTGCACACCCACTGTAGGCATAGCCCTGAAGTTAACGGCGTGGGCAGAGGGAAAGAGGTAGATAAAGCCTGAACCTTTAAGAAATGTATTAATCTAGTTGATGAGGCTGAATACTATCCAAACAAAATGATGAGCTCAATTGCAAATCAGAATAAAAACTGACACTGTACCAATTTAATACATTATGACACACTGGTACAAGATAAGCCAACACTTCTTTCTAGGATTAAAAATTTACTCAGAGTGAAAAAGCCTGGGGTGATTCTAATTGAGACCTCTCTCCTTTCTAGGATTAAAAATTTACTAAGAGTGAAAAAGCCTGGGGTGATTCTAATTGAGACCTTTCTCTAGTTTATATAGATCCATTAATCAGTGCATTTGAGGTTAATATTTTTCAATTGCTTATAAGTTTACCTATTATGTCATAATTCAATATAAAATATTCAATCTTTGAGCACACCTACAGTATGACAAGCATTGTACTGGGTCTTAGTGTTATATGGAAAGATAATATATGTTCATTGACATTCATTCAGAAGCTCCAAATGTTGGGAGGTGAGTGACAGATGTGAAAATGTAACCATAAACTAATATGATAGTAATTATCGTATAAGAATAAACAAAATGATATAGGAACATAGAGGGTAGTTATCAAGTTTACTTGAGGGATCCAGGACAGGATTCTCAGAGGAGGTTACATGAGGAATTTTAACTGCTCTCTGAGATGCAAGTGTACCATAAGTTTGGGACTGTACTGATTTTCTAATGGAAGGTCTCCATCAAGAAACAAAGTTAGCTTGCCATGACATTAATTTAGTGATTCTATGCTAGCCTTGCGTGATCCCTTTTGTTCTATTTTAAAATGATCACAACTTCATTTACTGTTCTAGAATTCTGCTCTGTCTTGAGTTTAAAGCTAAATGTCAATGATATGAAAACTTACCATTTTTCCAGTTCTAGTCTTTTCAAAAGTTTATGTGTAACTTTCTAGGTTTAATGTAGTGAACTGACCATTCTAAGTATTTAAGCAAAAAGGGATTTAATATAGGGACTTATGTGTTTAAAAATGGAGGAACGAAAGTTAGCAGCCTGTCACTGGGCTCACTATAGCTGAGATTCAAAGATGAGGAAGATGCTGTTGACACCATACTTGCTGGGTCACATCCTCCTCTTATACCCACGAGTTAACGGCTTGTCACCAGGACCCTGAGTCAGGCCACAGACAGACGTATCTTTGTGAATGCTTTGCAAGCAGTGACCAATAGTCACAGCAGGAAGATGGCCTCCAAGCCATTTGATCCTCAGAGTGGGTCTCACTGATGGAAACTAATTACTGTTCAGAGACCTAGGTTAAAGAGAATATGAGAATGTAACTTTAGCTTTCTACATTGTGGAACATGAAGGTATATAGAAGGGAAAGGAAATAAATGACAGCTACCAATTAACTGTTTTGTTCTCACTTTTATTCTTCAAATGTTACTAACACTTTCTTAGGATTTGATTAGCCTTGACAAATTGTTTAACTATACTTAACCTAAATACTAAATGTGTTTTATTAGCAACTAGCTTACCTTACTAATTAAAGATAAATTTACTGAAAACTCTCTGTGCCAGGCAAGTTCCCAGATGTTGAGGATACAGCTGTGTATTGAGTAAACCATGGTACCTGTCCTCAAGGAATTTACAGTCTATCAGGGAAGACAGGCTGTAAGAAATGACCCTCCCAAAATATGTAATTAAAATTATTGTAGGGAAAAGTAGGAGGTATGATAAAACATCAAAACACGGGAGCAAAATATTGATTTGGATGGTCAAGAAAAGTTTTTCTTTTTTGTTTTTTTCTGAGAAAATAACATGACCTGAAATCTTTGATGACAGCTAGGGGATGAACTGAGGGGAAGAGGGTTGCAGGCCAAGAGAAAAAGAGCTATGTTTGGAGACAAAAATGATCTGGAACTTTCATGGGATTGTACAAAGTTCAGTGGCTTAGGGAGGATCGGTCTAAAGGCTTTTCCAAGATGTGATGAGTTATGTTTGTTTGTTTCTTTCTAATTGTTATGAAATATACATAACATGAAATTGACCATCTTGATCATTTTTAATATATTTTTAGATTTTTATTATGGTAAAATACACATAATGTAAAATTTACTATCTTAACCACTTTTAGGTGTACAGTTTAGCAGTATTAAATACATACAGTGTTGTGCAACCAATCTCCAGAACTTTTTCATCTTCCCCAAATGAAACTCTATTACCATGAAAACAACTGTCCAGTGTCCCCTCCCCTCAGCCCCTGGCAGCCATCATTTTACTTTCTGTCTCTCTGAACTTGACTACTCTACATACCTCGTGTAAGTGGAATTATATAATATTGGTACTTTTGTGATTGGCTTATTTCACTTAGCATAATGTCCTCAGAGTTCATCTATGTTGTAAGATGTGTCAAAATGCCCTTCCTTTTTAAGGCTGAATAATATTCCATTGTATTTATATACCACATTTTGCTTATCCATTCATCAGTGGAGGGACATTTGCGTTGCTTCCATATCTTGGCTATTGTGAATAATGCTGATATGAACATGGATGTAGAAAGATTTCTTTGAGACCCTGCTTGTCTAATTTTGTGTATATACCCAAAAGTGGAATTGCTGGATCATACAGTAGTTCTGTGTTGAATTGTTTTAAGAATTGCCATACTGTTTTCCAAAATGGCTGTACCATTTTACATTCCCACTCACAGGGCACAAGGATTCCAATTTCTCCATATCTTTTAGGCATATACACAGAAGTGTAATAACTGGAACACCTGGTAATTCTGCTTTTAATTTTTTGAGGAACATCATAACGTTTTCTATAATGTCTGCACCATTTTATATTTCTACCTGCAGTGCATAATGTTTCCAATTTCTTCACAGCCTTAACAACAGTTGTTTTCTGTTTCCTTGATAGTAGCCACCTCAGTGAATGTGCGGTGGTCTTCATTGTGGTTTTGATTTGCATTTCCCTATGATTAGCAATGTTGAGCTTCTTTTCATGTGCTTGTTGGCCATTTATATATCTCCTTTGGAGAAATGTCTATTGAACTCATTTGCCTATTTTTAATTTTTTTATAGGAGTTCCTTTTATACTTTGGATATTAATTCCTTATCAGATATATGATTTGCAGATATTTTCTTCCATTCCTTGGGTGTCCTTTCCACTCTCTGATTATGTCCTTTGAAACATAAAAGTTTTTAATGTTGATATAGTCCACTTTACCTCTATATAATTTTGTTGCCTGTGCTATTGGAGTCATATCCAAGAAATCATTGCCAAACTCACTGTCATGAAGCTTTTCTCCTGTCTTTTCTTCTAAGATACTTATAGTTTTAGCTCTTAAGTCTTTGATCCGTTTGAACTTAATTTTTTATGGTGTAAGGTCCTACCTCATTCTTTTGTATTTGGGTGTCCAGTTTTTGCAATAACATATGTTTAAAAGGCTATCCTTTCACCAGGATTAAGTTTTTAATTTTATTTTACAATAAATGTGAAGGTTCTTGAGAATAGCCCTCTCTCTTCTTTATTAATTTTTGGTTTATATACATATTTTGAATATGTTTATAAACAAAGTTTTTGGTATTGATAGGATTTTTCAAAAAATCTCAGTTCATACTTTGAGCTGTCTAGCACTGTTCTTAGAGATGCTGGTCACCCTGCTTCATCTTATTCTTAGAATGTTCTCTTGCCATTTATCTACTTCCTCCTCTATGCTTTCTTGTCTCTTTTCACTACCAAAATGCTTAGATGCTTGGGGAACAATTCTTCCAACACTCGTCTTGCAACATGGCATCTGTATATCTGCATTCCACTGAATGGGCATTCCTGAAGTTTCTTCTTCATGGCTTGTCTGAGGAGCTTTCCTTACTTAGTCTTCATTCTGCTCCATTTGACCATAACTCATTCCATCCTAAACAGTTTTCTACACCCTCTCCCCATACTGACTTCCTGATATTACATTTTTCTGGTTCAATGAATTTCAATTCAAAATGATTTATTTAATACCTTTCTTATTAGGTGCATGAGATATAAATAAAAAATACAATACTCCCTATCAATAATTTTTATATTCCTCAGATTCTTCCTATGCTGGCTCCCTCACTAATTCTTCCACTTTCTTCTGGTATTTCTAGGACAGCCTTTAGTTATCTGTGCTCTTCTTTGTCCCCTTTCCCCATATTATAATTATATACATTCTTTCCCTCTTCTAATGGGCAGGGACTGGGACCTGTATGCCTCAGAGTTTCTAGTACAAAGTCTTGCTTTTGCAGAGAGTGGATACTAATTTACATGACTTGAATTATGCAAAGTTTGTGAAGATCAGGATCCAATTGATGATAGAAAAGCAGCTTAAAAAAAACCCACCACTCATTGTATGCTAGAGCAGAAGAAAATGAACCACAACAGCAGGCTTAAGAAATGAAAATAGACTAGGATGATATTAAGTAAGACATTAAATAATATCCCTACAAATAAGGGAATTGTTAGAGACTTATTTCTGAATCCAGGGCACAAAGTTAGAAAGACCAAGGTTCTGAGAATGAAGAAACAGTTCAGTTTTGAAAAGACAAAGTACTCTTGGTCGTATGGCCTCAAAACTGAGTTCTGGAAGATTCTGTATACAACCTAAGTAATTACTTAGCTGCTATATCCACATACTTTTTTTTTAGAGAAAGGTGAAATGAAACATGATGTGAGTGGATGAAGGGAGTGTTTTAGGATTCAGAAGTTTCTGATATTATTAAGCATTAATTACTAGGTTCTTACAGGAATCAGGATGGAAGGGGAGGGAGAATAGCTGATGGAATGAAGCATGAGATAGAGTGGATGTTTCTGAAGATGCACATGTTTACAAAAAATCACTGGCAGTTATATAATAGCCTTTAGGCAGGAGACAAGATCAAGTGATTTAAAATATAAAACAAAACTTACTGATGTTTTTTTCTGTATAGGCAGATAATGAAAATGTTTAACATAAAAAGTGAACCATTAATAAGAACAAAATAAATTGATCTACATTATGGATTCTATAATTTCAACACAGAAAGGTAACTCTACATGTCCTCTGAGTCTACAACTCTGTTTTGAGGAAAGCAAAAAAAAGTAGCTCCTGCACACACCACCGTGCTTGGTGTCATGTGACTTTGTTGTCCTAGAGAAAAGTAACTGATTTATGAATTAATGCTGAAATCAAAGGTAAGCAGCTAAAGACTGGACCAGGAGCTAGATAGGTAGCCTGCCCTAAGAACTCTACCCAGTGTGGGTATGCTATGCTGGACGTTAACTGCCAGGCTCAGTAGGGTCCTCTCCTTTAGGGGGGTTTGTATGTGACACACAAATATTCACACTCAGGGACACACAAACAAAAGTAATAATAACAGATTTAGAGGACATAGAAAGAGAAACAAGGAATAAGGGGTAGAAATAAGAAGAGAGGGCTTCCCTGATGGCACAGTGGTTAAGAATCCACCTGCCAATGCAGGGGACACGGGTTCGAGCCCTGGGCCGGGAAGATCCCGTATGCCGTGGAGCAACTAAGCCTGTGCGCCACGACTACTGAGCCTGAGCTCTAGAGCCCGTGAGCCACAACTACTGAAGTCCGCGTGCCTAGAGCCCGTGCTCCACAACAAGAAGTCACCGCAATAAGAAGCCTGCTCACCGCCACGAAGAGTAGCCCCTGCTTGCCGCAACTAGAGAAAGCCCATGACCCCGTGCAGCCATAAATAGATGAATAAATAAATAAATTTAAAACAAAAACAAAAAAATGAAGAGCGAAGGTTGGAAGCAACATGTGTCCATCGACAGATGAATGGATAAAGAAGAGGTGGTACATATATAAAATGGAATACTACTCTAAAAAAGAATGAATTTTTGCCATTTGCAGCAACATGGATGGATCTAGAGAATATCATACTAAGTGAAGTAAGTCAGTGGAATACAAATATTGTATGATATCACTTATATGGAATCTAAAAAATAAACTAGATTTGAATAATGGTATTCATAATTTACACATAAAAGTGAATATCAAAAAAAGAAAGAGGGAAGGCAAGAAAGGCAGAATCATTACAGAAGAGAATAGATGCCTACTTATAGAGGAATGATGGAATAACTGATTCCTCTGAGCTGGTTGGTTTCTTGTCCTGAGTTATGAAGGACTATTATTAATTCCTGAGCCCTGAACAGGAAGCTGTTGAGAAGGGTTTTTTGTGGCTCTTCATTTCACTGGGCACACATTATAATACCATTTTATTACCTATGTTAATTTAAGCAGTTCTTATGGCTAAAAGATTCTATAGGATCACGGTGTGCAGTTTTGGAAGCTTTTTTCATATAACCATGAATTATGAACATCTTATTATGTCAGTTAATGTATTTCTAGAATATATTTTTCCTGGCTGCATAGTAGTTCTTCTCATGGGTATACCATAATTTATTCAAATCATCCCCTTTTCTTAGATATTTAGATTGTTTGTGATTGTGGGTACTAAATAATACTGTAATGAACCTCTCTTGGCTATAGTTATTAGGATAAATTCCTAGGAACTTTGTATGTCAAAAGACATTATCATTTTTAAGAAAAATTTCTCCCTAGGAAGTCGTACTAATTTATATGCTTACTAGAAGTATATAAAATTACCATTCACTTTTATTCACATCCCTGCCCTGTCAATACTGGGTAGTAATGTTGCATTAAAAAATTAACCTCATGGAAGATAAATAATCTTATTCCTTCAATTGCAATTTACTGAATAACTGGTACATTTAAGACTATTTTTACGTTATTAGCCATGTGTATTTAGTTTCTTTTTGGATTACCTGTTCATATTCCCTTACAGTATTTCTACAAATGTAATTTTCCCTCATTTTTGTGTGTCAGAACATTTGTGTAGTAAACTAGTAACTCTTTGTCCTAACGTTTAATTTTTTTCTCGTAGATTATAATTCAACTTTCATTAAAAAATGATATTTATAACATACAGCCTTTTTATAAATTTATATTGAAGCATATCACTTTATATTTTGAGATTCTAGATTATATGATTCTGTTACGTGACATAAATCTCCAGGGGGAAATTTTTAAAAATTTTTTCTCATTGGGTAATAAGAAATACCAATTAAAGATTAAAAATCAGATAACTTCAGGCAGTTTCACGTAGTAATATTATATGTATTTGAAAGTTTCATTACTTAATTGATATAAAATAACAAGTAGCTAAATATGTGAACTGATCCTTTTTGAAGTTTTATAACATGATTCTCTTGGAATCATAAATGTGTTATTAAACTCTCAAGAGGCATATCTTGTGATATGTTCAAAATGGTATGAATGCTGTATTTCCTCATAATACGTGTAATTTTATGCATAAAAGTATATATTCAGTTGTCAAATTACTTAGAGAAAATAAGTGATGGGAAGAAAGAAAATTACTAAACTAAATCACATGGAGTCAGACTATCAAGGAAATCTGCATTATACCCTTGATGTCAGAAAAACCTTTTACAATATATCTGATAAAAGTTATTGTTTACTTGGTTTTCCTTTTACCCATTATTTCCTCTGGGAATAGTTCAGATGATGCAAGAGCATTACTGCAGACAGGATGGCTCTGCTTACTGTAATGTTGAATTCATCACAAGTTTAAAAAAATAGTTTCAAACATTCTCAAGTAAACATTTGTTGTGGGAGCATCAGTGGAAGATTTAATCGTGAACACATTTTTGAGAATTATTTCAAATATGTTTTACATGTCTTCCTTATAGTTCTGCATTGCTCTGATTATATTTGTAACTCTTTACCATAAGAATGCTCTAGAGTGTGCATATTGTATTTTCCATGATACAAAATTAGCTGAAAAAAATCTGTTAGGAAAGAAAAATAGAGTGGAAGTATACACACACACACACGCACGCACGTGCTCATATAAGGACATAATGATGGCTACACTATCTTCCATTTCATACACTAGTTGTAAGTTTCACCTTAATAAATGTATGGAAAAATGTATAGTACTTTTCTCTGCCATCATTTTACTAGCTGATTATAAGCTATAGTGTTCTATTTTCTCCTTATTTTAGAATTCTAGTCCTGTGTTTCCAACTAAACGACAAATTCTTATGTTTCCTTATATAATCTACATAAAGTAGCATATTTTCAAAAGTAGATATATCAGGTGCCATACAGTTCCTTTGCTGGAACAACCCAATTATCCAAGTGTAGCTCATGACAGATATTAGACACATTTTACTATTCCCTTATTTTATATTCACCTGCAAATAGACCTTGAAAGCATCTTAAGAGGGTCTAGTTGGGGAGTCCAGTTACTTGCATTCCTTTTACTGAAGAATGTGCATCTTTTATGTGAAGTGATCCTTTCTGTTAATGTGTAGATGATAACCTGTAAAACTAGGTTATGTGAAGCTAGATTTCCTTTGCATCAATATCTGATCAAATCCTAATAATAAACTTGTTGCTTTGGTATTTTCTAGTCACAGTTCTCAGAAGGAACTGGGAACCAAAGAGGTTAGTTTGCCCAAGGACACACACTAGTAAGGTGGGTTCATATTTCAAACCAGTGTCATTCTGACTCTGAATCCCATGCATGTTTCCACAAAACCATGTTTGTAGATCACTGAAGCTTGGAAGGATGAGAAAACCCTTCACTGAACTGAAGTTTGCAGAATGAAGTTTACTTGGCCTGTGTGTAAGCGAGGAAAGGGCATTTCAGGCAAAGGACATAGCATAGATATATGCCACATTCAAAGGCTCTTGGTGAGGCTCAGGGTTTCTAAGTCTCTGCACTGTTGACATCTGGGACTGGATAATCATTTGTTGTGGGGGCCTGTTTTGAACATTGAAGGGTCTCTATCCACTAGATGCCGGTGGCACCACCACACCTAGTTGTGACAACCAAAAATGTCTTCAGATATTGCTGAATGTTCCCTGGGGAGCAAAATTCACCGGTTTGAGAACCACTCATTTAAAGTGTAGAATATGGTGGGAAGCAAATGTGTCATTAGGGCCATATCTATTGAAGAAGTAGGGAATGGAAGTGGAAATGTCTAAACAAGGAGTTATGTGATCAGATTTTCATTCTGGAATGCTGAGTAGCAGTTAGAAAATTATAGAACAGTCCAAGGAAGAATTAATGGGGGGCCCTAAACTAGAACAGTGGCTGTAGGAATGGAATGGATGGAAAAAATCTGAGAAGAGTCTTAGCTGATTAGACTTAGGGGTTGGCGTTGGGATTGAAAAAAGTGAAGTTGCTTTGGCAAAAGAAATAAGGAATCCCATTTTGGGTATGTAGATTTAGAGGGGCTGGTAGTATATCAAGGAAGAAATACCTAGTGAATATTTCTAGATCTTAGAAAAGAGCCCCAGAGGTTATCAACGTTTAAGTGGGAGTGGATCCTGTGGGAAAAGATGAGAAGATGAATAGAGTGAGAAAATGAAATGCTTAAGTAGAGAACCATGTGAAACATTAACAATTAAGTTAAGAGGTCTTAGAATAGGAGGTGCCATAAAGACTAGAAGGAGTTGCTGACAAGGTAGGAGAAAGGAGGTGTCACAGATACTGACGATGTCGGGAACAACAGTGCCAACTGTTGATGAATATTCGTGTAAGATAACTCAACATGGTTTTTGTTCTTTGGTAGCACGGAAGTCTTTAGTAACTTTATTAAGAGCTGTTATAATAGAGTGGAAAAGATAGAATCCAGTTTGCTTTGGGCTACTCAGAAGCCCACGGAATCTAAGCATGAAGAGAGTGAAGCACTACTTCCTCTGAGCTCACAATAACACATTACTGTGGGAGACTCAAGCTACTCCTATTGTTTTGGCCGTGAGATATAAATGGACTGTTAAAAACAGGCATGACATATGAGGGTCCGGAAGTAATTCATCCACTGCACTCTGTGTTAGTAGGGCCCATGTAAGAACATTTTGTCCAGGTTTGTTCACATCACCTTCAAAAGAACTTGTAGACATTTGTTAAAAATGATCAAAGGTACAGAAAATAACTCCTATGGAGGAAAGCTGTTTTGTGGGTATTTTTAGCTTATAAGTGGAAAACTTACTGTGTGACTTAATTACAATTTTCTAGAATATGAGAATTTGTATGGACAAGATGCATATTGGATATTTCCATGCTCACATAAGAGAAATGGGCTTAAATAAAACAAGAAAGGTGTTCTGGAAATGGCTATCAAAGGAGGTTTTGAGATTCATATTTTTCAGAAGATAGTGTCCATTATGTAAGAACTATTCCATTAAAAAGGAAATTTACCAAGTAAAATGCATTTCCTTGATTTATTAACATTAACTTTCACAGTTTTGATTTACATGCATTAACTTCCAAGAATCAGGTACAGTGCTTTGATTTATACATCATGCATGTAAAAGTTTTTATTAATGAATCCTAAATTTTAAAGTTGTGATTTAGTATGTTAGTTTATAAATCTTATCTTTAAACTTCCAATTTAGTGCTGTGATTTATGGGTGTCAAGTTTCATGCTATTTATGAATCATAATGTTAAAGTTCTGATTTAATATGGTAGTTACTGTAAGAAGCATTAGTGCGATAAAATGCAATTCTTACGAGACTAAGTTAAAGCTGATCGATATTCCTATATGCAGCACCCTGTACATAGGCTCAGTTACAAAGCCATCCTCAGTGGTATATTTTGAATAGAATGCTGCGATAAGGCTGGAAGAGAATTCAGTAGACTTTTAATAAATCGTGTTGAAGGAACTGTCTTCCCTTTTAATTAGACCCTTCATGGTAAAAGTGAGCAGTTTCAATGTGTGGCTATGGAGCGCTTGCAGTGTGGCTGGCTGGTCAAAATCGAGATGTGCTGTAAATGGAAAATACAGATCAGATTTTGCAGAGGGAAAAAATGTAAAATATCTTGACAATTTTTATGAGTTACATGGAATTATGATATTTTAGATAGATTAGCTTGAACAAAGTAAACTTCATTTGTTCCTGAAGTGTGGGCTTTAGTAGTCGCAGTGTGTGAACTCAGTAGTTGTGGCTCGCGGGCTCTAGAGCACAGGCTCAGTAGTTGTGGCGCACAGGCTTAGTTGCTTCGAGGCATGTGGGATCTTCCCAGAACAGAGATCGAACCTGTGTCCCCTGCATTGGCAGGTAGATTCTTAACCACTGTGCCACCAGGGAAGTCCCCCTCGCCCCGGTTTTTTAAGTAAAAATTAAAGACACACTTTTCATTTTCACCAAGGACTTTATTGAACAATGTATTCACCCTTTTGTTCCACTACCTTCTGCCATTTTCAGGCAACTTAATAATTCCATCTTCCCAAAACTTTATCTTTTTGAGCAAAGAAATGTTCAGGTACCTTTTACAGTCTGCTAGAGAATTGAAATTTTTTCCATTAAGAGAATTTTGTAAAGACTGAAATAAGTGGAAATCCGAAGGTGCAATGTCTGGTGAATAAGGCAGATGAATCAGAACTTCCCAGCCAAGCTGTAACAGTTTTTCCCTTCCAGTCCCACCATATACACATCACCTTCTTTGGATGAAGACCGGCCTTTGGTGTGGTTGGTTGTGGTTCATTTCGCTTGCCCCACGATCTCTTCCATTCCACACTGTTGTACAGTTGAAATGAAACAAATTTCATCGCCCGTCACAATTTGTTTTAAAAATAGAAAGTTTTCATTACATTTCAGTAGAGAATTGCATGCAGAAATATGGTCAAGAAGGTTTTTTTTGCTTAACTTATGTAGAACCCAAACATCAAAGCGATTCACATAACCAAGCTGGTGCAAATGATTTTCAGCACTTGATTTGTATATTTTGAGTATGTTGCCTATCTCCCACGTGGTATAACGTTGATTGTTTTCAATTATTGTTTCAATTTGATCGCTATCAGCTTCAACTGGTCTACCCTACCATGGAGCATCTCAGTGAGAAATCTCCAACACGCAACTCCACAAACCACTTCTGACACGTTCGATCAGTCACAGTACCTTATCCATACACTGCACAAATCTTTTTTTGCGTTTCAGGTGCATTTTTACGTTTCTTGAAATAATAAAGCATAATATGCCGAAAACGTTGCTTTTTTCTTCCATCTTCAATATTAAAATGGCTACACTAAAGTTCACCAATTTTGATAAGTCTTTTTTTAAATGCACACTGATACATACAATCTAACAAAATTGTTTGGAATGAAATTAAAGACAACTAAGTCCTGCTAGAGCCACCTTACGGAAAAACCAAAGGAACCTTTTGGCTCACCCGTTATGTTTCCATTGAACAGCAGGGCTCTGGTCCTTCCACTGTTTTTCAGAATAAAAGCACGTGCGAACTGCAATCCTTTCCCGAAAGTTCATTGATGATGTTATGATCAGCGTACTAAAAGGAGAAAGGATGGTCAGACAGGAATATAATTTGTCTCCCTTTACCCTGACCAACTTGATTCTCATTAAGTGAGATATATAACTTAGAGACAAACATTATTGTTGTTTACTGCATTTGTTTACTGCATGTTGTTTACTTCCTGGAATGGGTTATACTTTCACTTAATCTTTCTAAGTTAGCGTTTATTGACTGCTTACTATGACTTGAATTCTTATGTGAAATGCTTTCTTTATATAATATTTCATTGAATCCACATTACAGCTCTATAAAATGGATACTATTAATACATTGCTACTATTAACATCGACTCTGAGGCACAGATAAGTAACATGATAAAGATCACACGTTGCCAGAGTTCAGAGTCGAACTTAGAATCTATTTTCTAGACTCCATACGTTAAACAGCCGTTCAAGGCAGACATTTGGATTCTGCAGCTATAAGCCGTGCCCCAACTTGTTTTCTAAAAAGGGATATGTAAAGCGGAAATGTCAGGATCTCAGCCCAAACCCCTTACTTTATACTTTACATTCTTGCCTTTCTTTTTGACTAAAGATATGTTAGGAAAACCAGCCAAGGCAGTCTGAGCAAGGGGTAGGTTTGTCAGGCAAGCTATCTGGTCATGCCAAGCTCCAAAGCTGGGGCTCCAAATAAATCTAGTGGAAAACAAAAGCAGTCAGTATTCTGAAGATACGATGGAGCTTTTCTGTTCCTGTTTTCCTAACAGAAATGGCCATTTGTGGCCTTTGGGGACTTCTGCCTTAATTAGAAGTAACCACTCAGGTGATGGTAGCTTATCTAATCCTGCCTTTCACATGTTTCTGAAAAGGAGAGCAGGAGGTTGGCAGCTTCACGTTTTTAATTTGGTAGTGTTCCATGTAGCTTTTTAAACCACAGTCATTCTGCTTTGCTTTACTACAAATCCAAAAGCAAACTCTAACTTTGCTTTGAATGTTCCATTCTCAAGAGATAATATGTAGAGTTCAGAGAAATTCACTGAAATATTTAATAATAATATACTTGGAATTGGAAGATGGAGTTTTGAATTTAAATCTGAGCCAGAAAATATCTTTTAAGCTCACTGAGGGAAAAATAGCACCTTGATGTGGAGTGACCATAACAACATCCCAAAATCCCCAGACAGTCAAAGCAATAAACACAAAAAATCTGTTACTAAAAACTAAAACACTCATGATGACAAAAAGTAAAATTTAATAACACCTCCTGTTGTTGAAGTGAAAATAACTGTATTTAAAAGTGCTGACTAAAAATAGAGATAATGCACAGTATTTTTTCTTTTTCATAGATGTAAAAAATATAATAAAGTGTTAGATGTAGTAGTCCGCACGCACAAAAGGTGAAGATAAATTGTGAGCAAACTGGGACTCTAAAGACATTTTAGTATCTTCTGAGTTAAATTCCTCGAGGCCGTTACCAAATAAAAATTTAGTTGTCTTGTGCAATGTAATAGCTATTCTTTGCTTGCTAGCTAGCACAAAAGCACTATATAACAATGAGTTTGAATGTTCTTTTCAGACATTGTCAAGGATCATTCCGGGACCAATAATTTCACCATCAATGAAAGCTTTAATTAAAGCAGGGAAAAATAAAAACTGCAATAAATGGCATACTTAAACTTCAACTCTGTATGCATGTCCTAGCAATGTTAATTTTATCATTCAGAGAGGAAGTATGATAAAGTGCTCAACACATGTCACTTATTTTTATTTAAATTTCAAGTTTCAGAATATTATGTCTGGGTTATTCCTTAGGATATATTATATAAACACCATTGATATATGCTGAAGAAAATAAACATTAAATCAAGTGGAGATGATAGATCAGGATACAAGAGTGAGACTAGGTTTTAGTCGTTGACATGTGCACTGATCATTTCAACTTTTAACATTTCATAATCTCACCAAAGCTCACACAGCTTCCCAGATCCTCTTATCATTTTCCTTGGTTGAAAAGTATCATTTCACATCTGCCAGTTGTCTGTGGTTCCCAGTTTTCACCTGAAAATTCAGCAGGATATTAAGTTTCTGGAGGGTCCTGACTAGAAAATATGTAATAGATTGCATTCTTGTTTAGAAAATCTTCGCTCCTCTCCCTCACCCCATCATAGAAGCAGTGGACTTCACTGCCCCATTGATGATGGGTTCACCATGTGATTTACTTTGACCAGTGGACCAGTGGAATGTGGAGGGGAATGACAATATGCCAGTTTTAAATGGAGGCAGTCCTGAAGAGAAGTTTTTTTTTTTTTTTGAGTTATATTTCTTTCTTTATTTTTTTCCCATTCTATGGGTTATCTTTTGACCTTTTTTAAAAAAAAATTTTATTTATTTATTTTTGGCTGTGTTGGGTCTTCGTTGCTGTGTGCAGGCTTCCTCTAGTTGCGGCGAGCGGGGGATGTTCTTCCTTGCGGTGCCCAGGCTTCTCATTGTTGTGGCTTCTCTTGTTGCGGAGCATGGGCTCTAGGTGCACGGGCTTCAGTAGTTGTGGCATGTGGGCTCAGTAGTTGTGGCTCGTGGGCTCTGGAGCGCAGACTCAGTAGTTGTGGCGCACGGGCTTAGTTGCTCCGCGGCATGTGGGATCTTCCCAGGCCAGGGCTCGAACCTGTGTCCCTTGAATTTGAAGAGAAGTTTTAAGAGGCACTGAGAATTTCTGTTACACTCTGACCCCTGCATGAGAACACTTCATTATAGGTAGGAGGTGTTTCTTCAACTCTGAGTCCCAAAATAAGAAGTCACTTGAACCTGAAAACTACCTGAAACTGAGTTATCACAGCTAACCTACAGATCCATGATCAGGAAATAAAGGTTTCTTGTGAACCAATGAGATTTTTGAGTTGAATATTATAGAGAATTATCATAGTAAAAGCTTTTACAGAATGTAAGGAGAGTGAGGGCTGTCAATCTAAGGACGATCTTGGAATTCCCGCAGTCAGGCCAACAATTATATAAGATGGTAAGAATTAGAACTTGGATTTGTCACGTGATATTTTCTTCACAAGCTGAGAAAAGTGGAAATAGTTATATAGGGTACAAGATAGGACAACGGCCTTGCCAGTTGTGTCACTATGTCCAAGTATTTAATAAAATATCTAGATATTGCGATATGTCTGTCTAGCTATCATTTGTCTGGTTCCAAAGCCCATAAAACCATATAACAACGGAAGCAAACTCTTTTAGAGAACTCTTTGGTAACTTGCCCAATATAATGGTGGATGTAGGTGGACACAGTCTCTGAGTACCTTTCTCCACGTGAGAGTAAGTCAGTGCTAGAGACAAAGCAGTGCCTGAAATTCCTTTTTTTAAATTAATTTTTTTTGGAGTGTAGTTGATTTACAATGTTGTGTTAGTTTCTGCTGTACAGCAAAGTGAATCAGTTATACATATATATATATATATATATATATATCTCCACTCTTTTTTAGATTATTTCCCTATATAGGTCATTACAGAGTATTGAGTACTGTGCTATACAGTAGGTTCTTATTAGTTATCTGTTTTATATATAGTAGTGTATATATGTCAATGTCAATCCCCCAGTTTATCCCCCCCGCCTTCCCCCTTGGTAACCATAAGTTTGTTTTCTACATCTGTGACTCTATTTCTGTCTTATAAATAAGTTCATTTGTACCATTTTTTTAGATTCCACATATAAGCAATATCATGATATTTGTCTTTGTCTGACTTCACTCAGTATGGCGATCTCTAGGTCCATCAGTGTCACTGCGAATGACATTATTTTGTTCTTTTTTTATGGTTGAGTAATATTCCATTGTATATATGTACCACATCTTCTTTATCCATTCATCCGCCAATGGACATTTAGGTTGCTTCCATATCCTGGCTATTGTAAATAGTGCTGCAGTGAACATTGTGGTACATGTCTCTTTTGGAATTATGGTTTTCTCTGGATATATTCCCAGGAGTGGGACTGCTGGATCATATGGTAGCTCTATTTTCGGTTTTTAAAGGAACCTCCACACTGTTCTCCATAGCTGTAACAATTTACATCCCCACGAACAGGGTAGGAAGGTTCCCTTTTCTCTACACCCTCTCCAGCATTTATTGTTTGTAGATTTTTTGATGATGGCCATTCTGGCTGGTGTGAGGTGATACTTTGTTGTAGTTCTGATTTACATTTCTCTAATAATTAGTGACGTTGAACATCTTTTCATTTACTTTTTGGCCATCTGTATGTCTTCTTTGGAGAAATGTTTTTTTCGGTCTTCCACCCTTTTTTTTTTTTTTTTTTGGCGGTACGCGGGCCTCTCACTGCTGTGGCCTCTCCCATTGCGGAGCACAGGCTCTGGACGCGCAGGCTCAGTGGCCATGGCTCACAGGCCCAGCTGCTCCCCGGCATGTGGGATCTTCCCGGATTGGGGCACGAACCCGTGTCCCCTGCATTGGCAGGCAGACTCTCAACCACTGCGCCACCAGGGAAGCCCTTCCACCCATTTTTTGATTGGGTTATTTGTTTTTTTGATATAGAGTTGCATGAACTGTTTGTATATTTTAGAGATAATCCGTTGTGGGTTGCTTCATTTGCAAATATTTTCTTTCATTCTGTGGGTTGTCTTTTTGTTTATGGTTTCCTTTGTTTTTACACACTGTATCTGCTCTTGAGTCACAACCCCCATATTCTTCAGAGAGTACCTTGTGTGTTGGGTCATGTTAAAATACATTTAGACATGTAACTCCCATGATTACATGCCCTTGAATTTTAACTGAGGGTATTTGTCAAGTTCTAAGGAACCTGTTATAATTTAGATTCAATTTCACAGGCCTAGAAGTTGCATGCTGGGGAGTTCTCTTGGCTCAGTAACGTCTTGATTAAAAATCTGGGTTAGGGACACTTCTCTGTGCTTGTTTCCTTATATGCAATTGCTTATTTGAGACTATATTAACCAGCATGGTCAGGATTAACTTATAAGTTATCGTTAAGGATTTTGAAAAGATGAAGTAACACAAAAATGTATTATGATGTCCTAAGATTACTAAATAGATCAATTTTTTTCTAAAAAAAAAAAAAATCCAGTGATTACACCTTTGAAATACATTTTGACTGGCTCCCCAGCAATCGTTGATTTCTCTTATATGCAGATGTTGAATCCTCAAAGAGAACCAAAGCCAAATGTTTGATATCCTGGAAATGCTTTCAGTTTAGTGATACGTTCTAGAGTTTATACATTTCTTTGAACCAAATCTCACCATTTGGTAATTTTGTCATTTTATAATTTGAAGTTATACACAGTCCACAGTTTTGACACCAAGTGTTCTTAACATCAGTGATAGAAAGTCAGTAGAATTCTGAATTTTTGGTTGAAAATAACAGAAAGTAACTCTGGCTAGCATCACCAATAGAAGATAATTAGCAGGATGCAGGAAGAGCTTAGAGCACAGTGGACCCCTGCAGAAAGAGTCCAAGCACCTAATCGATATGAGTGCTTCAATTAGTATAGCTCCCCTAATTCCTACCTTCTTTCCCTCTTGTAATTACCAGGGAAAAAGTATCTGATTAGCCTAGTTTTGATCCTGGTTCCACCCCAAGGTCATTCAGGTATTACTAAAAAGCTGAGGCCACAAAATATGGAGGAGGTTCCCAGCAACCAGGCAGTTATTAGAGAAAGGAAAGTCTTTGGAAGCTGGACCAGGCAACTACTATAAGAAATACCCTTTTCAAATTCTCTAATGCAGGCTCTGCTTTGGTTGGAGGTTGTTTTGTGTCTAAAGTTTAAGTATAATAAAATTTAGAGTTGATCAGCAATGTCAGAAACATGGTAAATACAGTTAGTCATTTAAAATAGTAAAACACGATTTTTAATGTAAAAAGCGGACGTAAGTGTTTCCTCCCTCCTTCCTTTTTCCCCTTCCTTTTCCCCCCTCTTCTTCCTCCTCCTCCTCTACCCCCCATTTTTAATATAAGGACTGGTGATGGATATAGTATGCGTATACACATGTGCAACATAAACACACAAGTTTGCCAAGCTGTTTTGTACTTGCCCCTTTATAATGTGAACACAATTTCAGTTCTCATAATGAGCCAGTATCTGCACACAGGTCACTTTCCTCAGCCCCACTGTTCTTCTACTCAGTCTGAAATCTTCTCTTTCCCAAACAGTCACAATGCTGTAATCCCAGTGTGCATTGTTTATTCCAAATACATCTATTGCTGTCCTTTTTTTAAAATTTAGAAGGCTTTGGAGAGGTGATTTATTTGGCATATATCTTTCTTTTTAAGCCGTCAAAGAAAATTTGGATGAATGTCTTATGTGCTCACTAAATTTGCTTCTAGCAAGCTGGTTCATCCAGATCCATTCCCTTGACCTTAGTGGTACATCTGTGATAGTTGGGGCAATACATGTTTTTTGCTGTTAACAATGGTGATTTAGAATTTCTCCATCTGAATAGCTCGTAAAAAAATAAGAGCCAATACAACTTTTATTCTTTCCACAGCCTCAGTCAAGGATACAGTTGCCTAGAAAGAGAATGAAATACGTTGTGGAAGGAAACAATTAGTGTGAATCAGTTCTTTATTCTGCTGACACTGTTGTGGAGAGGTGATACATTGCTTATAACTATCCAAGTCCTTCTTAGCTTGTTGGAAATTCATAAAAATAATGATCAGCTTACTAGCCTAGACTTTTAAATAACAAATTAGATTCTCTGTAGGCCATTAGACTATTAGAATAAATATTTATTGACATTGACTATTGAAATACATTTAAACTTTTAAAACAAGTTAGATATATTTGAGCCTGTATTTACTTCTCCTCCCATCTTAAATTCCTTTTAAATTATCCAAGAAATATGAAAACAGCAAATGATGCCATTTAAAGGCCAGAAACTTTGAGTAATTTCTGAAGATTTGATGTAACCATTTAAAATTTCAATACAAACACAGTGTTGCCAATATATAGAGTGGACAGGATTCCATAATGACGTCAATAGAGCACAGGAACTTGCTTCCAGCCATTAGTTTGAATAAAGGAGGGCCCTCAGGAATGATTTTAGGGTACCACACAAAAAGAATGGGTTGTATTCTCAAGCTCACATGACATAGAGAATGCTATTGTTTGTTTCCCTCTCAAAGATGATGGTCACGTCACTCAGAGAGCTCTTGCAGCAACCCAGACAATGTCAATGTCAGGCTTCCACAACAAAACTAAACACACACAGGGACACACACACACACACACACACACACACACACAGGGGAAAATAAATGATACTGCCCCTGTGTGATAGCTACCTCCACATTTCTAAAGGTCATCGGAGCTCTGGCCAAATACAGGGCTCCCAAGCTGAGACTTGTTGAGCCAAGGGGTAAAGTTTTGCCTGGAACAATGGCAAAGAGGATATCTTGATCCCAAGAAGGTCTAGGGAATTTTCTCCAGTGGTGCCTCTATATGCAATACTGAAAATTAACTGCACACCAAAGTAATAAAATTACCTGCATTAGATTGCTTTCAGAGTCACATTTTAGCAAAATAAAAACAAAATACGAACTTCTTTCTCTTTTGTCTAGTACTACAAGACTTGAATAACAGACACTTAAGATTTCTTGTAAAATCTATCTCTAATTTGAGGAACAAGGAGAAAAAGGAGAAATGAGCAAGGACAAAGGGAAACATATAAATATTCTATCATGTTGCTGACTCCAAATAGATATTCTCCTGTGGAAAAACAGAAGAAACATTTAAAAATCTCTAATTTTTGCCAGAGGAACCAGTGACGCACAGTTACTAGTCAAGTGAAGCCTTTCTGGATCCTTTACTACTCTTGCCCCCTCTCGCCTTATTACCAGAGGAGCCAGATACAACCTGAAAATGGGGGAGGAGGGCAAAAATGCCAGGAGGGATTTATTATAAAATAAAAGAAGCAAAAATAATGTTTTGATAACGAGATAATTTTGTGGAGGAAGAAATAACTTTCTAGCTCACACTACCCAGCAATTTCCGAGAGAAAAAAGATTTAAATATACAAAATGTAACCCAAAACTAACTTGACAAACACTTGGGAGAATTCTTTTACAACCAAGCATTGGGGAAGATATTTATACTTTGGCCAAATTTTAGAAACCACATATGAAGGACTGATAATTCAACTACAAACCATTAAAAAATCTGCATAGCAAAAACAAACACAAAACACCATAAAGTCAAAAGACAACAGATTATTTAAAAAATTGCCTATTTTTTCTCAAGTACTAGGAGGATATTCTTCCTAATATCTGAATACTACCCCCCTCCCCCAAAGGTTAATGGACCTAAACAGATAATTTACAGAAAAGGAAATACAAATGGATATTAAATACATAGAAACATACTCTTTTTTGCTGTTAAAAGGACATGAAAATTAAAATACACTGAGATAAGATTTTTACCTCCTGGTTTGGAAAAAAAAATGAAAATACATAGTGTTGGCAAGGCTATTGGGAAATACACGCTCTCATTCATTTCTGATAGAAATGTATACAACACTCTGGAGGACAGTTTGGCAATATCAGTAATTTCACTTTCTGGAATTTATCCCACAGATATACTCACTGTATGAAAAGATTTTATTTCTCCATTGTTTATAATAAATAGTAAAAAAATGAATATCTGTCAATAGAATACTGGTTAGATTAATCATGGAAAATCCATCAATAAAATAAAGCTGGATAAAAGGATAGAGAAGCTCTTTATATATTGATAGAGTAAGATCTCTAAGAAATACTAAGTAAGAGCAAACTGAAAAACAGTGTATTGAAGTTGTTTTGTTTGAAGAGGGAGGACATAATTTTCATATTTGCTAGCATTTGCTTTTAAATCTTTGGAAGGATGCACAAGGATTCTTCTTTTTTTGATAGATCTTTATTGGAGTATAATTGCTTCACAATATCGTGTTTGTTTCTGTTGCACAACAAAGTGAATCAGTCATATGCATACACATGTCCCCATATCCCCTCCCTCTTGAGCCTCCCCATCCCACCCCTCTAGGTCAACACAAAGCACCGAGCCTATTTTCCTATGCTATGCTGCTGCTTGCCACAGCCAACTATTTTACATTCAGTAATGTATATATGTCCATGCTGCTCTCACTTCGCCCCAGCTTTGCCCTCCCACCCCATGTCATCAAGTCCAGTCTCTATGTCTACCTCTTTATTCCTGCCCTGCAAATAGGTTCATCAGTACCATTTATTCATTTATTTTTTTAGATTCCATATATATGTGTTAGTGTACGGTATTTGTTTTTCTCCTTGTGACTTACTGTGTATGACAGACTCTAGGTGCATCCACCTCACTACAAATAACTCAATTTCGTTTCTTTTTATGGCTGAGTAATATTCCATTGTATATATGTGCCACATCTTTATCCAGTCATCTGTCGATGGACACTTAGGTTGCTTCCATGTCCTGGCTATTGTAAACAGAGCTTCAATGAATATTGTGGTGTATGTCTCTTTTTGAAATGGTTTTCTCAGGGTATATGCCCAGTAGTGGGATTGCTGAGTCATATGGCAGTTCTATTTTTAGTTTTTTAAGGAAACTCCATACTGTGTTCCATAGTGGCTGTATCAATCTACATTACCACCAACAGTGTAGGAGGGTTCCCTTTTCACAACACCCTTTCCAGCATTTACTGTTTCTACGTTTTTTGATAATGGCCATTCTAACTGGTGTGAGGTGATACCTCATTGTAGTTTTGATTTGCATTTCTCTAATAATTAGTGATGTTGAGCATCTTTTCATGTGCCTCTTGGCCATCTGTATGTCTTCCTTGGTGAAATGTCTATTTAGGTCTTCCACCCATTTTTTAACTGGATTGTTTGTTTTTTTTGATATTGAGCTCCATGAGCTGTTTGTATATTTTGGAGATTAATCCTTTGTCTGTTGTTTCATTTGTAAATATTTTCTCCCATTCTGAGGGTTGTCTTTTTGTCTTGTTTATGGTTTCCTTTGCTGTGCAAAAGCTTTGAAGTTTAATTAAGTCCCATTTGTGTTTATTTTTGTTTTTATTTCTGTTACTCTAGGAGGTGGGTCAAAAAAGATCTTGCTGTGGTTTATGTCAAAGAGTGTTTTTCCTATGTTTTCCTCTAAAAGTTTTATAGTGTCTGGTCTTACATTTAAGTCTTTAATCCATTTGGAGTTTATTTCTGTGTGTACGGTGTTAGAGAGTATTCTAATATAATTCTTTTACATGTAGCTGTCCAGTTTTCCCAGCACCATTATTGAAGAGGCTCTCTTTTCTCCATTGTATGTTCTTGGCTCTTTTGTCATAATATAGGTGCCCATATATGTGTATGGGTTTATCTCTGGGCATTCTATCCTGTAACATTGATCTATATTTCTGGGTTTTTTTTGTTTTGTTTTTTTTTTGTTTTTTTTTGCCAGTACCATACTGTCTTGATTATCATAGCTTTGTGGAATAGTTTGAGGTTGGGGAGCCTGATTCCTCCAACTCCGATTTTCTTTCTCAAGATTGCTTTGGCTATTTTGGGGTCTTTTGTGTTTCCATATGAATTGTAAGATTATTTGTTCTACTTCTGTGAAGAATGCCATTGGTAGTTTGATGGGGATTGCATTGAATCTGTAGATTGCTTTGTGGAGTATAGTCATTTTCACAATATTGATTCTTCCAATCCAAGAACATGGTAAATTTCTCCATCTGTTTATGTCATCTTTGATTTCTTTTATCAGTGTTTTATAGTTTTCTGAGTACAGTTCTTTCACCTCCTTAGGCAGGTTTGTTCCTAGGTATTTTATTCTTTTTGTTGCAGTGGTAAATGGGAGTGTTTCCTTAATTTCGCTTTCAGATTTTTCATCATTAGTGTATCGGAATGCAAGAGATTTCTGTGCATTAATTTTGTATCCTGCAACCTTACCAAATTCATTGATTAGTTCTAGTAGTTTTCTGGTGGCATTTTTAGGATTCTCTATGTATAGTATCATGTCATCTGCAAACAGTGACCGTTTTACTTCTTCTTTTCCAATTTGTGTTCCTTTTATTTCTTTTTCTTCTTTGACTGCTGTGGCTAGGACTTCCAAAATTATGTTGAATAAGAGTGGCAAGAGTGGACATCCTTGTCTTGTTCCTGATCCTAGTGGAAATGCTTTCAGTTTTTCACTATTGAGTGTGATGCTTGCTGTGGGTTTGTCATATATGGCCTTTATTATGTTGAGGTAAGTTCCCTCTATGCCCATTTTCTGGAGAGTTTTTATCATAAATGGGTGTTGTATTTTGTCAGAAGCTTTTTCTGCGTCTATTGAGATGATCATATAGTTTTTATTCCTTAATTTGTTAACGTGGTGTATCACATCAATTGATTTGCATACATGGAAGAATCCTTGCATCCCTGGGGTAAATCCCACTTGATCATGGTGTATGATCCTTTTAATGTGCTGTTGGATTCTGTTTGCTACTATTTTGTTCAGGAGTTTTGCATCTATGTTCATCAGTGATATTGGTCTATAATTTTCTTTTTTTGTGATATCTTTTTCTGATTTTGGTAACAGGGTGATGGTGGGTTCGTAGAATGTATTTGGGAGTGTTTCTCCCTCTGCAATCTTTTGGAAGAGTTTGAGAAGGATCGGTGTTACCTCTTTTCTAAATGTCTGATAGAATTCGCCTGTGAAGCCATCTGGTCCTGGACTTTTGTTTGTTGGAAGATTTTTAATTACAGTTTCAATTTCATTGCTTGCGATTGGTCTGTTTATATTTTCTAATTCTTCCTGGTTCAGTCTTGGAAAATTGTACCTTTCCAAGAATTTGTCCATTCCTTTGTGTTTGTCCATTTTATTGGCATATAGTTGTTTGTAGTAGTCTCTTGTAATCCTTTGTATTTCTGCAGTGTCAGTTGTGATTTCTCCTTTTTCGGTTGTAATTTTATTGATTTGTGTCCTCTCCCTTTTTTTCTTGATGAGTCTGGCCAAGGGTTTATCTTCTCAAATAATCAGCTTTTAGTTATATTGATCTTTGCTATTGTTTTCCTTGTTTCTATTTCATTTATTTCTGCTCCGATCTTTATGATTTCTTTCCTTCTACTGACTTTGGCTTTCCTTTGTTCTTCTTTCTCTAGTTGTTTTAAGTGTAGGGTTAGATTGTTTATTTGAGATTTTTCTTGTTTCTTTAGGTGAGATTGTATTGCTGTAAAGTTCCCTCTTAGGCCTGCTTTTACTCCGTCCCATAGGTTTTGGGTCATTGTGTTTTCATTGTCATTTGTTTGTATGTATTTCTTTTATTCTTTGATTTCTTGAGTCATCTCTTGGTTATTTATTAGCACACTGTTTAGCCTCCATGTATTTTGTTTTTTACAATTTTTTTTCCTGTAATTGATTTCCAATCTCATAGCGTTGTGCTCAGAAAAGATGCTTGATACGATTTCAATTTTCTTAAATTTACCAAGGCTTGCTTTGTGACCCAAGATATGATCTATCCTGGAAACTGTTCCATGGGCACTTGAGAGGAATGTGTATTCTGGTTTTTTTGGATGGAATGTCCTATAAATGTCAATTAAGTCATCTTGTTTAATGTGTCATTTAAAGCTTGTGTTTCCTTGTTTATTTTCATTTTGGATGATCCGTCCATTGGTGAAAGTGGGGTGTTAAAGTCCCCTACTCTTATTGTGTTACTGTCGATTTTTACTTTTATGGCTGTTAGCATTTGCCTTATGTATTGAGGTGCTCCTATGTTGGGTGCATAAACCTTTATAATTGTTATATCTTCTTCTTGGATTGATCCCTTGATCATTATGTAGTGTCCTTCCTTGTCTCTTGTAACGTTCTTTATTTTAAAGTCTATTTTATCTGAGTATTGCTACTCCATGTATAAATTTTAATTTTTGACCCATGTAAAAAAATTCATTCTAAAATTTTTTAAAAGGTTAAAATATACTAAGAAGAGTAGTAAAAATTTTTAGTAGAGCAGATGATGATATGATAGAGTTAAAATAAATAACTTGGAAAATTAATAGAACTTAGAACTTTAAAAGAACAATAAATTAGACGAAATGCTGCCAATTCTGACCTAGAATAAAGAACTAAAGATGAAGCACATGGGATTATGAGTAGGAAAATTATATAACCACATATACAAGGAGTTTCTAAATATAAAAAAGCAATTGTATGGCAATGAATGTGAATTCCTCTCTCTAGCAATGAAGTTTTTCTAGGAAAATAAAAATTAATAAAAGTGACTGAAGAAGACCCCAGAATGCAGAATTCTGGATTACAGAAGAAATTGAGTGAGATTCTAAGAATTACCTTTGTGGAATATCGCCTGAATGGACATCCATGGATGAGTTCTCCCCAGCCTTTAAGAAACAGACAATTGTAGTGGCATTCTAACAGTCTCACAGCAAAAAGCAAAGAGACATTTCATATTTTGTTTCATAGACCTACTATCATATCATGGTAATATGCCTTCCTAGTGAGCAAGTTGAGGTGGTAAACATGTTAGTTCTTATGCTTTTTCCTGGCAATAATTTTATCAGTTATATTCTCAGGTTAAATAAACATGCATACATTTTCATATCATTGTGGCTCCCTTCACAAACATTTTGTTTATGACAGCATCTTCCGTAGAAACTTCTGTTTATAAAAGTTAACTGCCCTAGGAAGTATATTACAAGAGGAATTCCAAGAAGCACAGAGTTTCTCCATGCCTTGTAAAATTATTTCTATTAAAATGAGATTTTTATGAGCACACAGGTTAACAGATTATGCTCTCCTTCCCCCCTGTAAAAGTCATGAGTTTCATTTGGGAGCTAGTTTTTCTCTTTTAATTATAAAGTGGAATAGTTAAGACATATCTACTTTTAGTTAATCCAAATGAACAAAGGCTGCAAAACAGTTTACTGATATAATCCTTGAGATACATTAGTACATTTTTAAGGCTTACCTAAAAAAGGTGACTCCAAATATATATGATATAACTATAAAATCATAAATATCATTCATTCCATTAAGAATAATACCATGCAGAAAATCATATCTGTTCTTTACACTAAGAATGGACAAAGGGTAAATAATGTATTATAAGAGCATATTTATATACAGTAGAAGTACTTACAATTAAACTGTTATACAAATTAAGCTATATATATTTCTAAAGAGTCTGCAAAATTCTGACAAGTGATTTCTTGATGATGCTGAATAAATGCACAGGTTACATACAGAAATAGAAAAAATTCTGTACATAACTAGTTTGAGCTTTGCTATTCAGCACTGTCTAATTTGTAATATGGAGGATGATTGTAGATTCTTTTTTGTAAGCCAAGAATTAAGATTTTCATTGATTAAGGTCCTAAGAAATAATGTCAGTGGTCAAAAATATTTTGCAACTAAAATCCCCCCAAACAGCTATGAACAAGTGGAATTTGAAATTAAAAACACAGTACCATTTATATTTGCACCTCAAGAAAGTGAAGTATTTAAATATAAATCTAACAAAATATGTACAAGATCTACAGGAAGAAACTGTAAAACTCTGATGAACAAAATCAAGGAAGTAAATAAATGAGATATTCCATGTTCATGGATAGGAAGACTTATTATTGTCAAGATATCAGTTCTTGCCAATTTGATCTATAGATTCAATGCAATCTCAGTCAAAATCCCAACAAATTATTTTATGAATATTGAAAAACTGATTCTAAAGTTTATATGGAAAAGTTAAAGACTGAGAGTAGCCAACACAATACTGAAGGAGAAAAAAAAATTGGAGGAGTGACACTATCTGATTTAAAGACTTATTATAAAGTTACAGTAATCAAGAAAGTTTACTATTGGTCATAAAATGGACATATGAATCAATGGTACAGAAAAGAGCTCAGAAATAGACCCATATAAATATATTCAACTGACCTTTGGCAAAGGAGCAGAGGCAATGCAATGGAATAAACATTGTCTTTTCAACAAATGGTGCTGGAACAACTGGACATCCAATGTAAAAAAGAAATGAACCTAGACACAAATCTTACACCTTTCACAAAAATTAATTCAAACTGAATCACAAACCTAAATATAAAATGTAAAACTATGAAATATCTAGACATGACATAGGAGAAACCCAAGGTGATCTAGGTTATGGTGATGACTTTTTAGATATAACACCAAAGGCACAATCCATGAAAGAAAGAATTGATAATCTGGACCTCTTTAAAATTAAAAATTTCTGCCTTGTGAAAGACAATGTCAAGAGAATGAGAACGCAAGACACAGACTGGGAGAAAATATTTGGGAAAGACATATCTGATAAAGGACAGTTATCCAAAATATACAAAGAAATCTTAAAACTCAACAATAAGAAAACAAACCACTTGATTAAAATATGGACCAAAGACCTTAACAGACCCTTCACCCAAGAAGATACACAGATGGCAAATAAGCTTATGAAAAGGTATTCCACATCAATGGTCATCAAGGCAATGCAACTTAAAATAACAGTTCGATGCTACCACACACCTGTTAGAATGGCTATAACACTGACAACAACTCTATAACACTGACAACACCAAATGCTGGTGGGGATATGGAGCAACAGAAGCTCTTATTCATTTCTGGTCCAAATATAATGGTACAACTACTTTGGAAGATAGTTGGGTGGTTTCTTAGAAAGCTAACATACTTCTGTCATACAATCCAGCAATCACACTCCTTCATATTTACCCAAAGCAGTTGAAAACTTATGTTTACACAGAGACCTGCATGCAGATGTTTATAGCTAAACATCTAAATTGTTAAAACTTGGAAGCAACCAAGATGTCCTTTAGTAGGTGAATGGGTAAATAAACTGTAATACATCTAGACAATGGAATGTAATGCTAAAAAGAAATGAGCTATCAAGCCATGAAAATACATGGAGGAAACTTAAGTACATATTACTAAGTGCAAGAAGCCAATCTGGAAAGGCTACATATTGTATGATTCCAACTACGTGACATTCTGGAAAAGGCAAAAGTATGAAGACAGTAAAAAGATCAGGGGTGGTGGGGTAGAGAGGTGAATAGGCAGAGCACATAGGACTTTAGGGCAATGAAAATGCCCTTTATGATATTACGATATTTTACATTTGTCCAAACCCATGGAATGTATAATATCAAAAGTGAACCCTAAGGTAAACTATGGATTGTGAGGAATAATGATGTATCAGTGTAGGTTAATCACTTAAAACAAGTGTCCCACTCTAGGGGGATGCTGATAATAGGGGAGGCTATGCGTGTTTCAGGGCAGGGAGTATATGAGAAATCACTCTAACTTCCCCTTCAATATTTCTGTGATCCTAAAACTCTGAAAAAATGAAGTCTTTAAAAAATCCTGGAACACCCCAAAGAAAGAGTAAGTGGAGGTTATGTAAGATTTAGATACTCCCCTGAGCTACATAGCCATTCTTGTTCAATGTTCACTGTTTCTTCTGATTTAAATGTTTTCTTTTTCTTTGGAAAAAGAGCCTGTAATTTTTACTTTCCACAGTCTAGTCTAATTGACCAACCTTATCTCTCATCATGTTTCACACAGATTTCTTCAGGCAAAAATCCCCCTTTTTCCCCCTACTGAGACATATTCTACTTATTCCAAACTCTATGTCTGCTTTCCTAATTGCTTATACTCAGAACATAATTTACAACATTCACTTCTCAAAATCTTACCAATTCTGGTAGCGCTATCTAATATTTTACTAACTCTGTGATGTGTTCTTTCAAGAACCTAATGACCTGATTTTTTCATATATACACTTTATATTTTGACACATGCATAAGATTAAGTAATTATTTTGTATGGTTTTATTGTGCTCTCTAAATATTTAATGATTGTTAGACCTGTGTCCTAAAAATACTGTGGTGGAAATTTACTGAGGGCAGTATTCTTTGCAAATATACTTTTATATTCATTGCAGTACCTAACATATTGTTCAGTACTAGTTCTCAAAGTGTGGTTTCTGAAACCATGGCAGCAGCATCATGTGGTGTTATGCATTGAAATGTGTTCCCACCAAATTCATATCGTGAAGCCCTAACACCCATTCTGACTCTGGAGATAAGACCTTTAGAGTGGTAATTAAGGTTAAATTAGGTCAAAAGGTTGGGGCCCTAATGTAACTGGTGTCCTTATAAGAGGAACAGACAGTAGAGGATCCCTCTCTCTGAATGTGCCCAGAGAAGTAGTCATATGAGCACATGGTGAGATGGTGGCCACCTACAAGCCTAGAGAAGAGGTCTGAGAATGAAACCTACCTTACTGGCACCTTGATTTGGACTTTCCAGCCTCCAGAACTGTGAGAAGTAAATTTCTGTTGTTTAAGCCACCCAGTCAAGTGATACTTTGTAATGGCAACCCAAGCAGACCAGTACACTGGGAAGCTTGTTAGAAATGCAAGTTTTTGGGTTCCACCCCAGACCAGAAACTCTGGAGTTGAAGATCAGGGGTCTGTGTTGTAACAAGCCCTCCAGGGGATTCTGATGCAAGCAAAAGTTTGAGAACCACTGACTTAACACATTGCTGTGTATGTTAGTACATACTGAGGGATTTGAAGAATGCGTTTGATACTTTGATTAGAAAAACTTGTTCCCTATATAGGTTTGAATCGTTATGAGTTTGATATACATTCTTGAGCCAATTTCACTAGGCAAGCCCATTACATTTTAACAACTACACAGTAGATACCGAGTTTTGAACACTCCTGAATTTTACCATTAAATCCTCATTTGGACATCTAAAACTATCTCCTTCAAACTGGGCTTCATTTTTTCACTGCTCATTTGTCCCTCTCGTTGTTGTTATTCATTTCTTCTCTGCGTTTTTGTAGTGTGGAAAGGGCTGCAGGAGATTAGGATAATTCATTTCCCAACTAAGTAGCTTCTGGCTTTAGTCTTCACATGCAATACTTAAAAAGCTTGAAGACTTTTTAGACAGTCCATGTGAGCATGAAGAAAAGGTTTCAGTGGAAATCAAAATGAATTAGTGAGAAAATCTGCACCCTATTGATAGTGGCACTTTTGTTCTGAGGGCTTGGTAATACGAGAAATTGAAGAATGCCATTAGAGTTATTGACTTGAAACATATCCAGCATTACTTTGTAAAAGTGTTCTGTACTGCAGACAGAATATATTTTTAATAGTCAGACACTTTGCCATATTCACTGCATAAATATGATTTTAAATGTTATGGAAGAGATGACATATAAACATGTACCATTGTGCACACTTTGAAAAAAAGAACTTGCCATTTGCCCTTCTTTAGCAATATCCTCTCCTAATTATGGAACACAAAAGTTGTATTTCTACAGTTTGTCGTTGTGTGAAAGGAACTCAAGTAAAATTCAGTCCTCCCAAACATTTAAAGATTTATAATTAACGAGCTGTCTGCTGAACAATTGAGTTTATTCATGATGCAAGTCATTCACCTTCAAATGCCTTTTTCCATGACAGATTGAAAAAAAGAGTACGAATCAAGTATTCCTCTGTAATTCAGATTATAAAATATACTAAATAATTGCACCAACTCATACTTTGAAAGCCCATGAATACCTTTGTTTAAAAAAATCATGACACAATGTTCATGAAACCCAAAGTTTTCTAAAAGTGAAGGTTGCCTTTTATACTTTAAAATCCTCTTGAAACGTTTTCTAGTGCAGCGTGACCTCAATTCCAATTAAGATGAACTCATAAATTTCAGTAGATTGTGACTGCTTGTTGGCAGCACCCATGTCGTATTTTTCTTTGTATCCCCCAACAGATAGCACGGGGCTTGAAACATAGCTGTTTCTAAATATTATTGAATGGTTTTGATTTAATAGAGATACAAAGAAAGCTCAGTATAGAAGCCCTATAATTTAGCTGAGAAATGCTTATTTCCTAGATTTGCATAAACTAGCATTTATTGAGAAAGTGTACATAATTAAATTGAAAGAATGAATTGCAGCAGGGTTTCATTACCAAAAATCATGATATGGTTCGTTGAATTTTCCAAACTGTCAATCATATATTATCCTCCTCACTAGTGCTATCAGCAGTGGATCAAAATTTCAAATCTTTCTGCTAGTGTGTGTGTGTGTGTGAATGTGTGTGAATAAGGTATACCTGTATATGTGTGTGTATATATGTATATGTGTATGTATGTGTGTGTGTGTATATATATATGCCTTAAGTAGGCCATTGTGTTCAATTTAGGAGAACAAGTGGCTCAGACAATTCATCACTAATAATTATTTTGTCTTATGAGTTGAAAGGTAGGAGTCAATTTGAATGATTCCGCTCATGATTTTCCTGTGGATTACAATTCATTTGAAGCTATTTTCTGGATTTGACTTTTTTCTGACTGATAACTCTTTAAAAATGTTTTTGAGGGAAGACTGCCTTTTCTGACTTTGGATATGAACTTTTTCTCCTACCTAGAAAGGTTTTAATTTAGACCTTTTAAGTCTGCATTTGTATCTGTTGGAAACTCATTTTGGAAAGACCATACTTTCTTTTTCATGACTCTCATTTGAAACTTTGGATTGTTTTGTGATAATTGAATTTTTAAATGTAATCTTTCTTATAAATGTTAACTTTAACTTTTTAAAAAATAGTTAAAATTTTTAATTAAAAAATTCTGACACATGATCAACTTTTTTCAGTAATTTGTTCCTCTGTGAAATAAATCAGTTAAAAGGGAGTCCCAAGGCTGGATGTGTGTTTACGTAGAGAGGTAGTTTGAGTACAAAAACATCTTCAGATCATCTCTATTATTCAGGTGTATTTTACTAAGAGTAAAGGTTGTGCAAAATCACAATGGAAGATTGAGGGTGGGACAGAGACATTAGGCAGCAGAGTTACAACAGGCAGTTTGGGGGCTTCCCTGGTGGTGCAGTGGTTAAGAATCCACCTGCCAATGCAGGGGACACGGGTTCAATCCCTGGTCCGGGAGGATCCCTCATGCCGCGGAGCAACTAAGCGCGTGCACCACAGCTACTGAGCCTGCACTCTTGAGCCCGTGCTCCGCAACTACTGAGTCCACGTGTCGTAACTACTGAAGCCCGCATGCTCTAGAGCCTGTGTGCCACAACTACTGAGCCCTCGTGCTGCAACTACTGAAGCCTGTGCACCTAGAGCCTATGCTTTGCAATGAGAAGCCCACGCACCACAACGAAGAGTAGCCCCTGTTCGCCACAACTAGAGAAAGCCCAGGCACAGCAACGAAGACCCAACGCGCCAAAAACAAACAAAAAACCCCAAACAAACAAACAAACAAAAAGCAGTTTGGAGACTTTCAAAGACATGACCATCAAGTTAATTGCAATCCACTAGTCTAATCTGATACTGCACTTTTAAAATCTTCACTATCTTTCCTTACCAGCCGTCAGGATTCTCAGTGGAGAGAGTCATAAAGCCATGAGCCTCTGCCTAAATAGCGTTTACAGTCAATATCATTATCTTCTGTCCACTTCACCATTCTGCTATACTCTAAGATATCATAATATTTGGAAAAATAAAAATGTCTTCATTGGAGAAGTTTGGAGATTCTTTCTCCAAAGTAAAAGAGTTAACCTGGGAAAGAGGTTGTTAAGGAAGTTCTCAAGATAGATTAAAAGAAAAAAATAAACCTGTAATTTTCATGATATAGTTTTTGCTTATTGGATTTATGCCATAAAAATAGTATGTAGGGGGAAGGGGGTGAATCTTAGTTCAAACAAGCTTGGAAAACACTAGATTAAAGCAAATTGAAGACATTCCATGGCAACAGGGTTTGTCAGGGCTAAATTACATGGGGAAGCACCAAGTGAGGGGTAGACCCCTCCTAATAGGACTTGGAACATTAGGGGGGGGGTGAGTATGCTTTTTGTGTATATGTTTTTTTTTCCCTAGAGCATCTCTTCATGTACAAATTATTCAAAAGTATGACACATCCGGAAAGCCTGGTAGAGTGCAAAACACTGCAAAAATCACTTTCACATCTGTCACAGCGCAGGAGGGACGAGATATGGGAACATGTGTATATGTATAACTGATTCACTTTGTTATAAAGCAGAAACTAACACACCATTGTAAAGCAATTATACTCCAATAAAGATGTTAAAAAATTAAAAAACAAATCTATCACAGTATTATGGCTTACAGAAAAGAGCGTAAACTTTGGAGTAAGACTTTGTTTTGAAGCTAGACTGTTTCAGATGCCAATTTTATGTAACTTTGGAATAATTGCTTAATCTCTTTGAGCCTCATTTGTTAGTTTATGGAACAGGGTAAGAAAGTCAGCATCCTGTCTATAATAATTGTGTTCCATTCTCTCTCTTTCTCTTCAAATTAATAATGTCCCTTATGCCTCATGTTCTTTTCCATATTTACATAATTTTTCTTTACTGTGCTTTCATCTGAAATATGATTTCTCTTCTAGTTCACATATGTTTTCTTCTGGATTGTTTATTTTGTAGTTAAACCCATCTAATAATTTCTTAATTTTAGTTAGTGTGTTTCAGTTCTAGAACTGCTGTTTGATTCACTTTTATATATATGCCAGCTCTCTAGTGGAATTTTCCACATTTTTGTTTATTTTACTGAATATATTAATCATAGTTATTTGAAAATCTGTCTGCTAAAATCTGTATTGGTTTCATCTCTTTCATTTGTATGTACTTTTTTCTCTTAGACTTTGGTCATTTTTGTCTTATCTTTTTAAATGAGTTATAATTTGGGGTGAAATGCCAACCACTCAATGTATTTAATTTTTTCCAACATGCAATTAGAATCAAGGCAAATCATCTCAGTCTCATCATATCTTGATATGACTCAAGGCTGTGTTTTAAACTTTGGAAAATCTGATTTACATTTGTTTGCCTTATTCCTAGGGCATAGCCCCTTAGAGGCCCTGGGCTCTAATATTTGTCTCCCTAGCACTGTGAGACTACACAGATATCTGCTTGGCATCATAGCCTCTTAGCCTCTGCTTTTTTCCTTAGTTTTTTTGGCCTCTCACTCCATTCATTTCTCAAGGAAAAGGTGAGTACAGATCAACAGCCCTGTAGATCCGAGTTCTTTGATATTCTCAAATTCTGGGGTCTTGACACCCGAAGTATTGACTGTCTTTGTAGCTCTGAACTCCAATGTTTGCCTCTACATCCTAGTGAGATTGCTGCAAGCTGCCACTGTATTTGGTTAGGCCTCAAGACCCAGTGAAGATAAAGGCCTCTAGAGGAAAAATGTTAGCAAGTGCATGTCCAGTCTCATTTCATGTCCCTTATTTCCTGGATCTTGATTCCTCTTTGTCTGTCTGTCTTGGTTGCTCTTTGATGCTTTCACAAAATTGTTTTCTGTATTTTATTTAGCCTGTCTAGTTTGTAGGAAGGCTAGTCTGATACAACCTACTTTTTGCATAGCCAGTAGCAGAAATCTTTGTTTCTAGAATATTTTAAAGTCCTAAATATTATACAATTAATATATTTTCCTCAAATCCTCACTACTAGATTTTTCTTCCCAAAGATTGTGGTCTTGAAAAAAGTTTTCTGGGTTATTAACTATGTCCTGAGCTGTTCACTAGGCCTTCCTTTTAGATTACAAAAATACTATAAAACTCATTGGTCATATTCCAAATCAAGATATAATTGCTTGATATAATTTCCACTTTAAATTATATATAGAAAGTAAATAAGATTTAAGTTATATTAAACATTTCTGGGAGGTAATCCAGTGTCCTCAAAATGCATCATGAATTTGAAGATGTAAATAAAATTCTTATCAAATCTTTAAAATGGAAGCAAATGCATAAAATTTCTTTGGAAGATTACAATAATAACAGGTAGTTGCAGTGACTTCTGAGAAGGGAGACTGGGGCACTGAGGGCCAGTTGAGAGGAGGTGTCATTAAAGGAGAGTTTTCAACAGCATGTGTTGACTAAAAATAATGAATGATGTGAGAGTTGTGAGTTAAGTTTTATCTGGGGCAAAATGAGAACTATAGCTCAAAGGACAGCACTTCAGATAGCTCTTAGAAACTGCTCCAAAGAGGTAGGGGGAAGTTCAGTGTTACATACGATCTTAGCAAGGGCGGTAAGTGTAGTCAAACACACATTTTGTCAGAGGCTTGCTTCTAATCACAAGGAGGAGATGTCTCCATTAATGATTCTAGTGCTTTTCTAGATATGAGGAGATGCAAAAATTGGGCTCATAAAATCTCCTGAAAATATCTAGCTATCTGAAGGCCCTTTCTGCCAGTTTCTCCCCGAGCACAGAGTGCCTCATGCCTGATCTCCTCCCTGAACTCCTTTCAGGGGGTGTTGAAGGTGAGCAGCTGCAGCAGCACATGATTTAATCCTTCTAGAGATAAATGGCTAGTGCTAATTTTTAGTTAGCAATGTATTATAACAGAAGTTGAGTATGGTACCTTAGCCAAATCTGAAGTAAGTAAGTAGGTTTGTTTCTTTGTTTGCACAAAACAGGGGATCAGTAAATGAGTAAGCAACAGCCAATGCATCTGCTCAAGGAACTGAGATACCTTTTCCCCCCTGCTCTGCATCTCTTGAAGTGTAGGGTTAGTCTTTGTCATTACAAAGATGGCTACTCCACCACTAAGAATTCAGTTTACAATCTAGGCAGCAAAAAAATGAGAAAAATTGTAGGGCAAATTTGCCTGCTATGTGACACTCTTTCTTTTTATCAGGAAAGTAATTTCCTGGAAACCCACCCAGTAACTTATGCTTTTGTCTTATTTGCGGGAGGCAAGCCATAAGGCCCCATTTAGCTTCAAAGGAGCCTGGGGAAGTGCACTGGGTATCCTGAATAAAAGAGTTTGTCTTCACAAGAAAAGCATGAGAGTCAATGTAATATAAACAACTAGCATTGTCTATTTTTCACAGTATGTACTTATATAATGTTTGATTTTTTTAAAGTGTCGTCATTTAAAGCGATTTAAAATAAATTATACATTTTAAGCACAGATGTAAACAATAACAAAAAATTACTGTAGATATTCTGTATGCATGTGTGTGTATGTGTCTGTGTGTATTAAAAGTGCTAGTTTTACAAAAGTAAATGAAGTCATATTTTTGTACACATATGCATAGTTTTTCAGTTTTACAAATAACAAATATTTTAATATATTTTAAATAATATTTATAACTCTAAAGTTTGGAAAAAGTGAAATAAATCCAGCTTATATAACATTCAGTGAAGAGTTAGTTGAGGCACATGACTACACTATTATGGATAGTGTTCTAAAAAGCCCCAAGTTCCTAACAAAGTCACTCAAATTTTGCAATATAGGAAGTTGTTAGAGTGACATACACCAAAATACACTTAAAAATTTGGGGCTTTAGTGATATTTTTCCATTGGCCTTGTAGCAGCATCCTTTTTCCCTCTCATCAAGTATCTATCCATCTTTTAACAAATTCCATAGTAACTGCCTGAGCTGGCATTGACAGATGATTTTAAGGACAAGAGAGAAAAGTAAGTCCAGACAAGAATGTATATTTTATGTGTTATGGCAGCTTCAATCAATAATGGAGATAAAGGGCATCTATGAAAACCCCACAGCTAACATCATCCTTAATTGTGAAAGACGGAATGCCCTCTCCCTAAGATCAGATACAAAACAAGGATGTTTGCTCTCATCATTTCTGTTCAACTTTGCACTGGAGGTTCTAGCTAATGCAGTAAGGTGAAACAAAACAAAAAGTAAATTCAGATTGGAAAGGAAGTAAAGCTGTAAAGCTGTGTTTATTCACAAGTAACATAATTGTCTATGTAGAAAATATTTTCTCTCTAGAGAAAACAAAGGAATCAACAAAAAACTTCTAGAACTAAGAAATGAGAATGGCAAGATGGCTGGATATAAGATTAAATATAAACATGAAGTGTGTTCCTATATACTAGTAACGAACAATTCAAAAATGAAATTAAGAACATGATTCCATTCACAATATCATCAAAATGAATAAAATACATAGAAATGAATTTTAACAAAATAAGTGCAAGACTTGTAGACTGAAAACCATACAACATTGCCGAGAGAATTAAAGAATATCTAAATAAATTGAAAGACAGTTCATATTCAAGGCTGAGAATACTCACTATGGTAAGGATGGCAGTTCTCCACAAATTGATCTCCAAATTCAATGGATCCATGTAACTATCCTAGCTGGAATCATTGTAGAACTTGACAAACTGATCCTAAGATTCATTTGAAAATGTGGGGGGTCCCAAATAGCCAAAGCACTATTGAAAAAGAAGAACAAAGTTGGAGGACTCACACTTATCTATTTCAAAACTCACTACAAAGCTACAGTAATCAAGACTGTGCTACTGGCCTAAGGATACACCTATAGACCGTTGGAATACAATTGAGAGTTCAGAAATAAACTGTTACATTTATGGCCAATTGATTTTTTTGATTGAAGTAAAGTGACTCAGTTATACACATAGACATTCTTTTTTTAATATTCTTTTCCATTATGGTTTATCCCAGGAGAATGGATATAGTTCCCTGTGCTATACAGTAAGACCTTGGTGTTTATCCATTTCAAATGTAATAGTTTGCATCTACCGACTCCAAATTCCCAGTCCAACCCTCTCTCTCCCCACCTCCCCCTTGGCAACCACAAGTCTGATCTCTGTCTGTGAGTCTGTTTCTGATATGTAGACAGGCTCATTTGTGCCATATTTTAGATTCCACATATAAGTGATATCATATGGTATCTGTCTTTCTCTTCCTGACTTCACTTAGTATGATAATCTCTAGGTCCATCCATGTTGCTGCAAATGGCATTATTTCATTCTTTTTTATGGCAGAGTAGTATTCCATTGTATATATATGTACCACATCTTCTTTATCCATTCATCTGTCAGTAAACATTTAGGTTGTTTCCATGTTTTGGCTGTTTTGAATAGTGCTGCTGTGAACATAGGGGTGCATGTATCCTTTTGAATTATAGTTTCATCTGGGTATATGCCCAGGAGTTGGTTTGCTGGGTCATATGGTAATTCTACTTTTAGTTTTCTGAGGAACCTCCATACTGTTTTCCATAGTGGTGGTACCAACTTGCATTCCCACCAACACTGTAGGAGGGTTCCCTTTTCTCCACACCTTCTCCTGCATTTGTTATGTATATACTTTTTTTTTTTTTTTTTTTGTGGTACGCGGGCCTCTCACTGTTGTGGCCTCTCCCGTTGCGCAGCACAGGCTCCGGATGCACAGGCTCAGCGGCCATGGCTCACGGGCCCAGCCGCTCCGCGGCATGTGGGATCTTCCCAGACTGAGGCACGAACCCGTGTCCCCTGCATCGACAGGCCGACTCTCAACCACTGCGCCACCAGGGAAGCCTGTATATACTTTTTAATGGTGGCTATTCTGACCAGTGTGAGGTGGTACCTCATTATAGTTTTGATTTGTATTTCTCTAATAACTAGTGATGTTGAACATCTTTTCACATGCCTGCTGGTACGGCCGATTGATTTTTGACAAAGATATCAAGACAGTTCACTGGGGAAAGGAAAATATTTACAACAAACGGGGCTGGTAAAATTAAATATCTACATGCCAAAAAAGACCTTCACACCATGCATAAAAATTCATGCAAGATGAAACATAGATGTAAATTTCAGAGCTAAAATTACTAAACTTCTAGAAGAAAACAGAAAAAAATTTTGACATTGAATTATGCAGAGTTTTTAATATAACACCAAAAGCTTGATCCATAAAAGAAAAAAACTCATAAATTGGACTTTATAAAACTCAAAACTTTTGTGCTTCAAAAGAGACCACTGAGAACATGAAAAGACAAGCTACAGGCTGGGAGAAAATATTTGCAAATCACATATCTGATAAAGGAATTATACCCAGATATCCACTGTTACAACTCAGTACTAAGACAAACAACCCACTTGAAAAATGGGCAAAAAATTTTGTATAAACATTTCACCAAAAAATATAAATAGGCTGATGAAAAGATGCTTCTCATCATTACTCATTAGGAAAATAAATATTAAAAGCACAGTGAAATAGCACCTCACACCTTCCAGAATGTATATAGTGCAAAAGACAGAAAATACTGTTTGCAAGGATAAACAGAAACTGGAGCCCTCATGCATTGGTGGTTTCCACTTTTCAGATAGCAGTTTCTTAAAAAGTTAAACTTGCCATGCATCCCAGCAGTTGTACTCGTAAGGATCTGCCCGAGGGAGATGACAAATGTCTGCACAAAGACATGTAAGTAGGTGTTCAAAGCATTATTCATAATAGCAACAACTGGAAAGAATTCAAGTGTCTGTTGACTGGTGAATGGACAAAAGTATATTCATATAACAGAATACTACTCAACAACAAAAAGGAAGAACTGTTGCATGCAACATGTGTGAGCCTCGAACACAACACACTAAGTGAAAGAAAGCAGATGCAAAACACTACATATTGTATAATTCAATTTATATAAAACGTTTAAAAAACAAATTTATAGAGACAGAAAACAGGTCAGTAGTAACCTAAGACTGGGGGTGGGAGTAGGGATTCATTGCAAACGGGAATGAAGGAAACTTTGAGAATGATAGAAATTTCTAACATTGGATGTTCAGATGGTTATACAGCACTGTCAATTTACTAAAATCATTGAATTATACACATTAAATGGGTGAATTTTATAGTATGTAAGCTGTACCTCCTTAAAGCTATTAAAACATAATGGAGACCATTTTTGGCAGCTGTATAGTAAGTGGCCATGGATTTTTCTGTGACCTTAAGATCATTAGTTTGCATAGCTATAAACAAAGGCCAAAGAACTTGAGGATTTCATAAGAGTAGTTTGAAGGTTTTAGTTAGTTCATATTTGTATAGAATTTATATTCCTGAATAGCAAGTCCTATTAAGGGATGAAAATCATAGCCTGTATTATATCCTCAATCACTTTGGGATATAAAATCTTTTATCCAAATAATGTTCTTTCTGTAAGCCCTTGTCTGGAGAGTTCTCACAACTTTTGTGAGAATTGGAACTAATGAATAGAGTTACATCTTATTCTTGCTCCTTTAAGAGATAATACCTTCTCTGAGGAAGAACAAATTGCATTACAAATGTCCTCATTAATTCCTACAACAGACTTTTTCAGAGAAAAATAAAAAATATATCCTTTAAAACAGACGCACAGCTATTTCAAAATCTTGCTTCTTAGATTTCAGAAGTTCAGTTAATACTGATATCAACAACAAAATTACGAGGAATTACTTGACAAGTTTAGCTTGGCAAGTGTTATGTTAGTAAAACTTTGTTATGATGTGTTTATACGATTCATAAAATATGTAAAATTTACTCTGAAGTTAAAAAATAGACTTAAAATATGCAGCTGAAAAATATTCTACTTCAAGGAAAACTGCAATTAGAAATGCATTACACGTAACATGAGTGCTATGTTGTTCTCTCTTTGAAGAAAGAAAAAATATGTCACCTCCTTTTTTTCTCGCCCCAAATTAGTTTTTATTCACTATGATTTTTTTCGAGATTTAGAAAAAAATGATCTTAAAATATCAACAATATCAGAAGGAAAATGAATATGTTAAATAAAGGAAAGCAGACTGAATGGAATCCTCTATCACAGTGTTGGCTATCTGGATACTCTCCTACAAGCAAAGATTTTCTGTCACTTTATAAAAGTTGTCTATGGTTAAAATGAGATTTTGGCTATAAGCTTGAAATCATCATAGATCTTCCCTATATATCATTTTCCCCCTCCTACCTCTGGACATGTATAGACTTAGCTGTGCCTTTCCTGGAACCTGGTTGCATCATTAATTGTGCTACGCTGTTCTGTCACTGTCACCCCAAAGCACATGCTGAGTCTGAGCCATTTTTCCCCTTGTCACTATTCCTAACTATCATAGTAGGTTCTCTGTAAATGTTGAGTGAATACAGCTTACTTCATCCCTTTTAATGACGTTGCAGTGCCACATCTTTGACATTGCCTACTGCTGAGTTAATCAAGGGTATCTATGATTAGGAGATACCCCAAAATGTTATTTGAATGCTAGAATGTCATGAAAGTTGAACAACCCTACTTCTTTAAGTATTTCTTTCTTTTTTGTCCTTTATTTATTTAAAAATTGAGATATAACTGACATATAACGCTGTATTAGTTTAGTTTCAGGTGTTCAACATAAGGATTCAATATCTGTATACATTGTGAAATGAGAACCACAAGTCTAGTTACCATGCATCACTTTAGATAGTTATACAAATTTTTTCTTGCAGTGAGAACTTTTAAGATTTATTCTTTTAGCAACTTTCAGATATGCAATACAGTATTATTAATTATAGTCACCATGCTGTACATTATATCCCCATGACTTATTTTATAACTAGAAGTTTGGACCCCCTTCACCCATTTCTCTCACTCCCTACGCCCTGCCTCTGGCAACCACCACTCTATTCTCTCTATACATGGGTTTTTTGTTAGTTTGGTTTAGTTTTTGTTTTAGATTACACATATAAGGGAAGTCATATGGTATTTGTCTTTCTCTGTCTGACTTACTTCACTTAACATAATGCCCTCGAGGTCCATCTATGTTGTCACAAAAGGCAAGATTTCATTCTTTTAAAAAATGGCTTAATAATATTTCATTATATATATACACACACACACACACACACACACACACACACACACCCCACATTTTCTTTTCTTTAATTTTTATCGGAGTATAGTTGATTTACAATGTTGTGTTAGTTTCAGGTGTGCAGCAAAGTGAATCTGTTATACATATATCCACTCTTTTTTTTATTAACATCTTTATTGGGGTATAATTGCTTTACAATGGTGTGTTAGTTTCTGCTTTATAACAAAGTGAATCAGTTATACATATACATATATTCCCATATGTCTTCCCTCTTGTGTCTCCCTCCCTCCCACCCTCCCTATCCCACCCCTCCAGGCTGTCACAAAGCACCGAGCCAATATCCCTGTGCCATGCGGCTGCTTCCCACTAGCTATCTACCTTACGTTTGTTAGTGTGTATATGTCCATGACTCTCTCTCGCCCTGTCACAGCTCACCCTTCCCCCTCCCCATATCCTCAAGTCCGTTCTCCAGTAGGTCTGCATCTTTATTCCTGTCTTACCCTTGGGTTCTTCATGACATTTTTTTTCCTTAAATTCCATATATATGTGTTAGCATACGGTATTTGTCTTTTTCTTTCTGACTTACTTCACTCTGTATGACAGACTCTAGGTCTATCCACCTCATTACAAATAGCTCAATTTTGTTTCTTTTTATGGCTGAGTAATATTCCATTGTATTATGTGCCACATCTTCTTTATCCATTCATCCGATGATGGGCACTTAGGTTGTTTCCATCTCTGGGCTATTGTAAATAGAGCTGCAATGAACATTTTGGTACATGACTCTTTTTGAATTTTGGTTTTCTCCATATATCCACTCTTTTTTAGATTCTTTTCCCATATAGGCCATTACAGAGTATTGAGTAGAGTTCCCTGTGCTATACAGTAGGTACTTATTACTTATCTATTTTATATATAGTAGTGTATATATGTCAGTTACAGTGTCACAATTTATTCCCCCCATCACCTGGTAACCATAAGTTTGTTTTCTGCATCTGTGACTCTACTTCTGTTTTGTAAATAAGTTCATTTGTACCCCCCCTTTTTTTAGATTCCACATATAAGTGATATCATATGATATTTGTCTTTCTGTGTCTGACTTCAGTATGACAATCTCTAGGTCCATCCATGTTGCTGCAAATGGCATTATTTTGTTCTTTTTTATGGCTGAGTAATATTCCATTGTATATATGTACCACATCTTCTTTATCCATTCTTCTGTCAATGGACGTGTAGGTTGTTTCCATGTCCTGGCTACTGTAAATAGTGCTGCAGTGAACACTGGGGTGCCTATATTTTTTTGAATTATGGTTTTCTCAGGGTATATGCCCAGTAGTGGGATTGCTGGGTCTTATGGTAGTTCTAGTTTTAGTTTTTTAAGGAGCGTTCATATTGTTCTCCATAATGGCTGTATCAATTTACATTCCCACCAACAGTGCAAGAGGGTTCCCTTTTCTCCACACCCTCTCCAGCATTCATTGTTTGTAGATTTTTTGATAATGGCCATTCTGACTGGTGTGAGGTGATACCTCATCGTAGTTTTGATTTGCATTTCTCTAATAGTTACTGATGTTGAGCATCTTTTCATGTGCTTTTTGGTCATCTATATGTTTTCTTTGGAGATATGTCTATTTAGATCCCCCCCCCCATTTTTTGATTGGGTTATTTGGTTTTTTGGTATTGAGCTCCATGAACTGTTTGTGTATTTTGGAGATTAATCCCTTGTTGGTCGTTTCGTTTGCAAATATTTTCTCCCAATCTGAGGGTTGTCTTTTTGTTTATGGTTTCCTTTGCTGTGCAAAAGCTTTTAAGTTTCATTAGATCCCATTTATTTACTTTTGCTTTTATTTCCATTACTCTAGGAGGTGGATCAAAAAAGATCTTGCTGCAATTTATGTCAAAGAGTGTTCTGCCTATGTTTTCCTCTAAGAGTTTTATAGTGTTGGCCCTACATTTAGGTCTTTGATCCATTTTGAGTTTATTTTTGTGTATGGTGTTAGGGAGTGTTCTAATTTCATTCCTTTACATGTAGCTGTCCAGTTTTCCCAGCACCACTTATTGAAGAGAAAAACAAATACTGTATACTAACACATATATATGGAACCAAAAAAAAAAAAAAAAAGAATGGTTCTGAAGAACCTAGGGGCAGGACAGGAATAAAGATGCAGATATAGAGAATGGAGTTGAGGACACAGGGAGGGGGAAGGGTAAGCTGGGACGAAGTAAGAGAGTGGCATGGACATATATACATTACCAGATGTAAAATAGCTAGTGGGAAGCAGCCGCATAGCCCAGGCGCTTTGTGACCACCTAGAGGGGTGGGATGGGGGTGTGGAAGGGAGGGAGACACAAGAGGGAAGAGATATGGGGATATATGTATATGTATAACTGATTCACTTTGTTAAAAAGCAGAAACTAACACACCATTGTAAAGCAATTATACTCCAATAAAGATGTTTAAAGAAAAAAAAAAGAATAGACCCTTACTACATATCACTTTCAGTTTCTAGAGTTTTACTTTTAATTGGGTTTATAGGATACGGAAATACTACTCTCATTTAAATTCGTAATCAGTCCAGTATCCTTTATTTGACTCACAGATGGTTTATTAGAGATGGAAAAAACAGATGGTAAGTGCAAAAGATGTATTCACTCAACATTCATTTAGTGCTGACTATGGATTAGATAAAAAGGCAGGGTAAATGAGAAAGGGGTTTTGATGGTGGGGAAATGTCATTATTTTATATGTGGCATAAGGAAATATCTCTCTAATGTGGTAAAGTTTGGGTGTAGAAATTGAGAGAGCGCAAGCTATGTAGATATCCAGGGGAAGAGAATTCCAGGAGCGGGAACAGCAAGTTGCAAATCTCTGAGGTGGAAATGTGCTTGTGATATTTACCTCGAGCAAGCCATTGCAGTAGGAGCAAGATAAGCTGCGGGAGAGGAGAGGAAAGTAGATGAATGTGAATCATACTTTCCCTAATATAAGGGAAAAGAAAAAAAAACTTCTTTGGTGATGTTCATTGCTTTCTCCCCAAGTTCTCCTGCTCTTTCATTTTTGAGACTCACTGTATTAAATCAGTGTGTGTTTTTTTTTTAATTTCTGACAATTGAATGCCTGAGTGGCTCATCATTAACAAGACTTACGCACATATTAACAGCACATGGTCCAGGCTAACAGTTTGGGTTGCCTATCTTGTTGGCATCACATCCTCAAATGTTGTCTGCCAATGTAGAACATAACGATTCAAATGCTACAACTGGATTTCCAGTTTAATCTGGTAGGATACCTCAACATGTAATCTCTCTTGAAATATCTAAGGAAATAAAACCTTAAAAACAAAAAGTCATGAATAGTATCACATATAAGGTAGGGATGTGAAAGGCAAAATGCATTAAGGAGACAATTGTATTCAGCCTTTTGCAGTAGGGGGCATGTTAATGACAGAGGACCTTCTCATCAAAGGGGGAGAAAACCTGGGGTTTTATAAAACGGGAGTTGTTAAGGAAAGGGGAAGGTCTTGGAAAGTTAAGGGCCCGTTGGTCCTTTCAGTTAGCCATTTCTGGTGTACCAAAAGGGCAGAGGGTTTCTTAAGCATTGTTTTCTGGGAGAACAGGAATCAGGTAAATTTCAGTACCATCTGGGGCACAATCCAGGAGTGCTGGCAAAAGAAATAAAGAGAGAATTCTGGGTCAGCTCTGAGGGGCAGAACTTTTATCCCACAAACACGCCCCCTGCCCCCATCCCAAAGGAACTATATATACCCTGGTAAATTGAAAAAATATTCTGGGAATTCTCACCAAACTCCCCAAACTGCAAATAAGGAAAGTGAGTATTCTTATTGTTTCCATCTCTGACTATGGGCTTAGGAAAAAGGCTCACTGAGAAGAAAGTGAAACACAGAGCTGACTCTTCGTAATAGGAATGAAATTTCCAGGCCTTGCCCAATTGAGAGCAGTTTGAACTCTGAGGTTTGAGAACTACAAAAACTGTGAGCACAGCACTCCATTCACATCCCCAAACTAAGGGTCTTGGCCCACCCTAGTCTGGTTTATAGCAGCCCAAGGTGGTCTCTGGGATGACCCAACCCACTTTGGAGTTCCAGTCTGGGTAAGCTCAGGGCTGTCAAAAGAACTTACTGTTTGTTCTAGCCAACACCTGAAGATAGACCCCTAACCTACTTCTCTTAGAACTTTACTAAAAAGGGCTTGTGGTTGTGAATCCTTCCTCTGTCTCTTGGAGATGTACGTGTGTCTCCTATAACTCAGAAGTGTCTTTCTCAGTGACCTGAAAGTCATTCCTTTGAAATGTAGCCATCAGGAGGGATAGGGCCTCCATCTCCCAGCCTCTGTAGGAAGGTAGAATCCTAACTTTGATAAGTGCCAGCTAGCAGAGACCTAAGCACATTTTCACTGACAACCCTTTGTAATTTTCTACTTTCGTGACTCGACTTGAGCCTGTCCCCACTCCCATTTGCCCTCTTCCCTCTCCCTCAATCTCCCTTTAAAACACCCAGTCTCCCCTGCGCAAATTGGAATTGAGCTCAGCTCTTTCCCCTACTGTCAGTAGTTAATAAATAGTTTTTACTGCTTTAACAAATGTCCAGCTTTGTTTATCTTTGATAGGTTTATTCCTCTATGTCAGTGTTATACACCACTCTTCAACTAGGAGGTGTGAACCCTGACAAGGCATTTAACAGACTCTCCCAAGAGTGAGCAGAGTCTAAGAAATTGTAACAAAAAACAACTCACTGCCTGAAGGAAACTTTTCTTTCTCTTCTATGATCTCAAGCTATGGGAGCAGGAAGGAGTGAGGGGTAGGGTGAAGTGGAAATGCAAAATATAACCTGTCTTGAAACTGCAGCTGCTCAGAGTGAAATAGACATGTCTCTGGCATGGTGAGAACAAAGTTAAGAAGTCGTCTATACAATATCAGAAAAAAACAGATGTAGAGAGAGGTTTCTAAGCACCAAAAAGATGAAACAGCATGATAACCAAGCGGAGGGGGGGGGGGGTTGCTTGGCAGGGAAGGAAAGAAAAGGAAGACAGACAGGAAGGAGGGTGATATAAAAGATAAATTACCCAACTTAGAATAAAACATAACCCAAGGAGGAGAAGATAATTCCCCACATATGCTCTGCACTGTAAAATAATGTATGCATTCAATAAAATTAGAGCTCAGAGATGAGATGTTTAAATAATATGTAATTAAATTGAAGATTGCAGATCATAAAAATAACATTGAGGACCAAACCAATGCTATTCAGAACAGATAAATTAAGAATAAATATTCTATTAACAGATACACACTACTATATGTAAAATAGATAAACAACAAGGACCTACTGTATAGCACAGGGAACTATATTAAATATCATTTAATAACGTATATGGGAAAAGAATCTGAAAAAGAATATATATATGTGTGTGTAACTGAATCATTTTGCTGTACACCTGAAACTAATACAACATCGTAAATCAACTATACTTCAATAACAAATATTTTTTAAAAAGTAAATATCCTAGAGGGGACAGAATCAAAATGACTGAAAATGGAATTACCAACATGGAGGGATGGCTGAAAGAATCATAGTCAATGCAGATAAAACTACAAACAGATTGCAACAATTAGAGAAGAATTGGTAGAGGGTAGACAACTGTGATTCAAAATAAAAATAATTTGTGTACCAAAGTAGAGAAGCCAAATTAAAAAGAATTTAAAAATAAAAGACATTTTTTCCCCTGAAATGAAAGAACAATCCAAAGTTGGAAAAAGTACCGTATTCCAGGAAACACATATCCTGGTTAAATTATTGAAATGGAAGCGTAAAAAGCAATTCTTTACTCATCCAGGCAGAAAAATTAAATCACTTTGAAGAATAAAAATTCAGACCAATGGCCATACACTTCTGAAAGAAAATTTAGCTGAAAAATGTATTGCCAGGTATTAGGGACCATTGCAGTATCAAGCAGCCATTTCAGTCATAAAAGAAAAGGGAGTAGAATGACTGAAGTCTTTTTTTGTTTTGTTTTGGGAGGGGAGTGATTTGCATTTCATTACATTATTGAAATTCAGACATTTGAAAACAATTAAAATGAAGATCCCTGGAAAGGAATAGATAAAATAAATAAAATTATTAAATCACTTTATAATAGAGTTAATACCAATTGTGGGAGCTATAGTTACAGAAAAGAATGTAAAATTTATAAATCTTAGTAATACAAAAATAATACAGAAATCAGGAATGTGTGAGAGACAGTGAGCACTAATATTCTCATCTTTCATAGCAGGAAGTTGATCAATATTGTCTTAATTGAAGCTTGGTTAAAAAATACCTAACTTCAGCCTCTTTGTGTTTTCCATGATCTATTTATTAAGTTTAGAGGAGTCTTTCAGGATATGATAAACTCCTGTAGAAAAGAATCATCTATTTGACATGAAACAGGATTTCTTTTGTATTCTTTACTTTAATTTAAAATAAGCTACATTTTATCTCTTTTTTTGGTTAGTTTTAGATGTACAGCAAAGTGATTGGGTTATACATATATATGTATATATTTATTTTTTGATTCTTTTCCATTACAGTTTATTACAAGATATTGAATATAGTTCCCTATGCTATACAGTAGGTCCTTGTTGTTTATCTGTTTTGTAGTGTGCACCTGCTAATCCCATGCTCCTAATCTACACACCCCCTCCAATTTTATCTCATTTTAAAACAAAAGTAGAAAAGACATAGCATCATGTTAATACTATTCAGACATTACTAAACTGTTGTTCTGTGTCTTTTCACGGTTTAATCTTTCGCAATATTTTTTCCTGTTTTTTTTCTATTTTTAAATAGTGATGACTAGTTAAAACTACACATGAAATTCATGTGCACATTTTAAGGATCAATAATAAATGTCATGTGAATCATGTAAGTCATAAATGAATGTGTAAGGATGAATATGTTTGAGGAAAGTAAAAAGTGCTGGAAAACAAACCGAAAAAATATAAAAGGACACTTTGCTCCTAAATTTCAGGTGTTTCACATGGAATGTATGTCATTCATCTGCGCATGTCACTTTATAAAATTTAATACATAAACATAAATAAGTTTGATTTTACCTGCTCTTGAAAAGTTAGCTCCATCATGTTTCAAATCGAAAGTGTTCCCTCTTTTATTACCAACAGTAACACAGGTCATTTTAGTGCTCAGTAGTAATGTAGGTCTTTGAGTTCAGTGTAAGTTAACTGAATGACTCCTAACCAGTTTATCTGATAGCATCCCTCTACCTTATTTGATTAAGAAATGCGTGAGAACCTTGAAGATAAATCTTAAAAAAAATCTTTACAGACTGTATGTATCAGTGTCCTCCTGATTCTCTCGTCAATATCAATGTTTGTTTATTTTTTGGTTAAATTCTTTCATAAGCTGTGAGTTAATATGTGTGTGTACACAACCACATGTATATATAATATGGATGAACAATCGGATATTTGGATTCCAAGTCCAGTACTCTTTTGACTCCTTTTTTATTCAGGATATGAAGAGGAAAGAAAATATATAGAGTCTGGTTTTGAAACACATGACACTCCTTACTAGTAAGTAACTGTGGAGGTGGAAGTCTGCAATAGGAAGTAAAGTGTATTAACCTAGTGAATCTATACATACTTGATTTTGAGCTCTCTTAAAAAATACGCATGCCTAAATTCAGTAGGTATAACTATATTAATTTGTGACTTTGCGAGGTTATTTGTCCTCAATTTCACACTCATAAATTGTTACTATGATCAAATCATTCTGGGATAAGTGAAATCAATGCCTATAATGTTAAAACTGGTAATCAATGAAAATATGACGGGCTCTCGGGATGTAGCACAATATAGACTGAAATCAAGAAGCAAAACCTGCTAAAAAACACTTACTGTTCAGAGCTCAAGTGGGTAGCCTGGCAGAGGTTCAGAGTGTGGTAACATCACTCCAAACCTTGTATTGTTGGACTGATAGGAATATGGTGAGAAGCAAAATAAAAGTAACTTTTATTTTGAAACTGCAATGCAGTTTGAAGCTATTTCTTGTAGAAAACTGGCAAATGAACTTGCCTTTAATAAATAGGCAACAGGAAGAAAAGGCAGATTGATCTACTGTGTGCATATTCCATTTGTGTAGAAGCACAAGTGAATTTGCAGCATATGGATAATTTAAAAGTTCTAGAAGGAAATTTTGAGACTGATTCTTGCTGGCAGTTATAAAAAGCAATTAAATAATAGTAATTAAGGATAAGGATGGCATTTACTAAGAGAACTCTAAAACTCAATAAGCTATAATCAAAATCTAACTAGTCAGCAAAACCTCAAGTTGAATGCCGACTGCAGATTTCTAACAGCTTTCCAGAGTTAGATTTGGAATTCAAACAACGGACAAGGACTAATTAAGTTGTCTAATATCAGAGGTTCTCAAACTTGAAGGTGCATCATAATGCCTTGGAAGGCTTGTTAAAATACAGGTTGTTGGGCTTCATCCTCCAGAGTTTCAAATTCAGTACGTCTGAGATGAGGTCAGAGAATTTCTGTATCAACAAATTTCCGGAAAACACTGATGGTGCTGTCTGAGGGCCACATTTGAAAACCACTGGCTCAGATCGTACTGTGCTGGGAAGACCAGAGTGAGGAGCCCTGATTTTCCATCTCTTATTCTAAATGTTTGAAATTCTCACAGGGAGATCAGAAAGGCTGCAGTCATTTAAAAATCAAGAAAGAAGTTGTAAAAACCCTTTGGTTGAGGCACACTGTAAAATAATTCTTTAAAATAGTGTTTAGATCTTGAGCTTAGCATTCCGAATAGCTGGTGTAACCTCAATGTATAACAACTGTGTTATTAGAATTCACTTTGGAAGACAAGAATTGAGCCAATCATTATCTTTGTCTAAATGGAGTTTCGAAAAGAGAAAATAGTTTGCAGTTTGCTTTTTTCAGAACTGCTGTCTAATTACTCAGGGTTTGAGTTATCAATACATACTTTTCTTCATAAATAATTTGACATTAATTTTCAGTGCTTTTTGAACACTGAAAAACACTTAGTATAAAGAAGTATTACTTTTGGGCTTCCCTGGTGGCGCAGTGGTTGAGAGTCTGCCTGCCGATGCAGAGGACATGGGTTCGTGCCCCGGTCTGGGAGGATCCCACATGCCGCGGAGCGGCTGGGCCCGTGAGCCATGGCCGCTGAGCCTGCGCGTCCGGAGTCTGTGCTCTGCAACGGGAGAGGCCACAACAGTGACAGGCCCGCGTACCGCCAAAAAAAAAAAAAAAAAGTATTACTTTTATTTACTTATAAGGTGTTAGTAGTAGGTAAGTGGTGTGATTTTGCTTTAAACGTTACACAGTCGTCTGGTGTGACACTACTATTTGCATAACAAACCATATATTTCTACTTTGTTTGCCAAGTGTAGAAAATTATATGTTTGTTAAGATGCTGTAAAAATTGAGGAAAAGAAAAATCTCTCCCACAACCAGAATCCTTCTTTGAAAGATCTGTCTGTAAATGTTTCATATGTTTATGAGGAAACCTGAAGAAGTTAGTGACCCATATGAAGTATGCAAATTTTTGTAATCCTTTAATTAAATGTATGGTAAGTTTCTGTTGTTAACTAGGATTCTGCACTGAGAAGTCTCTACATGGAGATGTGTCATCACTGAATAAGACTAAAATCTATAATAAAACCCAGTAAGATAATGTCAGCCAGGAAGTCAAAATAAAATAAAAATTTAAAAAGCATTAAAACTTTATATGCTCTTACTCAGAGGAGTTTCTCATTTTTCAAGATTTGCTAGTAGAATGATAAAACATTCTAAAATCTTATAGTGTTGCAGAGAATAAAATAAGAGAGGAGTAATGATCATATTGAAAGCGAATCGTGCATGTGGTATTAGAGTAGTGTGCACACCGAGGTTGGGAGTAGGAGAGGTGGTGTCCATAGTAAGTGAAGAATGCTCTCCAATGATATAAAATATTAATATATGCTGTTAATATACCAGGAATTGAGGCATGAAAACAAGGAAGCAAAATTATTCTCAGTAACCCTGACCAAATGTCCAAACCACATGTATAATTTCAGCTCTGCAAAGAAGGAGAAGATGAGGGAAGGCAAGGAAGTATGACAAGGGAAATCTAGGAAGAGTAATTTTCTTTAGCTGCATATGATAAAACAAACAAACAAAAAACCCTTGCATCAAATGCAAATAAAGGAAGACAATAAGCAAATTTATTATCTCACATAACGTGGAGCTCGTAGGTAGGGCCAACTCAGGGGTTGGTATGCCAGGACTCCAGATGAATGGCTCAGAGATTCTCTTAGCTTGTTTCCTGTTATACCCTCAGAACAGACTGATAGTGAAGTGTAGTGTATGAGGAAATGTTCTTCCGTTTATTTATACCTCTTAGGTGCCTACGTTTGGCTCTGGACTCTGACACTCAGTAGGTATTTGACACTGGGTAAATTACTTAACTTCTCTGCAACTCAGATTCCTCTGGTTAAAATCGAAGACAGTGTTCTCTTCAGCTTTATAATAGAAAGATATGCATGTAAAGTGCTGAAAACAGTGACTGTCACATAAATCTCCCCCAAATCTTGGCAATGATAATGACGATAATGGCTATGGTGATGATGATGATTCCTTTGTCCCTTAGAGGATTTAGATAGATTTCTGTCCTGTGGGAGACATTGATGTGAACAGAGAAATGGCATACGTCTATGTGTTAACAGCGGAAAGTTGCATATTTCTTTCTAGAGAAGTCAGAACCCCACCACAGTGACCCCTAAATACACATTTATATCCAAGCACTCTGTCAGTGGAGATATTAGGTGCTTGGTGTCTGGGCTTTAAGTGCAATAGCTTCTGCTCCTCCATCTGTAGTCCAAAGAAGCCACCAAAGGTCTCAGCAGTAACCTGGCAGGAATAGCATAAGCATTTTTTATTTCCTATAGAGCCTATGTTCCTTCTGGCCCTGGTTTCTTTGTGCTTCACGCAACTGACTTTTCTGTGGCATGCTTGGCCTTTTAAAAGCCCATTCTTATCATTTCCTTAGTGTCACACTTTCTTTTCTGAGCCATCTATACCACTGGTCTCTGTTGTAGACTCTTCCCCCATACCTAGCAATGACTTTTCCCCCAAACACATTTTAAAAATTACATTTGCATTAAGTTTGTTTTTTTCTTAGACAAGTGGATAATATCTAAACTATACATGATGGGTGAGAGAACTTTTTCACAGTGAAAGATAGTAATAATAATAAAATCACAATAATACTAAACTAATAATAATGTTAATACTTTTAAAAATCCTGGACATATAAAATACATTGTAGAATTAGAAACAAATGCATTTGAGAGTTAGCTATCTGGTGCAAGGCAGAAAATACCATGATAGAACATATACTCTTACTTTAATCAAATAAGAAAATGATCGAAATTTAGATTTCCAGAAATCTTTTGAATGATTCAAAAATATACGTCATAACTGTGGGAACTGGATTGAGGGACAATATTCAGGCCAAAGAAATTGTTTCAGTTATTTTTACTGGAAGAATACTTCAAACTACTGAAAATGTGATTAAGAACCTGAGATTTATTCACTTGGATAAATGACTTGCCCAGTTTACTGACACTGTAAGATCTAAGTTCTCACAAAATGTAAGTTTCATAAAGGCTGGGGGTTTTGATATTTTTTCACAGTTATATTTCTAACATAGAAGTAGGTGTGGCACGTGATAGGTAGTAATAAATATTTGTTGACCGACTTAATTTAAAAACACAATCACTGTCTTTTAGGGTTAGAATATATCTTGATTATCTCTAAATTTCCGTGATATATTATCTCATGTACTTTTATTCTCAATATATCTAAAAATTTAAAGTATTTTGATGTAGATTCAGATATACAAACAAATTGCAAGAATAATACAGAGTTCTTGCATATCCTTTAATCCCCAAATATTGTCATGCTCTCTTTCTTTCCTTATTCATATAATACACATAAATACTGAAATATTTAGGGGTAAAGGACAATCATAATCTAGTGTAATTATCAAAAAGGAAATTAGTGTTGTTACAGTATTAGTTCATCTGAAGACCTTACTCATTTCACCAACTGTCCCTATAATGTCCTATGTAGAAAAATAAACCCCTGGATTATGTGTTGCATAAAGTTATAAAGTCTCTTCCTCTCCTTTGATCTGAAAGAGTTTCAGTCTTTCTTTGTCTTTTACGACCTTGATTTTTTTTTGATGCTCAGCTATTTTATAGAATGTACCTCAGTTTGGGTTTGTCATTGTTTTATGACTAGATTCAGGCTATGCATTTTACAGCAGGAATACCATAGTCGTGATATTATCACATTTGGGTTCACATGATGTTGATTCCCCCCCACCCCTGACTACTTTTGTTCACTTTGGTCATTTAGTTAATGTATTTGTTTTGTTTTTTATTGCTGTTGTAACAAATTACCACAAGAGGCTTAAAACAACACAAATTTATTATATTGCAGCTCTGTATGTCAAGAGTCAGACATGGGGCTCACTGGGCTAAAATCAAGGTATTGGTAGGGCTGTTTTCCTTCTAGAGGCTCTAGTGGGAGAATTCTTTCCTTGCCTTTTCCGGTTTCTAGAGGCTGCACACATTCCTTGGCTACTGGTCCCATTTTTCATCTTCAAAGCCAGCAACATTGCACCTCTCTGACATTTTCTCTGTAGTTACATCTCCCTCTGACCGGAGTTGGGAAAGATTCTCCACTTTTAAGGATTCATATGATTACACTGGGTATAACTGGATAATCCAATATACAGTTGAGCCTTGAAAACATGGGTTTGAACTCTGCAGGTCTACTTATATATGGATTTTTTTCAACAAATATTTACTACAGTACTATGTAATCCACAATTGGTTGAAGCCGCAGATGAAGAACCACAGATATGGAGGGCTGACTATAAAGTTATACTTGAATTCTTTTTGAATTTTAAACTGTGCAGAGGGTCAGCATTCCTAACCACAGGTTGTTCAAGGGGCAACTCTAGTCTCCCTTCTCTAGGTCCTTAACTTTAATCACATCTGCAAAATCCCTTTTGTCATGTAAGGAACAGACACAGGTTCTGGGATTCGGAAATGGACATCCAGGGCGGGGGGCATTATTATGCCTACCATCCTCAAGGTGGTGTTTGCCATGTCTTCAGGGTACAGTTACTATTTTCTCCTTTGTATTTGATCATTGTATTGTGGGAGATAGTTTGAGATCATGTAAATATCTTGTTACTCACCAAACTTTCACACACTAGTTTTAGCAGCCATTAATGATGTGTATCTTGGGTCTGAAACATTATTTTTTCCCCACATTGTCCAACCTTTTAGGGAATTAAGGGCCGCCCTTCAGACCATATATCTTAGATAAAGTTGCCCCCAAAATAGATTCCAAGATAAAGATGTGGGTAGAAATAATTCATTCGTGTTGTGATCCCTGGAAATGCAGAGAGACTGTGGGGGAGACAAGCAAAGGAAGAAATCCAATGAGGAATGTATTAATGAGCAGTGTACTCTAGTACACTCTATTTTTTTTAACATCTTTATTGGAGTATAACTGCTTTACAATGGTGTGTTAGTTTCTGCTTTATAACAAAGTGAATCAGTTATACATATACATATGTCCCCATATCTATTCCCTCTTGTATCTCCCTCCCTCCCACCCTCCCTATCCCACCCCTCTAGGTGGTCACAAAGCACCTAGCTGATCTCCCTGTGCTATGCGGCTGCTTCCCACTAGCTATCTATTTTACGTTTGGTAGTGTGTATATGTCCATGCCACTCTCTCACTTTGTCCCAGCTTACCCTTACCCCTCCCCGTATCCTCAAGTCCATTCTCTAGTAGGTCTGTGTCTTTATTCCCATCTTGCCCCTAGGTTCTTCATGACCTTTTTTTTTTTTTTAGAGTTCATATATATGTGTTAGCATACGGTATTTGTTTTTCTCTTTCTGACTTACTTTGGTTTTCTTCAGAGATATGCCTAGGAATGAAATTGCTGGGTCGTATGGTAGTTCTATTCTTAGTTTTTTAAGGAACCTCCATATTGTTCTCCATAGTGACTGTATCTATTTACATTCCCACCAACAGTGCAAGAGGGTTCTCTTTTCTCCACACCCTCTCCAGCATTTATTGTTTGTAGATATTTTGGTGATGGCCATTCGGACCTGTGTGAGGTGTTACCTCATTGTAGTTTTGATTTGCATTTCTGTAATGATTCATGATGAGCATTCTTTCATTTGTTTTCAACAGTGTATACTATCTGTTACATGGGCAATTTATTTAAAAGTCACTCATCTTTATGTTCACATTTTTTAAAACATTGGGAAAAATAATATTTCTTTTATTCGGTCATAGTAAAAATGAATCAAGTGAGCTATGGTATATGCCAGCAGTGTCTTATAAATCATAAAGGAGTTCAATATAGTTTAATTGGGTATGGAGGTGGGCACACATTGAATACTAGATCTGCACCTGTAGACCCCACCTTGCTAGTTGCAGTTGTTAATTTGAAGCTCAAAGCAGCAAACTTAAGTAGCATCTTTTGCAGAATATTGCTTTAATACAACTCATTTCTGTCTGAATGTTCTACATGGTAGAAGTTATTAGTGCTTAGTATAGTGTCTGGTACATAATAAACACTTAAGAAATACTTGCTGATTTAAATGGATTTGACTTTTGACTTTTGTTCTTTCCTTAGACTAATTTAATAACATTCCAGGAACAACCAGAGCTCAGTTTGACCAAGTCATTTATGCTCTTTGTCCATTGGTTCCGTTTGAGGCTTTTGCAACCTGATTTGCTTTTGGCTTTTATGAAGAAATGTCATTAATATTGAAAGCATACTTTTCAGTTATTTAAAAGCACTAATGAATGTAAGTCTCAGGGAAGAAGTATTTTAGTTCTCTTATAAATAACTTTAATATAATGTCCATTTGACTGGAGAGACAAGTTATAGGATTCATTAAAATATACACAACCCTAATGACAAAATATAAAAATATCAAGAACTACATTAGATTTAGAATGATGGGGAAAAAATGACTTTGAGGTACTTTGAGGTAGCATTTTTAACATTTCAACAGATATTTTTTTTTCTGTACATTTTCACTGACACTGTGGCCTCAATACTGTCTGTTTCTAGGCAACCTTGGCAGGATCTTAAATTTTTCCATATTTTCTGTGTACATTTCCAAAAGTGCTCCCTCTTCTATCTATATGATTCCTAATGCTTGTCACTTCTTGGTCTCCAAGACAAGACAAGATAGACAGGGACTTGATCATGTGTAGCTCTTTTCTTGTTGACCTCTCTACTTCTTGCTAATTAAAGACATTGCTTCTAAAATGAATTTCTCACTCTATCCTTATAACTCCTCTAATCAAAATCCTTATCTGTGCAGAACATTCTTTGCAGTGTAATCAGATTAGACTTAAGTAGGTTCAACTGTTGCTTTTCCACATTCCCAACCTGATAATGTCAGTTTAATCAACAGGCTGTGGGATATGTTATTCAATAATCCTAGCTCATAAAAAAATGTCTTTTGAACTTCTGTTGGGATAAGCACAACTTTATGTGAATCCTTGTATTATTTTTTGCATTTATAAGTTAAAGTTGCATGTATTTTTTCTTACACGAATTAATTACATTCGTAAATCATACAATGTTTTTTTTTTATGTATTCCCATTCTACACTCTGGCCTGAATCATGACACAGGGAAGAGAGAATTATATAGAAAGAAAAATATTTTATTGTAATTCAGCTTTCCTATAATTAATTATTCAAAGCTCTTTGATTATGCAGATTTATATACTTTTCAGCATATACTCGACTTTCTATCTCACTGACAGTGCTCTAAGAACATTTTGAAACTTAATAATTAAAACTTTTTTTTCTAAATAATCCTTTGTATGAACTGATGCATGAGTTTCTAATCTTGGGTACCTGTATACCTGGGTGAACGAAAAGCAAAAATGGTGGTCCCCGTGTTATGCTTAGTTGTTTGAAAAGCCAAATGTAAATCTCAACATTTTCATAAACTGAGGCTTCAGTACTCATGTGAAACCTGACATTTCTTTGTTTTATTTCCTGGAAGTCTTTGTATGTTGCATGTTAACTGGTTACCTCAGCTTACTTGAAACTGTGACTGCTCTTTTTTACCATAATGAAATTGAGAAAGAATTATTATCAAGCAGTTTATTGGGAGGAAAAACTTTCAGAACATGAAGTCTGAGGATTGAACTAGGAAAAATTGAAGGCATTAATATTGGGAAAATCTGAGATAACATATTTCAGAATGTACTCTTGATATGGTCTAAGGACTGGTTTATGACACCCAGAGATAACTGAATAACTGATCCTCGATTTAGTTACATGGCATGTGAAATTCAGGGATGTTCTTGGACATGGCTGTAATTATTCTCAGAAGTTGAGGGTAATAGAGATGTCTATTCCTGAGTGTCCTGTACTACCAATGGTCTCTGTGAACTTGCTGTATATTATACAGCTAAGTTCAATGAGGAACTCCTGATCCAGATGAATTTATATCCCTTACATATCCAGACACAACTATATTCAGATTTAATTCAGGTTATGCATATAAAACTGTGCACAGAACAGGAAATGTGGCTTCCATGATGTCTGAAGGGACCCTCTGTCATTCATATAGTCTCATCCTCAGTGTGCATCTGCCCGGTAAGGATTTGGGGCTCAGGTGCTCCCTGAGTACCTAGGTGCTCCCTGAGTACCTAGGTGCTCCCTGAGTACCTAGGTGCCGGAGCACCTAGACCCTGTCAGCCACACGGCTCTCAACCCTCACTATAAATAATTCCTTTAAAGGTTGGAGCTATGTTTTGTTCATCTCCATATCCTTAGTCATGGAGTAATCCATGGTGCATTCCTTTAACCAGCCTCTTCCAAGTTAAAGAAGCCATTTTTCTGCAAAGCCTCTCGATAAAAAGATAACCATGTTTCCAAGCCTGTAAGCTGAGTGATCAGATGCTGATATTTGAAACTCAACCAAAATGCAGCCACACCTGAAGTCCGTGAGCCTTTTGGTATGTCTGCATCAAGAAGTGCCTGGCTTCGGAAAAACAGATGGTTTCACTATGTGAAGGGGCTGCACCTGTGCTTCTGACTGACCAGCTGTAAGTGGGAGGTTCCCACAATCCCCTCCTGGGTTCAATCTCATTTGCAAATATTTTCTCCCATTCCGTAGGCTGTCTTTTCATTTTGTTTATGGTTTCCTTTGCTGAAAACACACATTTTAAAAAGTGTACATGGAACATGTGCTTGGACATATTCTGAGCCATACAAGAAGTCTCAATAAATTTCAAAGGACTAAGATCATACAAGTTACACTTTATAATCACAATGCAATTAAATTAGAAATCAGTAATAATAAGACATCGAGAAAATCACCAAATATCTAGACAAGTAATACACTTCAAAACAATCTATGGGTAAAAAAAGAAATTACACAAAAATGAGAAAAAGTACTGAAAAATGACTTCATAAAGGAGGATATTCAAATAATCAAATAGCTAGTAAAATATGAAAATGTGCCCAACCTTATTATTCATCTGAGAAACACATATTAAAACTACAATAGGATATAACTAAAGACCTGTCAAATGGCAAAAATGAAAAAGAATGGCAATATCAGTGTTGGCAAGTATATGGAATAGATAGAGCTCTCATCCACTGTTGGTGGGAATGTGGATTACTACAACTTCTTTGGCAGCGTCTACTAAAGTTTAACATATGTATACTCAAGAAGTTCACTTCTTTAGTAGATACCTGGTGGAAGTGTGTACATGAATCCACCAAAAAGACATGGACCAAAGTTTTCATGGCACTTTGTTTTTAATAACTGAGAACTGGAGAAAATTTAATTGTCCATCAACAGAACATAAATAAATGGTGGAATGTTCATGTAATGGAAGGCTACATAGCAATGAGAAAGAATAAATGTATACAAAACATGGATGAATCTCACTAGCAATGTTACGCCAAAGAGGACAGAAACACAGTTATATACTGCTTCATTTAACTTAGAATTCAAAGCAGGCCAAACTAACCCATGGTTTTAGAAGTTAAGATAATGGTTCCTTTGGTGGGGACAGTGTCTGGGTTGGTGTAGGAGAGGTCTTCTGGATATACTGGTAATGCTGATTTATCTATCTGGGTGCTGGTTATATTGGTATGTTTGGTTTTTGACAATCTGAGCTTTATACTTATTATTTGTACACTTTTCTGAATGTATGTTGTACTTTGTTATAAAGTTTCATGAAAACAGCATTAGTATGACGAAGTCATAGTTGCCTTGAATGTCCTCAATAGCCTTCCTCTTCTGTTCAGTTGAAGCCAAACTTCTAAGGAAGACAGAAAAGTCCCTTCATGATCTGGTCCCTATCCACCGCTCCAGCCTCATCTTGAGGAAGGCCCTATCGCTCATAGCCTACGCGCAATGATTTTCAGATCCCTCAGTGATCATGCTTTGGCAAACCTCTTAGCTTGGGCATAAATTGTTCTTTCTTCCAAAATTGCTTCTACTCCTGTTTTGCCTGCTTATTTCTTGGTCACATGCCTGTGGGAAGTCTACAGTGGTGCTTTCTATCATCTTAAGTGTCTCCAATATTGGGATCATGACTCCTTTTGCTTTTCTCAGCAACTTAATGTTAGTATATTTTATAGCCTTTTCTAGAATTGTCTTCATCACTATTCTAGATGTGAATTGCTTGGGAACAAATTTCACCTCTCATTAAACATTATGCCCAAGAAACAGCTGGTATTCAATTCATGTTTATTGAACATATGACTGACTCCTTGTATCAAACATCAGACAGTCTGTGGACTGTGAAAGAGCTATGTGATCTGGAATCCATTTCCCTCAAGATATTCTGTGTTCCCGTCCACAGTTAATTCTGGGCTGTTTCATGTGAATGGTGGGGGTTGTATACGTCGGGATCAAGTCAGAACACAGAAGTACACCAATTGTTTTGAAAGAATTTAAAATAAAGAATCATTATTTATAAATTATTAGAGAACTGAAAAGGCTAAAAGGGGACCCTGAGGCATCAGAGAGGTAGTAACTGCAGAAAGTAGCTACCATCCTCATGGCTGGGGAACAAAAGAAAGAGATTGTAATATTAAAATTTAAACTCTTGAAGGTGGGTTCCCACAGAACAGGCCCTTCCTCCTCCTCTAGCCTTCTTTTTTCCTTCCCCTTGGAGCCGCGCTGTCCCTGATAATACTCTTTATTGGTAAAGCCTGACATGGAGCAGCTAGAACTGCAGAAATGCGGTCTGCAGTCTCAGTAGGGGCAGAACAAAGCACAGTACAGAGGGGTAGGTTTGAGGTTGAGAGGCAACAGCTTAACCAGCACAGTGGGGATGGGGAAGGGGTATCTGAAGTAAATTTCAGAAGCATAACCCTTTTAATCTTTTCTAAAGGGACAAAGGGTCATTCCTTGAACTGCTCTCTTGAGTATTATTTTAGTCTTCAGAGAGACTCAATGGCAAATGAAAGTTTTCTCCTAAATTCACAGAGGACGTGGAGCTTCCTGGACCTCCCCAGGAACAGACCTGGATAAAGGAGTGTATTTTGATAGAAGGAGACATAGAAGGGATTTCACAAACATTGGCTAAACTGAGCAGAATGGAGGGTCTTGTGACTTAGGGATCAACATGGTAACCATGGTGACTGTAATGTTTATGAGGCAAACTGCATGACTCAGTTTATTTTCTGCTGTTGAAAATATATCTTCATTTACAGATACTATTTCATTTAATAATAGCTAGAAAATGTAAAGCAGTTCTTTGAAATGAGTAATTAGGTTTAATTAATCCTATCAACTCCAGAAGGACAAGAAAGTTGATCGTACACTGGTATTTTCAGCTGCTTTGGAAAATGGAATTCATACTCATCCCTTTGCAATTTTGATCAATTTAACCAAGATTCTAATAAAAATCTATTTCTAAGTCTTATAGAAAAATAAATCTTATCTAAAAAAGCAGTCTGCTTTTGCTATACTATGATAGAATACTAAAAAACTTCACATTATTAAAAAATTCCATAATAAAGACAATTGTTTCAAGTGGAAAAGTGGTTTACAGTCCAAAAAGTTCCAGCTAGCAATAATGAAATTCCCTTATCTGTAGCAATTTCAGTAATGATGGTATATTTGTACGTGTCTGTGTCTGTGTGTGTGTTTAACATTATAAATATAACACACCCAGCATAGGCTCATATTAATTTTGGTTTTATAATAATGAATTTTATTTTTTAAAGATCTCATTAGCAGACATTTCTTATACAGCTGTATCAACCTTTATCAATTTCATCACCTATTGTTATGCTAAAGACCACAAAGTCCCTCAGTTTGAATTATGAAAACTATGATATCTCGGGAACACCTGAGTGATGAATTTGGATGGCACCTTGTGTTGGGGAGCAATTCTCTATGGGTGTCTTGTGTTTCTGTATATCTTGCAAGTGCAACACTGACTGCCCTTTGTTTCAGACGGTCTTTTCAAGGATGTTTGTAGAGCAAAGGACCTTGGGATACAGAGATAGTGTGTCCCTCTGGAGCAAAGGACAGGCATGCTTGCTTCTCATTACAAAAGATTCAGGCTTCCTAAACTCAGGATTCCTCTACTGTGAGGCAACCCACTGTGTGGGCAAGTATCACCTAGCTTTCTCTGCATTGCCCTGCGGGAACCGGGGCTTGGGGAAATTGGCACCAAAATGCTGATACTCTGACTACTGCTTGTATTCATTTTCTATCGTTGCTGTTAAAAAATTACCACAAAGTTAGTGACTTAAAGTAGCACATATTTATTATCTTATGGTTCTAGAGGTCAGAAGAGCAACAGAGATCTGACTGAGCTAACATCAAGGTGTCAGTTAGGGCTGTGTTCTTTCTGAACACTCTAGGGAAGAATTCATTTCCTTCCCTTTCCCAGCTTCTAAAGGCTGAGCTCTTTCCCAGCCTCGTGGTCCCCTTCCTCCATCTTCAAAGCCAGCAAGGTAGCATCTCTCTGGCCCTGATTCCAGCCTCTCATCCCCTTCTCTGGCCCCAGCCAGGAAAGTTTCTTCAGTTTAAGGGTCCCTGTGATTAGAATAGGCCCACCTAGATAATCCAGAATAGGCACCCCATCTCAAGGTCTCTGACCTAGAAGTTGCCTGACTACCAACATCCATGGAACTGTGGCAGGCTAACTTGTTAGCTTGCAAGCAGAGCAAAATCTCAGACCCTTTTTAGTACCCAAAACCATGACCCTTAGTTTGGAAATTGAATTCAATCATTTTAGCAAACATATCTATCTAACTGCGAGTTAAATAAAGCTAAATATGAGTCTCATTTCAAGTAGCCGTGGCTGCTTTAAGATTTTCATGTTCAGAAAGCAGACGTCCCAACGTCCCAGGCCATGTGAATTAAATAAAATTATTAAATGAACTTAAAACTATTCTCTAAGGCAGTGGTTCTGAAGATTTAGCATGTGCAGTAATGTCCTGAAAGCTTGTCTGATAATCACATTCCTATCACAGCTCCATCCACCTGAGAATTTGTTCTAGATTTGATTGTAGAAGTCTAAATTTTTAATCAGTGCACCAAGTGATCCCTGCTTTGAGATCCAGTTTTTTACTACCAGTTACTTTTGTTGCTTTAGTAATTACATTTCTCTCTACTTGTATTGAAAATGTATGTACTTAAAATGGAATTCTAGAGTCGTCAGAGCATTCACTAAAGAAAATGTTTCATTCAACAGTGTTGTAGCCATAGTTTGGCCTCTCTTCATTGACACCAAATATAGACCAGTTGAGGCCACCACATTCTAAGAGCTTCCCATGTCAAGTTATTCTAACAGGCATTGTGTTTGTGAATAGAATAACTTCAGTTTATTCTAATTTCAAAGGTTTACATTACATTTCATAATCACAGTTTTGGAAAAGATCATGAGGGTTTATTTTGGGAAGATTTAAACATTCATAGACATCATTGGTGGATACAAACGAATACACTACTTCTGAATATGTTTTAAAACACACACACACACACACACACACACTCATATCTGTGCTAACAGTTTGCTTGAACTTGGGACTTATCAAAGGAGTAAGAAATCATAGTCAAAAGAGTTAGGATACCAAAATTACAAAACCTCCTGAACAGATAGAAATGATTAAGCTTTCAGTCACTTCACCTAGCTTTATTTTTTGTAAGATTACACCTGGACATTTATCACTTTGTCCTCATTGCTATTTTGTATCTGTTAAAGGGGACTTGAAATTCATTAGGGGAAAAAAGGTATTTTATGTTATCTTCATAGCCTGTATAATGTGGAAAAAATGGTGGCTATACTGTCAAAGTGTATGTAACTATCAAAATTACTTTGTAGGGATGTTTCAGGGAGAGCAATTTCTATTAAAACATATTTTGTTCCCCAGGCTTTCTGTTCCTCCAAGCAAATGAATCCCCTAGTTTACTAATTTAAGTATATTAGAAATTCTAATTTTTAAAATCACACATTTCATAGGAAACTGGAACCCACTTATTCTCAAACTAGAAGTTTTTTTCTTTTTAATGAGGTGTTCTTTTTCTGTCACTTCACTAAGTAACCAACTCACATTTTCAAAGCCATCTCTTTTAGTCTAAGATTGAAATAGAAATCCATTTTATTTATTATACAGTGCCATTGTCCTTGCCATGTACTCTTTTTTTTTTTTTTTGTGGTATGTGGGCCTCTCACTGTTGTGGCCTCTCCTGTTGCGGAGCACAGGCTCCGGACGCGCAGGCTCAGCGGCCATGGCTCACAGGCCCAGCCGCTCCGCGGCATGTGGGACCTTCCCAGACCAGGGCACGAACCCGTGTCCCCTGCATCGGCAGGCAGACTCTCAACCACTGCGCCACCAGGAAAGCCCGCCATGTACTCTTATGTGTGTCGCAAGTTGGCATATTTACTTGACATCTGACAACAAATCATAAGCAGTAAAAATATTTTCATTAATTTAATAAACATTGATGAGGTCCAGGGCCACCATAAATGCTTGTGAGGTTGCGCACTGTATAACCTCAGGGGTGCCATTCACATCATATTTATGCACGTGGTGCCCCGGGAGTTGTGCAGTGCACAACCTGCACAACTATATAAGGTGGCCCTGCCTAATATGAAGTCAGACACTGTGATATGTGCCAGGAATGAATATAACGATGATGACATCAAAGTAGTTTTCCTTTCAGAACTTATAGTTTGGTGAGGGAGACTGATAATTAAAAGAACTGGTGATAAGTCCTATGACAAGGAAAGTACAGGACCTTCCTGTCAATATAGCCATCCAATTAAAATAGAAGAACAAATAAAGGTGAGCACTTAAGGCTAGAACTTGTTCTGGGAACATTTCAAAGTATGGGATCCTAAGCCAGATTTTCTTTTTCTATTGCAGCTCAGTATTAACATAAAATTTAATCACAAATATTCTACTTGTGTAAATGAGCTAGGTGCTTTTTATAGCACCCCCCTCATGGTAAGGCCATAGCTATTAAATAAAACACTATTTCCCTACGTTTTCTCCCAGGCGCTAACCTGGCTCTGCCTCCTGATCCTGCTAACTGCTAATCCCATCTTGTGTGTCTTTATTGTGTTCATACTCAGCTTTTGATTTTGTTCTTACCTGGTGGTCCATCTCTTGGAACTTGATGCTTCGGAGATTCTAGAGGTTTCTCAAGCCAAACTCAATGAATTTGGTACTTTTTTTTTCTACACCCTGCAGCTATGGCCCAGCTCTACCCATTTCCAAACCCTGATTTTTGAACCTCAGCCCTGGAGTCCACTGCTTACTTCCAATATGATTTTGATTTTTTTTTCTTAAAGCCAAGTCTAGGTGCAAAATTTTGTTCTGATAAACGGAAGCTTCATGAGGGCAGGAATTTTGATGTATTTTGTTCAGACACACCTCCAGTGCCTAGAACTATGCTTATTATTTAGTGCTCATTAAGTATTTGCTAAGTGATTAAATGTATGTGGGACAATACACAAAGATTCCAAAGGCCTTTTGCTGGGACCTGCCTCCCAGATGTTGCTGATTTTTGTTTATCTGGGGGTGCACTCGCTTAGTTTCTGGTTGTGTTCCCTGCGTTCCCAACACAGAACTCCACCCTCCAGCATCCTTGAAAGGTGGAGTCCAGAGCGCTGCCCCAGCTTAGCAGTGCCTCCCTGTGGTAAGGCATCCAACTGCAGCTGAGGGACTCCGCGGTCTCAGAATCTAGACCAAATTCCCTTCCATCTCACCATGGCAGGAAAACTGCTCATAGGAATATCAACCAGTGACTTAGGGTCTCGATCCACCTTTCCTTCCAGATGTACTTATATAAGAGCAGATTATGCTCTAGGTCCCCGGTGGAGGCAGTATAGACTGTCTTCAGGGTGTCCTGATGGGCAGACAAAACAGATCACAGCACAACTCTGGTAAGGATTCTGGAAAAATAAAAATAGTACTTTGGGAAAGTTTTCCTCTCTCCTTGCCATTTTCACTCCAACTTTAAAATGGAGCTCGTGACAGAGGCCCATGAATCCATTAAGCCGATGCACTTCCTGTTCTGAACTTGAAGCCTGAGCCACTCTCAAGTACGATGATGACACAGTACAGTAGGAGTTCACTGGGACCTCCTCCTCAGGGCTTTGTACATACGATAGTTCTAATGTCACGCATCCCCCCAGAAGAAAGGTTGGTCTGGACTATAGAAAACACATCTGAAGACCTCTTTTTACATCCAAGATGAAATTTGAAGTTCATCCCTAACCAACCTAGATCTTTACCTTCAAAACTGATAGCAACAGCTGAGCCTCTTTGACCTAGGCAATACCAGACCCTCAGACCTCTGTCCTGTGCCTATTTCCTTCACTTGCTGGTCCCAGGAAATAGCACTTAGCCTGTTTGGAATGAGAATTTCTATGCATCACAGCCATCTTAACAGCTTGCTAATATCACCACAAATGACTGTGGAATCTGGTGACTCAGGCCAAGACAGCTTGAACAAATTTGGTGGACTTGGAAACTCTCCACACAAGAGACAGTGTGTCACCTTCTTTGGTGTCTTGTATTTGTCATAGATCACATGCCAGGAACAAATGCTCTCCAGAGAAACATATTTTCAAAAGCCTGTTTTTCTGGATGAGAACCTATATTGGGATATCCTTCACTAACAAACTACGCCTACAACTGATTTAATGAATCAGTGTTCCAGGGCCACTTTAAGAGAATCCTGTGAGTGGCGTAATTCATAAAGGCTTACTGTACCTGCATTTCCTGGCCAGGAAAGCACTGCTAACATAGACTCCCAGATTATGCTAGGAGATGCATTGCCATTACATATGGCCATTTAAGCTGACTGTTGTGGCCTGGATGTTGTGTCCTCCAAAATTCATATGCTGAAGCCCTAACTCCCAGTGTGGCTATATTTGGAGATGGGGCCTCTAATGAAGTTATTAAAATTAAGTGAGGTCATAATGGTGAGACCCTGATCGTGATAGGATTAGTGTCTTTATAAGAAAGAGATACCAGAGAGCCAGCATGCCTGCACTTATTCTCCCTCCCTCCCTTCTTCCCCCCTTCTCTAATATATATATATATATATATATATATATATATGTATGTATGTATGTATGTATGTATGTATATATCTCCATTCTTTTGCTTGCACATATCAAGGAAGAGCTGAAAATGCAGCCATCTGCAAGTCAGGAAGAGAGCTCTTAGCAGAAACCGATCATGCTAGCGTCTTGATCTGGGACTTTTAGCCTCCAGAACTGTGAGAAAATTCTGTTGTTTTAGCCACCCATTCTAAGGTATTTTATTATGGCAGCCCAAGCAGTCTAATATTGATACACTGACCAAGACTGTAAACCACAGAACCTGGGATACTTGTTGCCATCATCCTTGGGAACATGTACCTTTATTTATTTTCTTCTGTTCGTAACTTAGTAAAGTATTGATGACAGTCAAATACAAGCCCTAGAAATGTAATTTTTCACCAAAAAATGTATATTTAAATTAAGTTCTGATCTTTGCAATAATTTTCTTCTATGTAAAATTCAGACTAAGAACCTCATAATCAAGAAAATCATTACCAAATTAGAGTTCTAAGTCACCTAAAAACTGAGATTTTTGAGAGGTGATAAAATTTTAAATGAGGGACAAGTATATGAAAAGTGGGATTTCTAAAAATGCTGATTAAGGAATTGGGGATATAAGGAATTTCAAATTTAGGGTTATGCTAATTAATAATTTTTTATGTAGAAATTCAGGGCAATATTACAGACAAGTCTCTTTAGTAATCAGAGATGCAATTCATATTATTATTAAAAAACCATAAACTTTGTGAAAAAAGGCTTTAGATAAAATCTTTTTGATTGGAACTATCAAATGAGATGGGTTCTTAAGTGCTATTCCAATGATTATTTTTAAAAATCTTAAATTGTAGTGAGTTTTATATAGTAGGTGCCCAATTAATGTTTATTGAATGAATGAATATGTCAGTAAGGATTAAAGGTACTCTCAGAATGTAATTTTTGAAGTTTTTGGGAAATTCCTAAAGCACTCTTTCCTGTGACAGTTTGGGATGCTGACTGGAAAGTAGTTAGTTTCTCTGTTAAAATAAGGTAATTTTTGATATTAAAGGAAAGCAATATTGGAAGTCTAAGAAAGGGTGAGTTACTTTGAGTTTTTTCACAACAATTTTTTTAATTGCCCATTCAATTATCATCTTACTGGAAGTGGAGTACATATGTTGTCAAATAAAAGTTCAAATAATTGCGGTACATGATATTAGGCTATGTAAAGAAGAAGGATGGATGGATGGATGAGTTGCTCTTCTCACTTTAGGGAGAATTATGTTCGCCATTTCTGCAAATAGTACCTCCTTTTGCTGAAGCACTCTCAGGTGACCAAAAGTCTAGCACATTTTCTGTGACTTTAAGTGTTCTTGACTGAATTTCAATCCCAGTTCTGTTAGCAACTTTTCTTTGACTATAGACATCAACTTTTCTGTGCCTTAGTTATCTAAGTAACATGAGATGGATATATTAGATGGTACCTTCCAACTCTTAAAAATATAGAAAAAAATTTCAAATGTGATAGTCCAAAAAATTCAATCAAGTAAACATTTTTGTTGTATTATTGCAAGTTTAGCTAAAAAACCAATATTTTAAATACTTCTTCCAGTTAATGTGTGGAAAAATAAAAGCAAGTTTTCATTTGTAGTAAGTGTAGGATATAAAGAGATACTAAACAGAGAAAGTCTCAAATAATAATGTGGCAGTTACTTTCTAACTCATCTTAGTAGGACTATAGAAACTTCAGCTGTTTGAGAACAGCAGATGATGTATGGAGGCTTACAGATTAATAAGCATTTTATTATGTGTATGTGTATCTATGTGTGTGTGTGTGTATATATATGTATATATACACACACACACACATATATATCCCACTGTTTTTATTCTTCATAGTGAAACTCTTTATTGAATTAATTCAATGATTGTCTATATCAGAATTTGATGATAAAGAATAATAATAATACTGGTATACAGTATACTTATGCCAGATTTTCACTATGTTTTTCAAAAATATCTACATATTTAGTTTAATTTTATATTTGGCTTTGAGCTGGAAGAGAAAATTATTTAACTTAATTTCCGTAATGGCATAGTAAATGTGTAAAACCACTGCAGGAACAGTAATAAAATTTGGTATTACATTTTACATCAATTTTGAATATCAGTTTAACTTCAAGATGTGGCTTTAGGTGAATTGAAAAGAGACTTAGTGACATAAAAATAGGTTTCAAAACTTAAATAGAGGACTTCCCTGGCAGTCCAGTAGTTAAGACTCCATGCTTCCACTGCAGGGGGTGCAGGTTCAACCCCTGGTCCCGGAACTAAGATCCCACATGCCGTGCAGCTCAGCCAAAAAAAAAAAAAAAAAAAAGAAAAGAAAAGAAAAGAACTTGAAATTAACATGATTGCATGTTAAATAATGTAACTTGATAGAATAACAGCCCTCCCAGAGATACCCACATCCTAATCCCTGGAACCTGTGAATATGTTATGTTAAATGGCAAAGCAGAATTAAAGTTGCAGATGTAGTTAAGTTTGCTAATCAGATGACCTTAAGGTAAAGATATTATCCTAAATTATCCAGGTGGGCCCATTGTAATCAGAAGGTTCCTTAAAAGTGGAATAGGCCCGCAAAAGTGAAAGTCAGAGGAGCTGTGGCTATGGAAGAGGTCAGAGAGAAGGATTTGAACCCCATTGTTGGCTAAAACACCTACTTACTTTACTTTGTAATGTCTTCTCATATGTAAAATTGTTTTGTTTATTTTTTGGACTTTATGACAGTCTAATCACATTGTATGATTTTATGTCTCATTTCTCTTGTTTAGCATTATGTTTACAAGATCTTTAATAGTTATTGCATGGAGCAGATAGCTGTTCATTTGTATTGCTTTGTAGTATCCACTGACTGTATACAGTACGTCCCCTACAGACGAACGAGTTCCATTCCAAGAGCACGTTCGTAAATCCAGTTTGTTCGTTAAGTCCAACAAAGTTAGCCTAGGTACCCAGCTAACACAGTCAGCTATATAGTACTGTACTGTAGTAGGCTTATAATACTTTTCACACAAATAATATGTACATAAAAAACAAACACAAAAAATAAAGACAACATGTTTAATCTTACAGTACAGTACCTTGAAAAGTGCAGTAGTACAGTACAGCAGCTGGCATACAGGGGCTGGCACGCATGTTCACATCTTTGAAAGTTTGCAACTGGAAGGTTTGTATGTAGGGGACTTACTGTATACCACAATTTATTTATGCATTCTAATTTTGATGGACATTTGTGTTTTCTGTTTGAGCCTGTTACAATGCTTCTAAGAACATTTGTGTGTGTGTGTCTAGATGTGGATGTTTTGCTGTAGATTAGTGTCTTTTATAAGTTTTGGTTATTTGTCATTATATCCTAAAAGTTGTCCCTGCTCCATTATTTCTCTCTCATTCTGGGACATCTACTAAATGTAAGTTAGGCCTTCTCATTGTAACTCTATGTCTCTTCTATATTTTCTATCCATTTTGTCATTTTTTGACTGAATTTTGGATAATTTTCATAATAATTGACTATAGTTAGTTTATCTGCAGACATTCTTCATTTTCTTGCACTTGGCTTTACTGCATTTTGCAGGTATTGTGTTTTTTTACAAATTGAAGGTTTGTGGCAACCCTGTATTGTCAGATAAAGGTCAGATGATAGTAATAAAGTTTTGTTTTGTTTTGTTTTTGGCTGCATTGTGTCTTCGTTGCTGTGCATGGGCTTTCTCTTGTTGCGGTGAGTGCAGGCGTCTCATTGCGGTAGCTTCTCTTGTTGTGGAGCACAGGCTTTAGGCACACAGGCTTCAGTAGTTGCAGCACACTGGCTCAGTAGTTGTGGCACGTGGGCCCTAGCATATGCCGGTAGTTGTGGTGCGTGGGCTCAGTAGTTGTGGTGTGCAGGCTCTAGGGCATGCAGGCTTCAGTAGTTGTGGCTCGTGGGCTCTAGAGCGCAGGCTCAGTAGTTGTGGCACACGGACTTAGTTGCTCTGTGGCATGTGGGATCTTCCCAGACCAGTGATTGAACCTGTGTCCCCTGCATTGGCAGGTGGATTCTTAAGCACTGAGCCACCAGGGAAGTCCCAGTAATAAAGTCTTCTTAATTAAAGTATGTACGTTGTTTTAGACATATGCTTTGCACCCTTGATAGACTATAGTATAGTGTAACCATAACTTTATATGCAGTGGGAAACCAAAAAATTCATGTGATTCACTTTATTGTGATATTTGCTTTAGTGCAGTGGCCTGGAACTGAACCTGTAATATCTCTGAGGTATGCCTATCCATTGAATTTTAAATTTCATTTATTATATTTAAATTCTTTGGCATATCTACTTAGTTCCTTTCCACACTTACTCCATCACTTTTTAGAAACCTCTATTTCCCATGTGTATTTTCCAGCTTGGGTTTCATTTCTTTTACAAACATGAAGCTTATATAATATGTGCCAATTCCAGTAGCTGAAATTTTTGTGGTTTTGTCTGTGTTCTCTATTGATTCAGGTAATTCTCACCCCTGACATATTTTCCCACATACGTATATAATCTGGACATTGTTTTTTTTAAAGCTCTTTGTCTTATCTCTAGAGATTACAATACAAGTTCAATAAGTAAATATTATCAAAATATAACATATTTCTTCTATATCCATAAAAATCAATTTGTACAGACATTTTTTACGTGAATATGTTTTATTCCTTCAATGTTGGGGGAGTGGTTGGATCACACTCCTCACCACAGAAAAAGACGTTGGCCTTCCAAATATTTCCTCACATATAACCTTTTTTTATCATGTAAACTTTTTTAATTAATAAACTTTATTTTTAGAGTTTTATTTTTAGATTTTAGGTTCATAGCAAAATTGAATGGGAAGTACAGAGTTTCTAGATACCCCCATCCCCACACATGCACAACCTACCCCATATCAACATCTCACACCACAGTGATTCATTTGGTACAATCAGTGAACATGGACTGATATATTATTGTCATCCAAAGTCCATGCTTTACATAAGGGTTCACTCTTGGTGTTGTACATTCTATGGATTTTAACAAATATATAGTGATGTGTATCCACCATCTTAGTATTGTACAGAGTACTTTGTCATGAAAACCTCCTGTGCCCTGCTTATTTGTGTATACCTTCTCCCTTACTCCTGGCAAAAACACATCTTTTTACGGTCTCCATAGTTTTGCCTTTTCCAGAACGTCTCATAGTTGAAATAATATAGTATGTACACTTTTCAGATGTTTTTTCACTTAGTAATATGCATTAAGTTTTCCTCCATATCATTTCATGACTTGATAGGTCATTCCTTTTTTTTTTTTTTTTTTTTTTTTTTTTTTTTGCGGTACGCGGGCCTCTCACTGTTGTGGCCTCTCCCGTTGCGGAGCACAGGCTCCAGACGCGCAGGCTCAGCGGCCATGGCTCACGGGCCCAGCCGCTCCGCGGCATGTGGGATCTTCCCAGACCGGGGCACGAACCCGTGTCCCCTGCATCGGCAGGTGGACTCTCAACCACTGCGCCACCAGGGAAGCCCGGTCATTCCTTTTTAACACTGTAAAATTTTCATTATCTGGATGTGCCACAATTTATCCACTGACCAACTGAAGGACATCTTGGTTGTTTCCAAGTTCTTGGCAATTATGAATAAAGGTGCTATAAATGTCCCTGTGCAGGTTTTTGTATGGATATGAGTTTTCAGTTCATTTGGGTAAATACCAAGGAGAATGATTGCTGGGTTGTATAGTAAGAATATGTCTAATTTTTTAAGAAACTACAAAACTGTATTTCAAAGTGGCTGTACCATTTGTATTCCCACCAACAGTGAATGAGAATTCATGTTACTCCACGTCTTTGCCAGCATTTGGTGTTGTCAGTGTTGTAGATCATGGCAATTCTAATAGGTGTGTAGTGGTATCTTGTTTTAATTTGCATTTCCCTTGTGACATATTATGTGGAGCATCTATTCGTATGCTTGTTTGCCATCTGCATATCTCTTTTGGTGAGGGGGTCTGTTAAGGTCTTTGGCCCATTTTTTTAAATCACGTGGTTTGTTTTCTTAGTGTTGAGTTTTAAAACTTCTTTGTAGGGCTTCCCTGGTGGCACAGTGGTTAAGAATCCGCCTGCCAATGCAGGGGACATAGGGTCGAGCCCTGGTCTGGGAAGATCCCACATACTGTGGAGCAACTAAGCCCGTGTGCCACAACTACTGAGCCTGCACTCTAGAGCCCATGAGCCACAACTACTGAGCCCACGTGCCACAACTACTGAAACCTGCACGCCTAGAGCCCGTGCTCTGCAACACGAGAAGCCACCGCAATGAGAAGCCCGTGCACCACAACGAAGAGTAGCCCCCACTCTCTGCAACTAGACAAAGCCCACGCACAACAATGAAGACCCAATGCAGCCAAAAATAAGTAAATTAAATAAATAAATTAAAAAAATAAAACTTCTTTGTATATTTTGGATAAAAGTCCTGTATCAGATGTCTTTTGCAAATATTTTCTCCCAGTCTGTGGATTGTCTTTTCATTCTCTTGACAATTTCTTTCACAGAGCAGAACTTAGTAATTGTCATGAAGTGCAGTTTGTCAGTTCTTTCTTACATGGATCATGCCTCTGGTGTTGTATCTAAAAAGTCCTTGCCATATTCAGAGTCATCTTGGTGTTCTCCTGTTTTATCTTCTAGGAGTTTTATAGTCTTAGATTTTATGTTTAGGTTTGTGTTCCATGTTGAGTTAATCTTTATTAATAGTATAAGGTCTATGTAAGTCTGTGTCCACATTCTTTGTGTGTGTGTGTGTGTGTGTGTGTGTGTGTGTTTGGCTATCCAGTTGTACCAGCATCATTTGTTGAGATAGGAAGTATTCCCTCTGCTTCTATCTTCTGGAAAAGATTGTAAAGAATATGTATCATTTCTTCCTTAAATGTTTAGTAGAATTCGCCAGAATTCACCTATCTGGTCCTGGTGCTTTCTGTTTTGGAAGGTTATTAATTATTGACTCAATTTATTTAATAAATATAGCCTATTCAGAATGTCTATTTCTTCTTGTGTGTATAAAATAACTTCAGGTTATTCTCCTTCTTATTGTGTAAGTTTTGGCAGATTGTTTCTTTCAAAGAAGTGGTCCATATCATTTAGGTTATCAAATTTGAGGGCAATAAGCTGTTCATAGTATTCCTTGATTGTATTTTAATGTCCATGGACTCTCTCTGGTGAGGTCCTTTCTTTCATTTCTGATATTAGTAATTCATAACTTTTATTTCTTAGTCTGGCTAGAGGCTTATTGATTTTAGTGATCTTTTCAAAGAACCAGCTTTCAGTTTTGTTGTTTTTCTTGATTGGTTTCATTTTTTAAACTTCATTGATTTCTGCTCTAATTCTTACTTTGCTTCTCTTCTTCTTACTTTGGATTTAACTTGCTCTTCTTTTTTTAGTTTCCTAAAGGGAAACTTAGATGAATAATTTTAGATCTTTTCTTCTTTTCTAACATATGCATTCAATGCTACAAATTTCCCTCTAAACACTGATTTCACTGCATCCCACAAATTTTGACAAGTTGTTTTAAATTGTCATTTAATTTGAAATAGCTTTAAATTTCTCTTGAGAATTCTTTGACCTACATGTTATTTAGAAGCATGTTGTTTAATCTTCAAGTATGTTGGTTTTTCCAGCTATCTTTCTGTTACTGATTTCTAGTTTAATTCCATTGTATTCTATGAGCAGACATTGTATGATTTCCATTTTTGTACATTTGTTAAGTTGTGTCTTATGGCCCGGAATGTGGTCTATCTTGAAGAATATTCTGTGTGAGCTTGAGAAGAATTTGTATTCTGCTGTTGTTGGATGAAGTAATCCAAAGATGTCAGTTACATCCAGTTGAATGATTATGTTGTTGAATTCAGCTATACCCTTACTGACTTTCTCCTCCTGGATCTGCTCATTTCTGATAGAGGGATGTTGAAATCTTCAACAGTAATGCTGTCTTCATCTATTTCTCCTTGCAGTTCTATCAGTTTTGCCTCATTTATTTTGATGCTATGTTGTGTGGGGCATACATGTCAAGATTGTTATGTCTTATTGGAGAATTGACCCCTTTATCATTACAAAATGTTCCTCTTTATTGCTGATACCTTTCCTTACTCTGAAGTATGCTCTGTCTGAAATTAATATACTTACTCCTGTCCCTTTTATCACTGTTGTCATTCATTTTGCTTACATGTAAGCATACATAAGCATATATTTTTCTCAATTGGTGGATTGCCAGATTCCCACATTAGAAAGGCCCTGGACTTTTTCTTTTCCTGTTGCCCTATGAGACTAAGAAAACTGCAGCTTAGTTTCTCAGATACTTTTTGTAGATTAGAAAATGTCATCAAGGCAAAATTAGCTTTGGAAGCATAGTTAACCTTTCTGAGCTTTCACTTTTTCCTATATTTTCTTGACTATCATGCTGTCTCTGTGATGTTTTTGAGAAGCTATTAAAAACTTTTTTATTATTTGCTAGGGGAGAATAGGTGTTTGTTATCTAGTTTGCCATTTCAAGAAGTGAAACTCTCACAGCGTTGGTTTTTAAATTATATTTTCAGTGAGAATTTCTTTGCAATGCAAACAAAATTTCATGGTCAGTTCTCATCACAGATTTGTGGGGCACTGTCAAGGGTCACGTTTCAGAGAGCTGGCTTCATTATCTCTTCATGGATATACAAGGAAGAAGAGCATGTCTTATTAATCATCCTCTCAAACTGCAGCATAAAAATTCTGGCCCTGAAAGAGAATCCAAGGGAGAGGGAGAGATATTTTTCATAGGATGTTAGAGCCTAAACTTTTCAAATTATTTAGGTCCTGATGTCTACTTGGATATGAACAGTACAAATTTAAGTGATTTTTCTGGAATCAACCTGACTGCAGCAGAGAACATAGATGGTGTGAGTGGGAGACTTCTTTCCTTACGCATGGCATAGGGCATACTCTTGTGATTTTCCCCAGAAACTTTACAGAAAGAAAATTAACCTGGACCTTTCTCAGTCAGATGAATTCTTTTATTTGAGCTTAGGATTTTTCAACTTAAGACTAAATAATAGGCTGGTCACTTTTTTATTTGATAAGAATTAATCCTGCCTATATGGTTTTTCAGCAAAGGCCCTCATCCTTAAAACCTAGAAATTTGAAGAATGTTAGAAAATATCACATGAACTTATTGAAATTGAACTCAGAAGATGTTCAGTGACCTAGATAATAAGCAATCAGAAATAAACAGGATTTTAATTTCTCGTAAATGTTCAAGCATGTAATTTTTAAATGCCATTTTAAAATCTAAGCTATTGGATAGGAATTGCTCAAAAGTATGTTCCAACACAGTTATTAAAGAAATTGGTGATTGCCTGAGGTAGATAGATATAATTTAAATCTATACAAATTAGTTATCATTGATACAGTTGACAGTACATTTTTAATTCTCCTTGTTTATTAGCCAAAGGCAGTTTGCATAAATTTATAATCATGACTCATGATATGCACCAATTGACTTTATTTTTTAAACAAATGACATTGATTAATACTGTCTAAGAATCATTGCAGTTTTACATTTGTATATGTGAATGTACTGGTATTTTTAAGGCAAAAATATCTTGACAGTTAATCTTTATAGAGAAGTTGTTCAACTGAACTTTGTATTTAGTATAAGATATGATGATTTTTTTTAAAAGAAAATTGCCTATCAAGTGACACAATTGAATTTTTTGTTGTTGAATTTGGATTTCTTTATTCATTCAAGAAAGGTGCCTTTCTCTGTCATTCATTTGTCATATCCTCATCACAAGTGCATCTTGAAAAGTGGTTAAATCAACTTTTTCAATTGAGTGTAATTGAGGAGGTGATGAAGCATGGTTTCTGAAGATTGCATATATATAATTTTCTAACTTTTTTCTTGAATCCAGTATAAAACACTATAATATTGATCCATCACTGAAACTTTGGATAACTCCTAATAATGACCTCTAGACCCACTGATTGAGGGTATTAAGGAACTTCATAAGTAAAACTAAGTCTGCCCTCTACCTGGAGCAGGAGTACTTAACACAAGGACTGGATGGCATGTGGAATGCTGAGTATAAAATGAGTACAAAATGGAGTTGGAGAGAGTAGATTCATATTATAGCTCTGTTCTTAACAGCTAGAGGAAAGTTGCCTTGCTTTCCTAATCTATAGTTTGGAATCCCAATTGTTTGTGCTTCAGAGGGATGTTGTGAAGATTGAGACAAAATGTAATGGCTGAAACTTTTCATATGATTGGAAAAACAGGCATATGAACTAGTAATTATAATGAAATAAGTAAAAAAATAGAACTAAAACCATTGTGCTGTAGGAATAAAGTTATGGGAATGGTCAATTTTCATACATGGCTAATTATTTTTTTAAATTTTATTGTGGTAAGAGCACAGCATGATATCTACCCTCTTAACAATTTTTTAAGTGCTCAATACAGTGTTTTAGACTATAGTCACTGTTGTACAGTGGACTACAGTAGGGTTTATTCATCTTGCTAAAATTTGTACCCATTGGTTAGTGACTCTATTTTCCCCTCTCCTCAGCCCCTGGAAACCACCACTTCACAATTTGATTCTACAAATTTGAATACTTTTGATTCCTCATATACTTGGAATCATGCACTATTTGCATTCTGTAACTGATTTATTTCATTTAGCATAATGTTCTCAAGGTTCATTCATGTTATAACATGCATCAGAATTTCTTCCTTTTTAAGGCTAAGTAATATTCCATTGTATGTATATACCACATGTTTTTAAATTTATTCATTTTTCCCAAAACTGGCTACCGTGAATAGTACTGCAATGAACACTGGAGTGCTAATATCTTGTTGAGATCCTGACTTGAATTATTTTGGATAAATAACCTGAAGTGGGATTGCTGGATTATATAATTAATTTTTAAGAAGTTGGAAGGTGAATGAGGTGAGAAATGATATTTCACTGGTCGGACTTGGTTATTTCTGATAATCACAAGTTCAGCATAATTGCCTTGATTTGAATTTTATCGAAGGTAGTTGATTTGAGAGTGGGAGTCAGGAATATTCAGGTTTGATGTGATTTTGATGGAATTTTCACTTGTTTTAGCACCTTTCTTCTGTATATTCAAGATAATCTGTTAATATTACCAACACAAAACTAACTTTTCTCCCTGATGAAAGCCTTAAGGACATTCTAAGCCATAAGCTTGTCAAGGGCTTTTAATCACTTTTTTTCTTTATAAAAAGATTAACTAGAAATTTGCTATAAGGAAAATTAAATGTGTTTGATGAACTTAACTTCCATTTCTCCAATCACAAATGTCATAATGATCTTCTGTTAACAATCAACATATAAGAATTTCATGTTACTTCATTTCATCATCAGTTTTTAGTATCTAATGTGCCAGAAAGGCACATAACATTTCAACTTTGCTGATAACTAAAATAGTTCTTAAAATATATGTATAGACACAAGGTTAGACACTAATGTTTGAAATAAAAAGGAATAAAAAGGCATATAAAGAAGACATTTGAAGAGATGGTATTTAAGAAAGGAATTAGGATAAGAAGAAATACAAATTAGTTACCATAGCTAGATCACGGTGACACTCGAAATACTTTAATTTTAATCTTGCTTATTTATAAGCCAAAGGCAATTTCCATACAATTACAATCATGACACATGATGTACAATTGCTTTTTAAAAAATGACATTGATTAACATTTAAAAATTGTTTCGTTTTCACAATGTGTACATTAGCATTTTAAAAATAAAACAGCATTTTGAATGTTATTTTATAAATAAATTACTTCAAAAACCCAAACTTTATGTTTTACCATAGTGCTTAATGTATGTATTAATAACACTGTTGGGTACAATTAAAATAGAGGGCAGGGTCTGTCTGCAGGGTAGTTAAGGCTATGACATAATTTAAAGAACACATCTTGTAAATAATAACCAGTTCAGTTTGCAAGTTGATTGTTTCAAATAAGTCTCAGTGTCTTTTTTAGTATTTGTGTAATAGGTTTAATACTGTGGAGTTGTTGTGAAGAGTAAAGGAGGTAACACATGAAAAAGTGAGGTGAGATATATAAAGCACAGGTAAGGTCAGCATGACAACATTGAGGACCTAAGAGGAACACAGTGTAGGTTTTGCAGAGACAAGCAGCTTGACCTCCATAATCTCCCACCTGGACTGCTTTAGTTGCCTCTCTTCTGCTTTTATCAAAATGCATTTATTCTTTACACAATATAAACCAGATTCTTTCTCTTCTGCTTAAGTTCCCATTACGCTTAGACTTAATCTAAGCTCCCTGTTCTAATTTCTAAAGTCCCAAATTTTCTGGCTCTACTTATCTGTTTGACATCACCCACAATTTTCTCTCTTGCTCACTGTGCTTTAGCAGAACTGGCCTTTTGACTTCTTTTGTTCCTACAAAATACCAAGCTCATTACAACTGTTAGGCTTTTGCATTAATGTGCACCTCTGTTTGGAATGCTTTTCTCTGGTTGTACATGGCTGTTTCTTGTCGTTTTGAGCTGTTGTGTTCTTAGAGGGGTTTTCCATGACCATCTCTTCTTTTTTTTTTTTTTTTTACTTTTTTAACATCTTTATTGGAGTATAATTTCTTTACAATGTTGTGCTAGTTTCTGCTGTATAACAAAATGAATCAGCTATATGTATACATATGTCCCCATATACCCTCCCTCTTGTGTCACCCTCCCACCCTCCCTATTCCACCCCTCTAGGTGGACACAAAGCACTGAGCTGATCTCCCTGTGCTATGCAGCTGCTTCCCCCTAGCTATGTGTTTTACATTTGGTACTGTATATATGTCAATGCCACTCTCTCACTTCTTCCTAGCTTACCCTTCTCCCTCCCCGTGTCCTCAAGTCCATTCTCTGTGTCTGCATCTTTATTCCTGTCCTGCCCCTAGGTTCTTCAGAACCATTTTTTTTTAAAGATTCCATATATATGTGTTAGCATATGGTATTTGTTTGTCTCTTTCTGACTTACTTCACTCTGTATGACAGACTCTAGGTCCATCCACCTCACTACAAATAACTCAGTTTCATTTTTTATGGCTGAGTAATATTCCATTGTATATACATGCCACATCTTCTTTATCCATTCAACTGTCGATGGACACTTGGGTTGCTTCCATGTCCTGGCTATTGTAAATAGTGCTGCAATGAACATTGGGGTACATGTCTCTCTTTGAATTATAGTTTTCTCAGGGTATATGCCCAGGAGTGGGATTGCTGGGTCGTATGGTAGTTCAATTTTTAGTTTTTTGAGGAATCTCCATGCTGTTCTCCATAGTGGCTGTATCAATTTACATTCCCACCAACAGTACAAAAGGGTTCCCTTTTCTCCACACTGTCTACAGCATTTATTGTTTGTAGGTTTTCTGATGATGGCCATTCAACCAGTGTGAGGTGATACCTCATTGTAGTTTTGATTTGGATTTCTCTAATGATTAGTAATGTTGAGCATCCTTTCATGTGTTTGCTGGCAATCTGTATATCTTCTTTGGAGAAATGTCTATTTAGGTCTTCTGCCCGTTTTTGGATTGGGTTGTTTGGTTTTTTTGATATTGAGCTGCATGAGCTGCTTGTATATTTTAGAGATTAATCCTTTGTCAGTTGCTTTTTTGCAAATATTTTCTCCCATTCTGAGGGTTGTCTTTTCATCTTGTTTATGGTTTCTTTTGCTATGCAAAAGCTTTTAAGTTTCATTAGGTTCCATTTGTTTATTTTTGTTTTTATTTCCATTTCTCTAGGAGGTGGGTCAAAAAGGATATGCTGTGATTTGTGTCATAGAGTGTTCTATGTTTTCCTCTAAGAGTTTTATAGTGTCTGGCCTTAAATTCAGGTCTTTAATCCATTTTGAGTTTATTTTTGTGTATGGTGTTAGGGAGTGTTCTTATTTCATTCTTTTAAATGTAGCTGTCCAGTTTTCCCAGCACCACTTATTGAAGAGGCTGTCTTTTCTCCATTGTATATTCTTGCCTCCTTTATCAAAGATAAGGTGACCGTATATGCGTGGGTTTATCTCTGGGCTTTCTATCCTCCTGTTCCATTGATCTATATTTCTGTTTTTGCACCAATACCATACTGTCTTGATTACTGTAGCTTTCTAGTATAGTCTGAAGCCAGGGAGCCTGATTCCTCCTGCTCCATTTTTCTTTCTCAAGACTGCTTTCGCTATTCGGGGTCTTTTGTCTTTCCATACAAATTTTGAAATTTTCTGTTCTAGTTCTGTGATAAATGCCAGTGGTAGTTTGATAGGGATTGCATTGAATCTGTAGATTGCTTTGGGTAGTATAGTCATTTTCACATTGTTGATTTCTCCAATCCAAGAACATGGTATATCTCTCTATCTGTATGCATCATCTTTAATTTCTTTCATCAGTGTCTTATAGTTTTCTGCATACAGGTCTTTTGTCTCCTTAGGTAGGTTTATTCCTAGGTCTTTTATTCTTTTTGTTGCAATGGTAAATGGGAGTGTTTCCTTAATTCCTCTTCCAGGTTTTTCATCATTAGGGTATAGGAATGCAAGAGATTTCTGTGCATTAGTTTTGTATCCTGCTACTTTACCAGATTCATTGATTAGCTCTAGTAGTTTTCTGGTAGCATCTTTAGGATTCTCTATGTATAGTATCATGTCATCTGCAAACGGTGACAGTTTTACTTCTTCTTTTCCAATTTGGATTTCCTTTTCTTCTCTGATTGCTGTGGCTAAAACTTCCAAACTGTGTTGAATAATAGTGGTGAGAGTGGGCAACCTTGTCTTGTTCCTGATCTTAGAGGATATGGTTTCAGTTTTTCAACATTGAGAATGATGTTGGCTGTGGGTTTGTCATATATGGCCTTTATTATGTTGAGGTAAGTTCCCTCTATGCCTACTTTCTGGGGGGGGTTTTATCAAAAATGGGTGTTGAATTTTGTCAGAAGTTTTTCTGCATCTATTGAGATTATCATATGGTTTTTCTCCTTAAATTTGTTAATATGGTGTATCACATTGATTGATTTGCATATAGAAGAATCCTTGCATTCCTGGGTGAACCCCATTTGATCATGCTGTATGATCCTTTTAATGTGCTGTTGGATTCTGTTTGCTAGTATTTTGTTGAGGATTTTTGCATCCATGTTCATCAGTGATATTGGCCGTAGTTTTCTTTTTTTGTGACATCTTTGTCTGCTTTTGGTATCGGATGACCATTTCTTCTGAAATAGCACCTAGTAACTATGAAATCTCCCCCATTTAATTATATGAGCAGCAAATACAGCTAACTGGTATTTCCTTGATTCTTTGTTTATTGATAGATTATTTTATTGTTCTTCATCCACTAAAATGTAAACTCCATGAGAAGAGGAAGTTTGTCTGTCTTGTTCACTGATGTGATCCCAGCACCTGGAATAGTATTTGACACATAGGAGATACTCAATGAATACTTATTAAATTAATGAATATTGGATGGATGAGAATAATGCTTTAAAGATTCGTCTTCTGGATCAGCCAAATTTAGTGTAGGCCTATTAATCCTAAAGGTTCCTGCAGGTAATCATAGTACAGAGTGGTAGGAATCTGCAACATTGGTTCTTAACCCTTTAAGAAACTATTGAAAATGAATGGTCTTTCTTTATAATTCTCATAGGTATATACAAAATTATGCACATTGTCTGTGGATTCACAGATTTGCTATGACTTCTCCACAACTCCTTGGACCCTTGAATAAAAAACCCTAGTCTACACACTCTACTCCATGCAGTGGGCATGGAAAATAAAAGAGAAATTTGAGGGATATTTTAAGGAAAAGTATTAGCATTCAGATTACTAACTTGAGGAGCAATGAGAAGAATGATTCCATTAAAATACTGAATTGAGAAGTATTGATGATGTTAAGGCGACAGTTTTGGATTTTGTGACACATTGGCAATGAGAATTAGAGAACCATAATTCTGGTAGAAATCTCGACTTTGGAGGCAGGTTTAGGTAGTCAGTAGAAAGAGAATTAATGGAATCATGACCTTTTTGCTTTTCAAAGGAGTTGGAGTATAGGGAAACATACATTTAGGGGATGAGAAAAGAAAGAAGCACTATTAAAAGAAAAAAATAGAACTCTGAAAAATACGATGGAATTAGGACAATGTATTATCACAAAGTTGAAAAACTAGGGAACTTAAACACTTTGAGTGTTTGTGTCATGTCACATATGAGGGGACTGAATGAGTTGGCCTCATGGATCAGTAGGCTTAAAAGCAATGTCCCAGAAGGGCTAGAAAGAAAAAAAGGAATATTTGAGAGCCAAGGTGGTTCCAAGGAGTTTGTGGGTAATCTGGGGAAGGAGAAAACTGAGGATCTGTGCTGAGGGCCCATTCAAAGCAGTTTAAGGTGAGCTCATTTGACAAATAAGATTCCAGGAAGAGTCAGGAATGGAGAAGGAAAGAAAACTGACCCACAGAACAGAAATATTGATAGGAGCCTGATTCTAGTCAACTTTCTACTTTTAGCTTCTGTTCTCCTTTTGGTTGTCCTTAGAGGGTATCACATATTGAATAACAGTCAGAAGTCTGGATGCTCCATGATACTGAGTACAGAGAGAGCTTCAGAGTAGGAAAAACAAGGATGGCCTTCAAGAAAGAAGGTTTAGTGTATTAGGAAAATACATACTTTTCAATTTTCTTTAATAGCTTTTTATAGAGCTATTTATATATAACAAGTAAGACAAGAGTCTTCTAGAATTGGTGGACTAGGTAATTAAAATGAACCTGCCAATTGAAAATAACTACACAGGGCAAAAATATTGGAAGTGTCTTCTTGAGGACCCCAAATACCTGATTGAAGCTAAGGAAAAGGCCCAAAGACATGAATCTTTGGTGTCTTTTTTTTTTTTTTTTTTTTTTGCGATACGCGGGCCTCTCACTGCTGTGGCCTCTCCCGTCGCGGAGCACAGGCTCCGGACGCGCAGGCTCAGCGGCCATGGCTCACGGCCCAGCCGCTCCGCGGCATGTGGGATCTTCCCGGACCAGGGCACGAACCCGTGTCCCCTGCATCAGCAGGCGGACTCTCAACCACTGTGCCACCAGGGAAGCCCTATGATAAAGTTTTTTAAGAAGGAAAGCTAGATAAAAATGTATCATCACATGTAAGAAAAGTGAAGAAAAATTATCTTGAGGGACCAGCATCTTTTCATCTCTTATATTTCAGGAAAGCTTAATTTCCAGAAGTAGCAAATAGAACTTGAGAACAAGCAGAAACCTTAGAGGTTATGAATATCTCTGTTTTACAGGTGATAAAATGAAGTCTAACAAGTTTGAATATAAGCTCAATATCATATAACTAGCTGGAATTGAGAATCAGTTCTCTTATTTACGAGTATGGATTATTTTTTTCTTTTACTACACCCTGATATTTCTTGCTAAATTCCCCTTTGAACTGTGAATTGAAACTTAGATATTATAAAATTTTTAAATATGTAAATAAACTTCCTCATTCTTGGAAAATATTTATACCTCAAATCTATTTCCTCTAACAGATTGGTATCTTGAAATGGACTTTTAAAGATATATATTTGAGGTAATTTTTCTCTGGAAATTTTTTCTGTTAGAAGACAATGTACATCATGAAATATCTTCATCTAGTAAATCCCTTCAGAATTAATCGATGTGCAAACTGGCAAATGATGTACATGAGTTCAATATAGGCTTTTAAGAAAGTGGATGAGTTAAGATTTCTGTTCACATGAAAGGACAAGATTTCACACCAAATATTCAGACTGTTGATTATTTCTTGCATTTACTTGCATCACTTTATTATTATAAAATATAATGGGAAGGTGTGTACATGGCATGCATGTGTACATGGCATTTATTTTATAATTAAAAAAGGATTTTATACAGTACACATTGAAAGGCATATGAATTAGAGATGGTTTTATCCTTGTTCACATGTAAAGCCAACAGAAAAGAATTAAGCTATTAATATTTCTGATTCATTCAACAAATATTTATCTAGTGTCCAGTAACGCAAGTTTAAAAGTGTTGTATTAGCAATGTTTACAAGTTAATGATGTGATACTTGCATTCTAGATATAAAGGTTATTATATTGCCAGTTTGTGATTTAATCCTGGTTCTCCACATGAATCTATGTTTCTTATTATTCCAGAGTCATCTTTATTACCTGTGTATTCATCTGTTAAATAATAATCAATTAGTGATGAAAGCCAAAGCCTTGGGGTGGGGATATGGGCAAAATACACATCCAGTGCGTTAATAATACTCTTGGTTTAAAGGACTGTTTTCATGTGCCAAGTTTTGATTTTTCTGAATACTTGGATGTATTGCTGCCTTTCATCATGCCAGAAAATGTGGAATTATTCATTCCTTTGTTTTCCTTGGCTTTCACAACAGCCCTTGAGATTCATTGTCAATCTGACTGGCATCTTCCATATATTACAGCACCGAGAATTAAGCATAATGCTTTCAGAGTAATATGTTTATTCAGTTTAGAATTTCACTTCATTCTAAATGGAGAGCTCATAATTACATTGTTCAATAATTTGTCACAATGCTCAGAGGAATACTTTAGCAAATTAAAGGGAAGACAAAAAACTATTTCATTATTTAATGACACACTTTCTACTAATTCTTCCTTGTTATAAAATAAGGAAAAATATTTTTCTTCTGAGATTTGTGATCAAAATCAGATCAACAGATATTGAACATTTACTCTTGCAAGAAAGTGTGGAAGACATGGACAAGTACAAGATACAGTGTTTGCCTTCAACAGATTTATAATTCAGTTAGACAAAGGGAAAAATTAAATACTATAATAATATGATGCAATATTTAAATAATAATTCATATTTATTATAACAAAGTTGTAAAAACATCATATTTCAGCATTAGTATTGACATGTAATTTATAATTAGAATTTAGGAAAGAAGTGTTAATCTATTTTAAGAGGTAGAAATCATTTATTTTTTTATTGCTGGTGTATTCAAATTTGTGATAATACGCTGAATTTCATGCTCATATAAACTGGAGGTAATTAAGGTATATCATTAATTTTAAAATATAAATATTTCTACTAGGATATTTATAAATCCATATTAAACTCGTTTACATGAGTATGTATTTATGAACAAAAACAACAGCTCATCTTTAAAATGCCAGAAAGCAAGAAACTTAGATATCAATTGTTGAAACATTATTAATTTCTAGAGCTCACACTCATGAATACTATAAAATTAGATATTCTAAAAGCAAATAAATGCAAATTGAAAGCTCTAATTGGTTGCAATTGACATTTTTCTAGGTAGAACATTTGATTCCATAATATCCACACTACAGACATGAAAAAGAGTTTTAATAAATGTGCACTAAAATGTACAAGTAAGTCTCAAGAAAACAGAGTAGTCAGTTCTCTAATTTGGCTTGAAATGAATTCGAATGTTTTAATTATTCTCAGATCAGTATGTCAGAAATATTTTTTTCCAAATAAGCAAATATCTAAAGTAAATTTCTTGATTTTTAAACAAGAACAGCATCAGAATAAGGGGGGAAAACCATGAAGAATGTACTTTTCTATTGCACATGCAACTACAAATGGAGAATATCTTTTATATATTATAAAAGGGTCACAGCATCAGTTCACCCTCTCTCAGGCAATTGAACAGGAATGCTCAGCAAAGCTACCTCCCTGCAATCATTCAAAAAATATTATTGATGGCCTGCCGTGTATGCAGCACCTAGTTTTGAGGCAGTAGAGGACACTTGGAAATATAATACCCAGTCCTTTTCCATAAGAAGTGTCAGTCTAGACTGGGCATACTTTGTGACAATGGATGATAAATCACTGTACAAGAACGAATAAAACACTAGACAGCAATATAAAGAATGATTGCAAACACTATGTGATAAGTGATACAGGAGGTATGTACTCTAGACACACTAAGAAGGAAAATATCATTCTTGGCTGGTTATGCATTAAGATCTTATACCAGCCAGTTCTGGAACATTGACTATAGATTTATTATAGAAAGTTACCTGAAATCATGTTTGTCATTTATGTCTTTGTAGACATACAAGAGTTTGATTAAAAATAAAAATATCTGGTTTGATGTAATAGATAAGAGGACTTAACCTCTGTGTTTGGTCAAATTACTGGGTATTCATTAAATGTGTAAAGGCTACCCTTCTTATTCATATAGGTAAAATACAGGGAAATTTCGTTTCTTATTCTTATCTAGACCACCTTGTTTGGATTACTTGATCATCTGGAATTCTGGAAATGCCATTTCATGTTAATGATCTCAGCATCTCTTTCCTTTATTTTTCTATTAGCTTTTAAAATGTATTTAAAAGGGAGTTGAGATAAACTCAATGAGGTGGAGAAATCCACATGGTGCTAGATTTCTAAATAAAGAATGTGATTCTCATTTTTGGAGATGTCTCTAATAGAAGGGTCGATTCTAAATTGTATATTTGTCCTCACTTTCTTTCACATCCGAACTGTATTTTATCTTCTTTGGAAAGCCCAGTGTTATATATCTACAGATACATGAGTTTTGTTTTTAATTGATTCCAAATGATGCTAATACTCACTATCCATACCCCAGAGTAGAAATAACTATATTTCCTTGTACATTTATTCTTACCCTTCTACAGAAGTTTAATCTCTTAGCCAAAGCTGGTAATAATTCCTGCTTATTTATTGCAAGAATAATTTCCATAAAAATTCCTAAACTATTTGTTTAAAAAATATGCACTAAAGAAATGTGCATTATCGATACTTTCAGGACATGTAAGCTTTATAATTTTTAAAATCTCTTTGAAAGCTCACATCATTTTTCAGTTCAGATGTTAGAGGATGGTGGCCTTGGGCTCATGATCGGACATAGATTAATAAGGCCTCTGTCAGGCTTGGGGAACTGTGTATATACATATATATATATATATATATATATATATATATATACATACACACACACACACATACGTGTGTGTGTGTGTGTCTGTGTGTGTGTGTATGGTACTGCTTGTAATAGACAAGTGGCTTCTGCATTTCAGGGAAAATTAAAGCCAAATTGTACAGCCTTCAAAAGTATAGACTAAAGTTATATATCTTTCCTGCAGAGGGTGTCAGTCCTGGGCTGGAAGAAGGATACACAGAAGACTTTTGTTCAGTTATAATCTAGACATAGTTGATCATGCTTAGGCTAAATCCTACCTCCCCATATTTACTAGTTACTTGATTCAATTCCAGTTATTTAATCTGCCTCAGCCTTTGTCTTCACATGTGTGAAATGAATCTAGATTGCTCAAAACTCAGGGCTTATTCAGAGGATTACATATATATCTAAAAGAAAAGTAATCCCATTTGTTCATTTATTAAACACATGTTTGGGGAGTGCTTAATGGAGATATAATAATAAGCAAAAACAGACATGGCTTTAGTCATCAAGGATAAGACTGTTAGACGAGGAAGTAAATGTCCATTTACAGATGAATGGATAAAGAAAATGTGGTACATATATACAATGGGATACTACTCAGCCTTAAAAAAGGAAATGCTGCCATATGTGACAGCATGGATGAACCTGGAGGAAATTATGCTAAGTGGAAGGACAAATATGGCATGCTTCCACTTACATGAGCTATCTAAAATGGTGAAACTAATAGAAACAGAGGGTCGAATTGTGGTTTCCAGGGGCTGTGGGGAAGAAGAACTAGGGAGTCACCATTCACTGGCTATAAAGTTTTGTTATACAAGATGATTAAGTTCTAGAGACCTGCTGTACAACATAGTGCCTATGGTTAACAGTACTGTGTTGTGTATGTCCAAACTCATCAAATTGTATACGTTAAATATGTCCAGTTTTTATATGTTAATTATACAATAAGCTTGTTTTAAAAATGAAGAAAAAGATGAGGAAGTTGTCTGCTAGACAGAATGAGGATATAGAAGGGAATTGCTTAATGGCACCCAAATATTTAATTACAGGTGCTCACAGAGGCTGAGAGAGACATAGGTTACTTCCATATTCATTAACAGCTTTTGGAATACAATATACATACCATAAAGTTCACCTATTTTAATTGTAAAATTCATTGAATTTTAGTATACTTACAAAGTTGTGTAACTTCCACCACAATCTAATTTTAGAACATTTCTATCACCCTCAAAAGAAACCTTGTGCCCACTTACATTCACTCCCATTCCTACTCTCAGTCCCAGGCAACCACTGATCTACCTTCTGTGCCTATAGATTTTACTTTTATGGATTTTTCATATAAGTGGACTCATATAATATGTTGTCTTTGTGTCTGACTTCTTTCACTTAGCATAATGTTTTCGAGGTTCATCCATGTTGCAGCATGTATAAACACTTTATTCCTTTTTATTGCCAAATTGTATTCCATTGTATGGGTCTCCATTTCATAATGGTACCTTGGAAATTTTTTTAAATGAAGAAATATCAAAAAATGCTTACAGAAACTATAATTTAAATCTTAATTATAACAAATTAATATCTTAGCATAGAAAGATGAAAATATATGTCTGTATGAATTAATGTACTCTGTTTTGTATCACAGGTCTAGACTTGAAACCTAACCCTCCAATCCCTTGCACACACATACTATTATACTTGACTAATAGTTAACATTTAATCAGTAATTATTAGATGCCTATAACTGGTGTGAATGTTTTACAGAGTTTATACCATTTAATCTTCACAACAACCTTGTAGGATAGATTAAGTTGACTCTGAAATCAGACTGCCTCAGTATCAATGCAGGCCACTAACCAAGTGTGTGATCTTGGGCAAGGCACTTTAGAAGCAGAGTTTCAGTACCCGTTATTAAAAAATGAGAATAAAAATAGGCTCTAAGAATGGGTTTATTATGAAGGTCAAATTATACATGCATAAGAATTCTTGGCACATAGAAAGAACAATTTTAGTGTCAGCTATTTTTAACAGAAGAGGAAATTGAAGCTCGGAGTGTTAAATAACTTTTTCCTGGGTAACACTGCAGGTAAATACTGTGACCAGGGTTCACACATAGGCAACAAGACTCCCGACACCAAAACATCCACTGTGATGGAGGAAAACCTAGAGTCCAGATCGTGGACATAGAATTTAAATCTACGACTTCTTTTTCTTTAGGCTAGAAAACAAGCCTCTTTTAAAATATTGAATATGCACAGCATAATGGATAGTGAGTCCAAGGGCTTACTGCCAAAATAAATATAATCACATAAGCTTAAACTTGATGGGGCCTGGGTTAACAATATAGGATTTTGGTTATAGAGATTATTTAAAGCTGCTGTATACTGAGAGAACTTGAATCTGTGGAAATAAGTTAACAGATTTTTACTTAAGAAGTAGTAAATACTGCAGCTTTATATATATACCTGCAGCTTTATATATATATATATATATATATATATATATATATTATTGAGGTAACATTGGTTTGTAACATTACATGTTTTATGTGTAAAACATTATAATTCAACTTCTGTATGTAGTACAGCGTGTTCACCACCAAAAGTTTAGTTTCCATCCATCACCGTACAGCTGACCCCCCTTTACTCATTTTGCCCTTCCCCCACTCTTCCCTCTGGTAACTCCAATCTGTTCTCTATATCTGCGTGTTTGCCTTTGTTTGGCTTTGTTTGTTCCTTTATTTTTTCAGATTCCACATATGAGTGAAATCATATGGTATTTGTCTTTCTCTGCCTGACTTACTTTACTTAGCATAATACCCTCAATGTCAATCCATGTCAAAAATGGGAAGATTTCATCTTTTTATGGCTGAGTAGTATTCCACTGTGTGTGTGTATATATATGTGTGATATATACATATATCACATCTTTTAAAAAAATTTATTGGGGTATAGTGAATTTACAATGTTGTGTTAGTTTCAGATGTACAGCAAAGTGAATCAGTTATACGTATACATATATATCCACTCTTTTTTAGATTCTTTTCCCACATAGGCCATTACAGAGTATTGAGTACAGTTCCCTGTGCTATACAGTGGGTCCTTATTATCTATTATATATATAGTAGTGTGTGTCAATCTCAATCTTCCAATTGATCCCTCCCCCCTTACCACCTTATTTTAAATAAATAAAATAAATTTATTTTCTACATCTGTATTTCTATTTTGTAGATGAGTTCATTTGTACCCTTTTTCTAGATTCCACATGTAAGCGATATATGATATTTGTCTTTGCCTGATTTACTTTGCTCAGTATGACAATCTCTAGGTCCATCCATGTTGCTGCAAATGGCATTATTTCGTTCTTTTTATGGCTGAGTAATATTCCATTGTATATATGTACCATATCTTCTTTATCAATTTCTCTATTGATGGGCATTTAGGTTGCTTCCACATCCTGGCTATTGTAAATAGTGCTGCAGTGAACACTGGGGTGCATCTATCTTTCAAGTTAGAAAGATTGCTGGATCATAGGGTAGCTCTGTTTTTAGTTTTTTAAGGAACCTTCTTACTGTTCTACATAGTGTCTGTACCAGTTTACATTCCCGCCAATAGTATAGGAGGTTTCCTTTTTCTCCACATCCTCTCCAACATTTATTGTTTGCAGATTTTTTGATGATGGCCATTCTGACGGTGTGAGGTGATACCTCATTGTAGTTTTGATTTGCATTTCTCTAATAATTAGTGATGTTGAGCATCTTTTCATGTGCTTTTTAACCATCTGTATTTCTTCTTTGGAGAAGCAACTGACAAGGGATTAATCTCCAAAATACACAAAGAGCTCACGCAGTTCAATATCAAAAAAACAAACAACCCAAGCAGAAAGTGGGCGGAAGATGTACCACATCTTCTTTATCCATTCATCTGTTGATGGGCACTTAAGTAGTTTCCATATCCTGGCAAGGTAATGCTGCAGTGGACCTAGGCGTGCAGATATCTTTTCAAATTAGTGCTTTGTTCATTGCAGATATCTTTTATAACCATTGTAGTTTGCTCAGGATCCTCCAGAGTAATTTGATATAATTGTTATTAGGAAATATCTTACAAATGAGCATATCTTCATTAATCTGTGCATACCCAACAAAGGAAGACTCATTTCTACAATAGTAATCCCTGTTCTAAGGAAAAGTACTCTTGTATGTATACATCAATGAAGGAGTTACTAAATTGCTTTTCTTGCAAAGCGGATAATGTGATTATTTTAAAGATATTTCTAGTTCCAGTTTTAGTGAGGATATTTGGCATGATGAGGCCAGTCACCGATTATTATTTTTTTAATTAATAGACTCTATTTTTTAAAGAATTTTAAGTTCACAGGAAAATTGAGTAGGAAGTACAGGGTTCTCATATACCCCCTGTCCCCACTGATATATATTTTATTAGCTAACTTTGTCTCTGAAACTGATAAAAATTAGTATATTTGTTCTAAATTATTGTTTCTAAAAAGTATAACTATATTAGTTGACTTCTTGTGATTTTTCTTTATCCCTATACCTTTCTGAATTTTAAATGAAGTTTGATTATTTTTTGAACAACATTATTATTTCAGGATACTAAATTTGTAATGCTTATGCCCTTAGTTTACCCCTACTTCAACTTACCCACTTTAATTCAAAACCTGAATTAAACTAGTGTGCCACATCTTTATATAGAAGTTTGACTTTCAGTTCATATTCTGCTGAAAGATCTGCCGTCATAGTAGAAGGTTCTTTGGATTTGTTTTTAATTTTGCAAAAGAATCTTGAATTCATCTCTTGAAAAGGAAGGCCTGAAATTTATGACTTTTGGAAGAGAGAGTTTAACCTTTTATTTACTATATAAAAATGCATCCTTCACTTTTACAGTAAGAAATGCTAGAAACAAATGAAAAAGTATTTTCTTATTATTTTGGCTTCTGCACTATTTTTTGCTTGAAAAAGGGTATTCTCGTTTAGGACTTTTTGACCAAACTGTCATGTTAATTATGAGTGACATCCACAAACTGGTATTTAAATGCATTGTTGTGATTAAAGAAACACATTCAGGAGAAGATGAAAAATGTATGTTAATCATGGGTAAACCAGTATTTGCTGAAAATGTGACATCTAAGAAAAATTCTAGAACAATTAAAAGAAAGTTTTAGACATTATTGTTACATTAAGGTGGAGAACCAAAGAGAGTAAATGTGTGCTAATATACTTTGTTTTTCATGGGGACAATAGAGATACCAGTATGGCTTAAAATATCAGTGGAGCTAAGCAAATATATGGGTGTATCTTAATTTCGGGGCAAACAATGTAAAGCCAAAATAGAATGTTAAAATTTGTCTTTTAATTTTTTAACTGAATATATTTGACATTTAACATTGTATAAATTTAAGGTATACAGTGTGTTACTTTGATAGGTATATTGTAATATGATTGCCTTGGTAACTATTTTATCACATTATATAATTATAGTACAATATTGTTATTTATATTAATTATACTGTGTGCTGGATCACTATGGCTTATTTACTACTTGTTGCAGGTTTGTACCTACAAACAACATAATTTTCATTCCCCCACTTCCCATTCCCTGGTGACTACAATTTAACTCTTTTTTTTTTTTTTAAAGATTCTACATATAAGTGATATCATACAGCACTGTCTTTGTCTGACTTATCTCACTTAATATAATACCCTCCAGGTACAACTATGTTGTCACAAATGGCAGGATATTCTCCTTTCCTGTGGCTGAATATTCCATTGTGTGTGTGTGTGTATTTGTGTGTGTGTGTATTACATCTTTTTTATCTGTTCATCCATCGATGGATATTTAGGTTGATTCCATATCTTGGCTATTGTGAATAGTGCTGCTATGAACATAGGGGTGCATGTATCTCTCCAAAACAGAATGCTTAAATTTCAAACCAAGAAAAAAAATCTTAATCTAGCTAACTGAAAGCTGGAAAGAGAGTAAAAGTAAATGACAAAGAAATTCAAAGAAAAAATATGAAATAAGGCAAATAAATATGTCCTAACATATACAGCATAAATATAAATCCTTTAAAGTCACTGATTCAAAGGCAGAATCTATAGAAGAAGCATGTAATGTAAAAAGTCATGGAAAGTTTGCACATTTTTTAAAATGGGAAAAGATACATATCAATCAAAAGAAACTTGAGTAATGATTCCAATTATGGACAAAATAAAATTTAAGCCAAATACATCATGAGAACTTAAGAAGAAATTTTATACAGTACTTCTAAGGGAAAAAATAACAGATATATCATCCTAAACATATCTATACCTTACCCACAGCTTCAAAATATGTGAAACAACATCTAAAATAAATTTTTCATTAAAAAATGAAAACATCAAGTGGATCTGAAGACTGATAACACATTCTTCTCAAAAAATAACAGATCAAGCAAACAGGAAATCAGCAGAGATTATTGAAGGCTTGAATACTACGGTTTCATTTTTAGATATGTATAGAACTCTTCCTGGTAATTATTGGAAACGTTACGAAAAAACAGACCAAAGCTTCGAAAGCCTTAATGAAGTCCAAATATCATATTCTCTGATTACAGTGTAACAAAATAGAAATTAGTAATGAAAGTTTAGCTTAATGTACCATCTTTTTGGAAAGTATCAATACTAAAACATATTCCAAAAGTAATATTTTGAATAAAATGAAATTATAAAAGGATATAAGAAACATTCACAAGTGAAAGACAGTCAAAATAGTACATGTCACAATGCATAGGACACAGCTACAAATGTGTGTAGAGGAAATTTTATAGTTTCACCTTTTTTGTTGGTAAATTTAAAATGTTAATAAATGCTAAAAACATAACAAGTAGTTTGCTAATAGCAAGATGTAAAAGGAAAAAAAAGTAAAAGGGTAGAAATCAATCAAATAATGACTAACATTAATACAGAAGATAAACATAATCAAAGCTTATACTTTGAAAAGATTAATAAAGTAGGCAGACCTTTGGCAATGTAGTCAAGAGGGAAAAAGAGAGGATATAAATAAACAAAATGCAAAATGAGAAAAAATCTATATGCAATAAATAATTTAGAAAATATCTGCATGTGCAAATATATGCTAATATAGTTGAAAGTATGGTTTAAGTGTGTTATTTCTTAGAAAAATGTAAAATGTCCAAATTGGTGTAAGAAAAAATAGAGAATTTTCAATAGGCCAATAAGAATCAAAGAAATAGAAATAGTTGTTAAGCCCTCTTCTCTCAAAAAACTCCAGGACTGGATGGTTTTACATATGAGTTCTACCAAACGTTTGAAGATCACTTATTTCTTCACTTGTCTCATGGACCACAGTATAAAAACCAAAGCACTTAGGCCCAGGTAATTTTATGATGATGGTTCAATCCTGATTCCAAAATCAGATAACAACAATTTCCCTTTTTCTTATATAGTTGCCAATATCCCAGATAAAATATTAAATCTAATAGTATGTTAAAACAATACAAGATAATCAAGTAAGGTTATCCCAGAAATGCAAGAATGTCTGACATCAAAATCTATCAATGTCGTTTTCCACATTAATAGCTTAAAGGAGGATTCATACAGTTATCTTAACCAATACAGAATATTTGATACAGTTCTTCATCAACTTAAAATTGATACTACTATCAAGCCAGGAATATAAAGGAACTTCCTTATCTTGGTAAATTTGTATTGCAACATCCTACAGCAAATATTATACTTACGGAAGTAACTTTAATGCATTCTCTTTATGCTTTGGAACAAGGCAAGGATGTCTACTATTATTACTACATTTTAATCTAGGACAGGAAGAACTAGCCAATATTTAAAAAAAAGAAAAACACATGTAAAGATTGGAAGAGGGACTTCTCTTGTGGTCCAGTGGTAGAGAATCCACCTTTCAATGCAGGGGACGCAGGTTTGACACCTGATCGGGGAAATAAGATCCCACATGCCACAGGGCAACTAAGCCCACGTGCCACAACTACTGAGCTCAGGTGCCTCAACTAGAGAGCCTGTGTGCTACAAACTACAGAGCCCATGCACTCTGGAACCTGTGTGCCACAACTACAGAGCCCAAATGCTGTGGAGCCTGCATGCCACAACTAGAGAGAGAAAACCCACATGGCACAACTAGAGAGAAGCCCACGTGCCGCAACGAAAGATCCCGCATGACTCAACGAAGATCCCATGTGCCTCAACTAAGACCCAACTCTGCCAAAAATAAATAAATAATAAAATAAATCTTAAAAAAAAAAGATTGGAAGATAGCACAGTAAAACTGGCATTTTTGGTGGATGAAATGATTTACTTAGAAGAACCAACAGACTCCAGACAAACTATGAGAATTAATAATTTTTTAAAAGTTCAGCTTCTGTGTTGCTGATAAGATCATCCCATAATAATGATCAGGAATAGTTAATTAGAACATATGATAAAAGAATAACTTTCCATTAATAATATAAGAATTAGTTTAAAAAAGAACAAATAAGATCTTTATAAAGAAACTTTAAAACTTATTAGGGGCCAAAATATTCCATGCTCTTGATTGGGATGACATATTAGGAAGATATTCATTCTCCCCAAATTAATTCATAAATTCAATAATATTCCAAAAAAAATTACAGTATGTTGTTGAGGAATGTGATAAACTCACTTTCTACTCTAAAATGTATATGGATAAAAGCAAATCCAGGAATAACTAGGTCAACCTTTTAAAATAAGAGTAAAAATGGAGGACTACCCTACCAGATTTTAAGACATAAAGTCACAGAAATAGAGTGTGCTGTCAAAGCAAGAAAAGCTCAGCAAATGAAGCACCCAAGTGTGTTCAGAGACAAAGATAGGAACTTGACATAGGTGTGACACATACATCAATGGGGAAAATGTTCTTTAATAGATGGTGTTGGGCAGACCAGATGACTACATAGAGTAAAATAAAACTGGATTATTATCTCCTACCACATGGAAAAGTGGATTATAACTAGAATAAAGGCCAAAATTTGAATGGTAAAACAATAATAGAAGAAAAGGTAAATGGGCATGATTCAGAGGAAAGTAAGTACACCTTAAAACTTCAGAAATACCAACCATAAGGCAAAAATTTTATAAATTTGATTATATAAAGATTAAGGATTTCTATTCAGAGAAGAACACTTGACAAATTTAATTCACTTATGACAAAATAGAAAAATATAGTTGTAATATCTAAAATCAAAATGGGTTTTATCTTTTATGTAAAACGATCTCCTGCAAATAAAGAAGGAAAAGATAACACCAATTATAAAAAATAATGGACCCAAATGTAAAGAAGCAGTTTACTGAAGAGAAAGCCCCCAAAAGTAACAAGCATGTGATAAGATTCTCTACATTACTGTTAATTAGAAAAAAAGAAATAAAAAGGAAACAGGATCACTCTATACCTATTAGACTGGTCATAATTGGAAATGTGGATTATGCCAAGCGCAGTCAGAGATTTGGGGACATAGAAATCCTCATCATTGCTTTTGAAACTGTAGACCACTGCAGCCATTCAGGAGAGCAACCTCCACTACTTAGTAAAATTAGATATATGCATACCTAAGCTTTCACAATTTCACAACTGTCCTTGTATTCCAGTGGAATTTTCATAAAGGTACATAAGGGTACGTGTACAGGACGTTTATTGAAGTGTTGACTGTATGCCTGGGAGATGCAGGTAGTCTGCATGTCAATCCCTGGGAGATTGTTCAGGTAAAATGTGGATGACGCACAACTTAAAATACTGCAAGTAGTTAGCAACACTTGAATGTACAAAGAGCAACTTGTGTAGATCTTAAATGCATCAATGGAGGTCAGTGACAAAGATTAATAAACAGAAAGAGAACTAAAACTTACTTTTACACACGTTAAAAATGTGTACGTACAAAACACTATACATTTTGCAAGAACATATATAAAGATATAATTTAAATGGAGACCTAAGGCAAGAGGAGAACAGTGAGAGTAGGGTATGGAGAAAAGGGGGTATTGTTCAAGCATTCACTTCACTAATAAAGACAAAACTGGGTCCTTGTGTGGGACAATGTACCATAAACTGAGTAAAATTATTAACTCACTATACTTGAGGTATCTCTCCCTCTGTTCCTGTCTTTCTCCCTGTGTACATGTTGTGGTAACTATAATTGGAACTTCTAAGCAACAGCAGAAATAATCAGATTAGATGTATGATTTTAGCATTAGTAAAAACAATCTGAGCCTCTATTAAAGAGAGAGTGCTACCTGAATTACTAAATTAATTACTATCTAAATTACTGTTCCTGGGGTTACTCCAGGCATCCTCCAATGCCTTTTTCCTTAAGGATTCTAGAGAGGTTTTAAATTATGATAGAAAGAGAGCATTAACTAGCTTAATCCTGACCCTGCAATGATATGAGACAAGATTCTTACACATACAGAGTCTCTGTGCCAGCTGTCTGCATGTTTTCTCTCAGATCCATTCTCCGCCCTTCTTTCCTCTGTTCCTCAGGGCCTGACCTTGGCATACCATATTTCCTAGGCAACCTTGCTTTTGATTAGGTTTAGCCAAATGGGTAGCACTGATGGGACCCTGGACGACAGGACTAGGGGAGAAAGCAGAATATCTCTTCCCTCTTTCTCTACTTAGGGTGGCGGCTCCAGTGGAGCCTGCATATCTTCTCTTGTGGAAGCTTCTGAGGGACATTTTCTTTTCTCTGGTTCCTGTTCTACCTGGGCCCTCCCCTCCATGGTAGCTGCCTTCCCCATGTTGCCAGTTCTTGCTTGGATAGCCTCTCAGACATCATCTATTCCAAGTTTCCAAGCTCTCTTGCCAACCCTGTTTTCTGAGATCAACTAAAATAATTTCTTCTTTTAATTCCTCCAGCTTTAGAGTTGGCAGGAGCTTTCTATAGTTTTTATTCTCTGGGTTTCTCACCTTGCCCTTGTGTCAGTCTCTCTAGCACCTCTGTGCCTAATTCCCTGTATTAAATTACCTCTATTGAAATACTTGTTTTCCTGACTAGACTTTGACTGGTACAACCTGGCTGCAAGAGAGTTTGGTGTGGAGATTAAATGAGATAGTAAAAATAATATTCATAATACAAATAATAAGAATGTTATTATTAAAGAGATGTAATATGCTTACTATGTGCCAAGTACCATGCTGAGCACTTGACATGCATTTTATACCTATTTTCTATTACAACCCTTTAAGGGCCCTCTTATATCTCCATTTTACTGAGGAAATTGAAGGCCAGAGAATGACTTGCCCAATATCATGTAGATATCCAATGATTCCTCTTAATGCACCACATAAGCATGTAGAGCTTAGTGGCCCCTATCATGATTCCTAAAACTATCTGTGGCAGTCAAAATGGAACCCCTGAATTTAGGTTCTTAAGGTAAACATTGAATGGTAACACACCACGATTAGCACTTTTAAGGGATGCTACATTTGCTGTTAAATTTTTTCTACCCTGAAGAAACTATGACCACTTTTAGAATAAGGCATACAAAAAATTTACTCAAAATAGATCATAGACCCAAATGTAAGAGATAAAACTATAAAACTCTTAGAAGAAAACACAGGAGTAAATCTTCATGAGCTTGGGTTAGGTAATGGTTTCTCAGATATGATATCAAAACACAAATGACAAAAAAATAGATACATTGGACTACATTAAAATAAAAAACTCTTGCTTCAAAGGACATCATCAAGGAAGTGAAAAGAAAATCCACTGAATGGGAGAAAATATTTGTAAATCATGTATCTGATAAGGGTCTGGTGTCTGAAATATATAAACAACTCTTACAACTCATTAGAAAGAAAAATAACCCAATTAAAAATGAGAAAAGAATTTCAGTAGATATTTCTCCAAAGAAGATGTACACATGGCCAATAAGAACATGAAAAGATGCTCACCATCCTTAGTCATTAGGGAAATGAAAGTCAAAACCACAATGAGATATCACTTTACTCCTATGTGATCACTGTAATAAAAAATACATTAACAAGATCTGGCACGGATGTATAGAAATTGGCACCCTTGTACATTGCTAGTGGGAATGTAAAATTGTGCCACTACTTTAGAAAAATTTTTGGCAGTTTCTCAAATAGTTAAACAGAGTTACCATATGACTCAGCAATATACCCTAGGTATATACTAAAGAGAAATGAAGACTTATGTCCAAATCCAAACTTGTACGTAAGTGTTCATAGCAGCATTATCTATAAAAGCCAACCCAAAGCCCATCACTTAATTGATGGATACACAAAGTGTGATATATCCTATAGTAGAATATTATTTATCTGTAAAAAGGAATGAAGTACCAATACATGTTACAACATGGATGAATATTGAAAACATTATGCTAAGTAAAAGAACTCAGCCACAAAAGACTACATATTGTATGACTGCATTTATATTAAATGTCCAGAAAAAGCAGATTTATAGAGACAGGAAGCATATTAGTATTGCTTAGGACTGGAGCTGGGGATTTGGATCGACTGCTTATAGGTACGAGGTCTCTTTTAGGGTTGAATAGTATGCTTTAAATGAATTGTGTGGTATGTGACTTAAACATCATTAAAGCTATGTAAAAAAAAAAAAGCAGTGTGAGTTAAATAAAGCTGTTTCAGGATGTCAACCCACTGAGTCCAACTTGTTCAATAATGTCAGTTTCAGAGGTTTTGACTTTGTAGGTGCCAGAAAAGTGACACAATGTGAGATTTATTTGGAGATGTAAGAGGATAAATTTAAAGGGGGAAATGGGATAGGGATTTTTTGTTTCAATAACTAATGAAAGTAGGAATGAGGTAGATGTTATGTGAAATGGTAACAAAGAAATGAGCACTACACTATGCTCTAAACTTATTAGGTCAATGGTGATAGCAGTACTGAGAAAACAAATGTTGGAGGGAGAATTTTTCTAATTCACTTACTTGTTGGTTGGTTGGTTATTATGCTGCCTTCTAATTAGGCTTTCAAGAGTCCATGACAACACAATGAGGAGAATGCCTACTGTAGACTTGAATAGCTTAAGTGGATTCAGATGACATTGTGGGAAGATATTTCTGGCAGATGAAATTGGGTTACACATGGCTGCCTCAACCTATTGATTCATCCAGAATTAATTTAGTTCATTTGGCTGGCCAGGAGGGTGGCCCCTTCCTATATTTACCACTCCTCTTGTATTCTTTCTGAAGTTTCATGCTTCACTTAAGAAGATAACTTCCTTAAGTGGTTTTGATAAGCATATAGCTGAATCTGACTTCCAGGTAGAACTTCCAAAAATTTCTGAAGGTCATTTTAAAGGAGAATTTAAGCGATCATAAGTCATTAATAACAAAGACTTCTTTATTTCCTTCAGAATGGGATTATTAGTTAAATGTCAGTAAGAGTCTTACATTTTAAGCTTGGGGTACCACAATCTGAAAATTAGAGGAAGGGATTGTAGCTCACAGGGCTCTGATTTTGGCAATAGACTGTAGTAGTCTTGAAAGCATCATTAATAACTGGGGTTCTCCAGTAAAAGTGTGAACATAAATCACATTTTATAGATGCTTAATGAATATACTATATGTGTTTTGACAATTTCTTCTTTGAGATGGCACAAGCTATAACAATGAAGAGTGGTAGAATCAGTATACATGAATCCTGTTCAATGATTATGAAAAAAAAATTAAGTGGGAAATTAGGTCCTTGAATTTTTAAACAAGAAAGCTTTCTTCAAGGTTTAAGAAATGATGCTGCACACTGTGATAAGTTCATAATTTGGCAAAAATGAAACATTTCATTTCAGAGACGGAATGACTGCACTGCATTTCTAACCTTGACATGAATATGGTTTAGGCTCATCAATCAGGATAGATTCTAAGTTAGTGTTTCTCAACTCAGTCGAACCTAACAATCTCTTAATATTAAATATTTAATGCCTCATTTAATATCCTGAGATAAAATTTATAGATAATAGAACCAACGGACAAACAAATTTTTAAAAGTACTATAATACTCTAACTTTAATATAAAGGAGACATAAATGCCAAGCACTTTTTTATTTGAATTTTATTTTATTTTTTTATACAGCAGGTTCTTATTAGTCATCAGTTTTATACACATCAGTGTATACATGTCAATCCCAATCGCCCAATTCATCAGACCCCCCCCCCCGCTGCTTTCCCCCCTTGGTGTCCATATGTTTGTTCTCTACATCTGTGTTTCAGTTTCTGCCCTGCAAACTGGTTCATCTGTACCATTTTTCTAGGTTCCACATATATGCGTTAATATACGATATTTGTTTTTCTCTTTCTGACTGACTTCACTCTGTATGACAGTCTCTAGGTCCATCCACGTCTCAACAAATGACCCAGTTTCATTCCTTTTTATGGCTGAGTAATATTCCATTGTATATATGTACCACATCTTCTTTATCCATTCGTCTGTTGGTGGGCATTTAGGTTGCTTCCATGACCTGGCTATTGTAAATAGAGCTGCAGTGAACATTTCGGTACATGACTCTTTGAATTATGGTTTTCTCAGGGTATATGCCCAGTAGTGGGATTGCTGGGTCGTATGGTAGTTCTATTCTTAGTTTTTTAAGGAACTTCCATACTGTTCTCCATAGTGGCTGTATCAATTTACATTCCTACCTCATTGTAGTTTTGATGTGCATTTCTCTAATTAGTGATGTTGAGCAGTTTTTCATGTGCTTCTTGGCCATCTGTATGTCTTCTTTGGAGAAATGTCTATGTAGGTCTTCTGCCCATTTTTGGATTGGGTTGTTTGTTTTTTTAATATTGAGCTGCATGAGCTGTTTATATATTTTGGAGATTAATGCTTTGTCAGTTGCTTCGTTTGCGAATATTTTCTCCCATTCTGAGGGTTGCCTTTTAGTCTTGTTTATGGTTTCCTTTGCTGTGCAAAAGCTTTTAAGTTTCATTAGGTTCCATTTGTTTATTTTTGTTTTTATTTCCATTTCTCTAGGAGGTGGGCCAAAAAGGATCTTGCTGTGATTTATGTCAAAGAGTGTTCATCCTATGTTTTCCTCTAAGAATTTTATAGTGTTGGCCCTACATTTAGGTCTTTGATCCATTTTGAGTTTATTTTTGTGTATGGTGTTAGGGAGTGATCTAATTTCATTCTTTTACATGTAGCTGTCCAGTTTTCCCAGCACCACTTATTGAAGAGGCTTTTTTTCTATTGTATATTCCTGATTCCTTTCTCAAAAATAAGGAGAGCATATGTGTGTGGGTTTATCTCTGCGCTTTCTATCCTGTTCTATTGACCTATATTTCTGTTTTTGTGACAGTATCATACTCTCTCACTTACTGTAGCTTTGAAGTATAGTCTGAACTCTGGGAGCCTGATTCCTCCAGCTCCGTTTTTCTTTCTCAAGTTTGCTTTGGCCATTCGGGGTCTTTTGTGTTTCCATAAAAATTGTGAAATTTTCTGTTCTAGTTCTGTGAAAAATGCCATTGGTAGTTTGATAAGGATTGCATTGAATCTGTAGGTTGCTTTTGGTAGTAGAGTCATTTTCACATTGTTGATTCTTCCAATTCAAGAATGTGGTATATATCTCCATCTGTTTGTATCGTCTTTAATTTCTTTCATCAGTGCCTTATAGTTTTCTGCATACAGGTCTTTTGTCTCCTTAGGTAGGTTTATTCCTAGGTATTTTATTCTTTTTGTTGCAGTGGTATGGGAGTGTTTCCTTAATTCCTCTTTCAGATTTTTCATCATTATTGTATAGGAATGCAAGAGATTTCTGTGTATTAGTTTTGTACCCTACTACTTTACCAAATTCATTGATTAGCTCTAGTAGTTCTTGGTAGCACCTTTAGGATTCTCCATGTATAGCATCATGTCATCTGCAAACAGTGACACTTTTACATCTTTTTTTCTGATTTGCATTCCTTTTATTTCTTTTTCTCTGATTGCTGTGGCTAAAACTTGCAAAACTATGTTGAATAATAGTGTTGAGAGTGGGCAACCTGGTATTGTTCCTGATCTTAGTGGAAATGGTTTCAGTTTTTCACCATTGCGAACGATGTTGGCTGTGGCTTTGTCATATATGGCCTTTATTATGTTGACGTAAGTTCCCACTCTGCCTGCTTTCTGGAGGGTTTTTATCATGAATGGGTGTTGAATTTTGTTGAAAGATTTTTCTGCATCTATTGCGATGATCATATGGTTTTTCTTCTTCAGTTTGTTAATATGGTGTATGTATCACATTGACTGACTTGCCTATATTGAAGAATCCTTGCATTCCTGGGATAAATCCCACTTGATCATGGTGTATGATCCTTTTAATGTGCTGCTGGATTCTGTTTGCTAGTATTTTGTTGAGGATTTTTGCATCTGTGTTCATCAGTGATATTGGCCTGTAGTTTTCTTTTTTTGTGACATCTTTTTCTGGTTTTGGTATCAGGGTGATGGTGGCCTCGTAGAATGAGTTTGGGAGTGTTCCTCCCTCTGCTATATTTTGTAAGAGTTTGAGAAAGATAGGTGTTAGCTCTTCTCTAAATGTTTGATAGAATTTTGTTGTTAGAAGACTTTTAATCACAGTTTCAATTTCAGTGCTTGTGATTGGTCTGTTCATATTTTCTATTTCTTCCTGGTTCAGTCTTAGAAGGTTGTGCTTTTCTAAGAATTTGTCCATTTCTTCCAGGTTGTCCATTTTATTGGCATAGAGTTGCTTGGAGTAATCTCTCATGATCTCTTTTATTTCTGCAGTGTCAGTTGTTACCTCTCCTTTTTCATTTCTAATTCTATTGATTTGAGTCTTCTCCCGTTTTTTCTTGATGAGTCTGGCTAATGATTTATTAGTTTTGTTTATCTTATCAAAGAACCAGCTTTTAGTTTTATTGATCTTTGCTATCATTTCCTTCATTTCTTTTCCATTTATTTCTGATGAGATCTTTATGATTTCTTTCCTTCTGCTATCTTCGGGTTCTTTGGGTTCTTCTTTCTCTAAATGCTTTAGGTGTAAGGTTAGGTTGTTTATTTGACATTTTTCTTCTTTCTTGAGGTAGGATTGTATTGCTATAAACTTCCCTCTTAAAACTGCCTTTGCTGCATCCTGTAGGTTTTGGGTCGTCATGTTTTCATTGTCATTTGTTTCTATGTATTTTTTGATTTCCTCTTTGATTTCTTCAGTGATCTCTCAGTTACTTAGTAGTGCATTGTTTAGCTTCCATGTTTTTGTATTTTTTACATATTTTTTTCCTGTAATTGATGTCTAGTCTCATAGCATTGTGGTCAGAAAAGATACTTGATATGACTTCAATTTTCTTAAATTTACTAAGGCTTGATTTGTGACCGAAGATATGATCTATCCTGGAGAATGTTCCATGAGCACTTGAGAGGAATGTGTATTCTGTTGTTTTTGGATGGAATGTCCTATAAATATCAATTAAGTCCATCTTGTTTAATGCATCATTTAAAGCTTGTGTTTCCTTATTTACTTTCATTTTGGATGATCTGTCCATTGGTGAAAGTGGGGTGTTAAAGTCCCTTACTATGATTGTGTTACTGTCGATTTCCCCTTTTATGGCTGTTAGTATTTGCCTTATGTATTGAGGTGCTCCTATGTTGGGTGCATAAATAGTTACAATTGTTATATCATCTTCTTGGATTGATCCCTTGATCATTATGTAGTGCCCTTCTTTGTCTCTTGTAATATTCTTTATTTTAAAGTCTATTTTGTCTGATATGAGAATTGCTACTCCAGCTTTCTTTTGATTTCCGTTTGCATGGAATATCTTTTTCTATCCCCTCACTTTCAGTTTGTATGTGTCCCCAGGTCTGAAGTCAGTCTCTTGTAGACAGCATATATACAGGTCTTGTTTTTGTATCCATTCAGCCAGTCGCTGTCTTTTGGTTGGAGCATTTAATCCATTTACATTTAAGGTAGTTATTGATATGTATGTTCCTATTACCATTTTCTTAATTGGTTTGCATTTGTTAATGTCAGTCTTTTCCTTCTCTTGTGTTTCCTGCCTAGAGAAGTTCCTTTAGCATTTATTTTATTTATTTATATATTTTTTGTGGTATGTGGGCCTCTCACTGTTGTGGCCTCTCCCGTGGCAGAGCACAGGCTCCGGACGTGCAGGCTCAGCGGCCATGGCTCACAGGCTCAGCCGCTCCGCGGCATGTGGGATCCTCCCGGACCAGGGCACGAACCCGTGTCCCCTGCATCGGCAGGCAGACTCTCAACCACTGCGCCACCAGGGAAGCCCCTTTAGCATTTATTTTTAAAGCTGGTTTGGTGGTGCTGAATTCTCTTAGCTTTTGCTTGTCTGTAAAGGTTTTAACTTCTCCATCGAATCTGAATTCAATCCTTGCTGCGTATTGTAATGTTGGTTGTAGATTTTTCCCTTTCATCACTTTAAATATGTCCTGCCCCTCCCTTCTGGCTTGTAGAGTTTCTGCTGAAAGATCAGCTGTCAACCTTATGGGGATTCCCTTTTATGTTATTTGTTGCTTTTCCCTTGCTGCTTTTAATATTTTTTCTTTGTATTTAATTTTTGATAGTTTGATTAATATGTGTCTCAGCATGTTTCTCCTTGGATTTATCCTGTATGGGACTCTCTGCAGTTCCTGGACTTGATTGACTATTTCCTTTCCCATATTAAGGAAGTTTTCAACTATAATCTCTTCAAATATTTTCTCAGTGTTTTTTTTTCTCTTCTTATTCTGGGACCCCTACACTTCGAATGTTGGTGTGTTTAATGTTGTCCCAGAGGTCTCTCAGACTGTCTGCAGTTCTTTTCATTCTCTTTTGTTTATTCTGCTCTGCAGTAGTTATTTCCACTATTTTATCTTCCAGGCCACTTATCTGTTCTTCTGCCTCAGTTATTCCGCTATTGATCCCTTCTAGAGAATTTTTAATTTCATTTATTGTGTTGTTCATCATTGTTTGCTCTTTGGTTTTTCTAGGTCCTTGTTAAATGTTTCTTGCTTTTTCTCCATTCTATTTCCAAGATTTTGGATCATCTTTCCTGTCATTACTCTGACTTATTTTTCAGGTAGGCTGCCTATTTCCTCTTCATTTGTTTGGTCTGGTGGGTTTTTACCTTGCTCCTTCATCTGCTGCATATTTCTCTGTCTTCTCATTTTGCTTAACTTACAGTGTTTGGGGTTTCCTTTTAGCAGGCTGCAGGTTCGTAGTTCCCGTTGTTTTTGGTGCCTTCCCTCTGTGGGTAAGTTTGGTTCCATGGTTGTGTAGGCTTCCTGGTGGAGGAGACTGGTGCCTGTGTTCTGGTGGATGAGACTGGATCTTGCCCTCCTGGTGGGCAGGACCGTGTCTGGTGGTGTGTTTTGGTGTGTGTGACCTTATTATGATTTTACGCTGCCTCTCTGTTAATGGGTGGGTTTGTGTTCCCATCTTGGTTGTTGTTTGGCATGGGTTGTCCAGCGCTGTAGCTTGCTGGAAGTTGAGTGGAGCTGAATCTTAGCCTTGAGATGGAGATCTCTGGGAGAGCTTTCACCGTTTGATATTACGTGGAGACGGGAGGTCTCTGGTGGACCAGTGACCTGAACTCAGCTCTCCCACCTCCGAGGCTCAGGCCTGACACCCGGCTGGAGCACCATGACCCTGTCAGCCACACAGTCAGTAGAAAAGGGAGAAAAAGAAAGAAAGAAAGAAAGAAAAATAAAATAAAACAAAATAAAGGTATTAAAATTAAAAAAATAAAAAAATAAAAATATAAGCAATTAAAAAGTAATAAAAAAAGAAAGACAGAAGAGAGCATCCAAACCAAAAAACAAATCCACCAATGATAACAAGTGCTAAATATATCCAAAAAACAAAAAAACACAAAAAAATGGACAGACAGAATGCTAGGACAAATGGTAAAAGCATAGCTATACAGACAAAATCACACAAAGAAACATACACATACACACTCACAAATAGAGAAAAAGGAAAAAAGTATATATCCATTAAGAAAAGAAAGAGAGCAACCAAATCAATAAACAAATCTACCAATGATAATAAGCTCTAAATACTAAACTAAAATAAACGTAAAACCAGAAACAAATTGGATGCAGAAAGGAAACCCCAAGTCTACAGTTACTCCCAAAGTCCACCACCTCAATTTTTGGATGATTCGTTGTCTATTCAGGTATTCCAGAGATGCAGGGTAGATCAAATTGATTGTGGAGATTTAATCCGTTGCTCCTGAGGCTGCTGGGAGAGATTTCCCTTTCTCTTCCTTGTTCGCACAGCTCCTGGGGTTCAGCTTTGGATTTGGCCCTGCCTTTGCATGTAGGTCGCCTGAGGGCATCTGTTCTTTGCCCAGGTAGGACAGGGTTAAAGGAGCAGCTGATTTGGGGGCTCTGGCTCACTCAGGCTGGGGGGAGGGAGGGGTACAAAATGCGGGCCGAGCCTGCGGCGGCAGAGGCCAACATGACGTTGCAACAGCTTGAGGTGTGCTGTGTGTCCTCCCTGGAAAGTTGTCCCTGGATCATGGGACCCTGGCAGTGGCAGGGTGCATAGGCTCCTGGGAAGGGAGATGTGGACAGTGACCTGTGCTTGCGCACAGGTTTCTTGGTGGCTGCTGTAGCAGCCTTAGCGTTTCATGCCCGTCTCTGGTGTCTGCGCTGATGGCTGTGGCTCGTGCTCGTCTCCGAAGCTTGTTTAGGCGGTGCTCTGAATCCCCTCTCCTCACACCCTGAAAGAATGGTCTCTTGCCTCTTCGGCAGCTCCAGACTTTTTCCTGGACTCCATCCCGGCTGGCTGTGGTGCACTATCCCCCTTCAGGCTGTGTTCACGCAGGCAACCCCAGTCCTCTCCCTGGGATCCGACATCCGAAGCCCGAGCCTCAGCTCTCAGCCCCGCCCGCCCCGGCGGGTGAGCAGGCAAGCCTCTCAGGCTGGTGAGTGCTGGTTGGCACGGATCCTCTGTGCGGGAATCTCTCCGCTTTGCCCTCTGCACCCCTGTTGCTGCATTTTCCTCTGTGGCTCTGAAGCTTCTCCCCCCCTGCCCATCCCCCATCTCCACCAGTGAAGGGGCTTCCTAGTGTGTGGAAACTTTTCCTCCTTCACAGCTCCCTCTCAGAGGTGCAGGTCCAATCCCTATTCTTTTGTCTCTGTTTTTTCTTTTTTCTTTTGCCCTACCCAGGTACGTGGGGAGTTTCTTGCCTTTTGGGATGAGGTCTTCTGCCAGCGTTCAGTAGGTGTTCTGTAGGAGTTGTTCCACATGTAGATGTATTTTTGATGTATTTGTGGGGAGGAAGGTGATCTCCACATCTTACTCCTCTGCCATCTTAAATGCCCCCCTAAAATTCTTAATGTGTACTACGTTCCTAAAAAGTAACTCAATACAAATGAAAAGGATAATAAAGTTTGAAGAATTGGAAGGATTTATGTTCCTGCATTGTAATCAAGGATAAGATGATCATAACAGTTCTATGCACAAGTCATTTTAAGTACCTCTTTTACTTTGCAAAAGTAGTAGAATTCTGGAATTAAACACATTAACTTTGGAGACAGACTGCCAGGGGGAAAATCCCAGATCTGTGTTATCCTAACAGGGAGACTTTGGATCTCACTAATATCAGTTTGCCCATCTGGAAAGAGGATCATAATAGTACTAAATTAATGAGGGTATAAAGGATTAAATGGAACACTATAAGCAAATTCCTTACCATGGTTCCTACCATACTGCCATCATGTGCAGCTGTGATCTAATTCTGAATGAATTCATTCAGATCCAGGCTTCTCCACTTTTGTTATCTTGGGCAAGTACTTCAATCTCTCTAAATCTCAAGTTCTTGTTTGAAATGAAGATAATGATAATATCTACCTTATAGAGTTCTTATGAGGATTAGTAATTGTTTAATATATTATCTTTCTTATTAATATCTTTATTAATATTGTTAATATAGTACCATCTTGCTTAGAAATGTCTTTCCAGACTCAGTGGAAAATGCAGTGCTTTTAAACCAATTTGTAAGTTTTAAAGTGCCATTTAAAACTAGAGAAAATACTGGGACATATACCTCTAGGAATATTTGCTTTTCTTCCAAAATATAGTTGCTGAAGAAATTTCTTCTTCAGGGACTTCCCTGGTGGTGCAGTGGTTAAGAATATACCTGCCAATGCAGGGAACACAGGTTTGAGTCCTGGTCCGGGAGGATCCCACATGCTGCAGAGCAACTAAGGCCGTGTGCCACAACTACTGAGCCTGTGCTCTAGAGCCCGCGAGCCACAACTACAGAGCCCAAGTGCCACAACTACTGAAGTCCACACGCCTAGAGCCCATGCTCCACAACAAAGAGAAGCCACAGCAACGAGAAGACTGCACACCGCAATGAAGAGTAGCCCCTGCTTGCTGCAACTAGAGAAAGCCTGCGTGCCTAAACAAAGACCCAATGCAGCCAAAAATAAAACAATAAAATAAAATTTATAAAAAAAATTTCTTCTTCAGTGAACATGAGCATTTTATAGGTCACCTCAGGTCTGTTTGGATTATGCACAGATATAGGAATTTAAATTTTATTATTAATTACAGACAGACATATTGACATTGAAATGTATACAATTTAATGTTTTAAATATGGTGCAATAGGAATCATTATTACCTTGGCAAAATATCAGAGTTGTGTGTGTGTGTGTGCACACATGTGTGTTTGTTGTGTTGAGCTTAAATCTGCTGGTAGTGCATTTAACCAGGATTTTACCAGGCTTGGTTAATGTTCCAGAGCAGTGGCTACTTATTTCATCTTCTTAAACTGGACAGAATGATCACTGCCATTGTCAACTGGGAGAGAAAGTGTTCATATATCACATCCAGAGGATTGGTGCAATACATTGTTTCTTACTATCCAGTAGAAAAATCCAGTTTGTGCAAGCCCCCTCTCTGTCTCCCGCAGATATCTGTCCCTATAGATATTATAAGCCCCATTTTTTAGGAGCATCACTAGGCCCTAGGGTTCTTTAGCATTTTTTGTGGCATGGACCCCTTTTGTCAGCCTGGGTTTCATTTAATATTCATTTATCTCCCTCCTTTCAATGCAGGAATAATTCTTCTTATAATATCTACAGAAGTGGAATTCATTACGTTAGAAGACACATCACTCCGTTTTCTGGGCAGCTTAAATTGTTGAGAAAAGTCTTCTTTACACAGAAGATAGGTTGATGACTATGTTATGAATTATGTTTTTAACTTGGGCAACCACTTTTTCAGTATTGTTTTTAGAAAATTAGGAGTATTTTCCTTATATAATTCATAGGGTGGTTTCAGTAATAAAATGATAAGTGACAAAAATAATACAAATAAAATGATAAAGTATATCTTAAATTTGTGAAACATTTTAAGCTTTAAAAATTTTAGATTACTTCATAAATAATTTTTCCTTCGTTATTGCCCATTTCTTCTTTTTGTTCTACTTACTATTACCAAATGTTTTATATAATTTGATACACATAAAAGCCCTCTTAGATAGGCAGGGCAGGAATGATTTCCCCTGTGTATAAACAAGGAAATTGAGCCACTGGATGCTGAGTAACTTATCAGGGCTCCCATAACCGTTACTACCATAACAAAGAGCTGTCTCCTGACTCCTGGACCATTATTCTTCTTAACACACCAACCTGTCGTTTGGTGTGACTTCAAACCTTATAGCCTGCCAAGTCAGTTCCATGAGTCAATTAGGATATGTATTTCAGTGTTGAGAACAGTCAGTTCTCTAGCTAGAAATTGACTTGGCTGTGGTTATCTTGAGTTTCACTTTCCCCAGGAGACTGCTGTGGACTTCTTGGTAGTTCTTTAAGATGCCCAGAGCACCAGGAAACAGAATAATAGTTCTCAGATGTGTTAAAATTTTAAAGACAACAATTAAGAACCTAGACAAGGCTGGAATTTACAGAAATATATAGCTTTAAAACTGCACAATTCCTTAATTAGTCTCCATAGGATCATTTGAAATTCTTTTGTTTATTTCTATTTGCTTTAGCAAATTTCTATTTGCTTTAGCAGCTGCTAAAATATATTTCAACAATTTATTCTTCCTGGTTGAAGGTATATGATAATATCTTTTATCTGCCATCTGTTGCCTAGCATTGAAACAGGTTTTGCTCATCTCCCTCTAGATCTACCTACCAATGTAGAAATTTTAAAGTAAACACTATGTTAAAAATGTTTAATGGAAATTTCAAGAAAGAATTTTTTTTTTGGACCTACCAAAACTCCCACTGAGTTGTCGTGAGATCCTTACTTTATTCAGTAATTCATGAACTTCTGTAAAATGCCTGGTTACTGATATTGATATAAAACCCGAGAATTTCAGTTTTATAAGAGACTTGATGATTGTAACAGCCATATTTTACACCATTCATGAATACCATTGAAAGTATTAACCAAGAATTGGCAAACAGTTTGTCAATTTTCAGTGATTGAAAACTAAAATCTAGACTTCTAGTAATGTTCAAGAATTTAAAATCTTCTAGTCCCAATTCCTCATCACATATCTGAGGAAAATAAAGGTCAGAAAAGGAAAAAGATGGATAATGATCGTAATTCAGGTTTCAGTTATTAATTCACCCTACTTTGTTGTTTTCAGTTACGCTATTAATAGTAGCCTCTTATTAATCCTAAAGAACATTTTTAGTTCTAAAATCTACTTTTTATGATATCAATATAACTGCTATGGCCTTCTTTTGATTAGTGTTAGTGTGGTATATTTTTTCTCAGTCTTTTAGGTATAACCTATTTTTGTCTTCATATTCAAAATGAGTTTCTTGGTTTGGCCTGTGGTTTGGTCTTCCTTTTTATATTATTCCATCTGACAATTTCTACCTTTTATTGGGGTATTTAGACCACTTAAATTTAATGTGTTTATTGATGTGGTTGGGTGTAAGTCTACTATCTGGCTATTTGTGTTCTAATAAATACATCAATTACATCTTTCCTTTTTTGCACTCCTTTTCTGCCATTTTTTTTTGGCATGGATATTTTAAAAAAATTTATTGAAGTATAGTTGATTTACAATGTTGTGTTAATTTCTGCTGTACAGCAAATTGACTCAGTTATACACATATAGACAGAATCCAACAGCACATTAAAAGAAACATACACCATGATCAAGCGGGGTCCCAGGAATGGAAGGATTCATCAATATATGCAAATCAATCAATGTGATACACCATGTTAACAAATTTAAGGATAAAAACCATATGATCATCTCAACAGATGCACAAAATGATTTCAACAAAATTCAACACCCATTTATGATAAAAACTCCAGAAAGTAGGCATAGAGGGAATGTATCTCAACATAATAAAGGCCATATATGACAAACCCACAGCCAAAATCATTCTCAATGGTTAAAAACTGAAACCGTTTCCTCTACGCTCAGGAAAAAGACAAGGTTGCCTACTCTCACCAGTATTATTCAACACAGTTTTGGAACTTTTAGCCCCAGCAGTCAGAGAAGAAAAAGCAATAAAAGGAATCCCAATCAGAAAAGAAGAAGTAAAGCTGTCACTGTTTGCAGACGACATGATAGTATACATAGAGAATCCTAAAGATGCTACCAGAAAACTACTAGAGCTAGTCAATGAATTTGGTAAAGTACTAGGTTACAAAATTAATGCACAGAAATCTCTTGCATTCTTATACAGTAATGATGAAAAATCTGAAAGAGAAATTAAGGAAACACTCCCATTTACCATTGGAAAAAAGAATAAAATACCTAGGATTAAACCTACCTAGGGAGACAAAAGACCTGTATGCAGAAAACTATAAGACACTGATGAAAGAAATTAAAGACAATACAAACAGATGGAGAGATATACCATGTTCTTGGAATGGAAGAATCAACATTGTGAAAATGGCTATACTACCCAAAGCAATCTACAGATTCAATGCAATCCCTATCAAACTACCACTGGCACTTTTCACAGGACTAGAACAAAAAATTTCACAATTTTTATGGAAACACAAAAGACCCCGAATAGTCAAAGCAATCTTGAGAACGAAAAACGGAGCAGGAGGAATCAGGCTCCCTGGCTTCAGACTATACTAGAAAGCTACAGTAATCAAGACACTGTGGTAATGGCACAAAAACAGAAATATAGATCAATGGAACAGTATAGAAAGCCCAGAGATAAACCCACGCACATATGGTCACCTTATCTTTGATAAAGGAGTCAAGAATATACAGTGGAGAAAACACAGCCTCTTCAATAAATGGTGCTAGGAAAACTGGACAGCTACATGTAAAAGAATGAAATTAGAACACTCCCTAACACTGTATACAAAAATAAACTCAAAATGGATTGAAGACGTAAATGTAAGGCCAGACACTATCAAACTCTTAGAGGAAAACATAGGCAGAACACTCTATGACATACATCACAGCAAGATCCTTTTTGACCCACCTCCTAGAGAAATGGAAATGAAAACAAAAATAAACAAATGGGACCTAATGAAACTTAAAAGCTTTTGCACAGCAAAGGAAGCCATAAACAAGATGAAAAGACAACCCTCAGAATGGGAGAAAATATTTGCAAATGAAGCAACAAAGGATTAATCTCCAAATATACAAACAGCTCATGGAGCTCAATATCAAAAAAACAACTAACCCAATCCAAAAATGGGCCGAAGACTTAAATAGACATTTCTCCAAAGAAGATATATAGATTGCTAACAAACACATGAAAGGATGCTGAACATCACTAATCATTAGAGAAATGTAAATCAAAACTACAATGATGTATCACCTCACACCAGTCAGAATGGCCATCATCAAAAAATCTAGAAACAATAAATGCTGGAGAGGGTGTGGAGAAAAGGGGACCCTCTTGCACTGTTGGTGGGAATGTAAATTGATACAGCCACTATGGAGAACACTATGCAGGTTTCATATGCCGTGAGAAAACCATAATTCAAAGAGAGTCATGTACCGCAATGTTCACTGCAGCACTATTTACAATAGCCCGGACATGGAAGCAATCTAAGTGTCCATCGACAGATGAATGGAGAAAGAAGATGTGGCACATATATACAATGGAATATTAGCCATAAAGAGAAACGAAATTTAGTTTTTAGTAGTGCGGTGGATTGACCTAGAGTCTGTCATACAGTGTGAAGTAAGTCAGAAAAAGAAATACCGTATGCTAACACATATATATGGAATCTAAAAAAAAAAGGTTCTGAAGAACGTAGGGGCAGGACAGGAATAAAGACGCAGAGGTAGATAATGGACTTGAGGACACAGGGAGGGAGAAGGGTAAGCTGGGATGAAGTGAGAGAGTAGCATTGACATATATACACTACCAAATGTAAAATAGATAGCTAGTGGGTAGCAGCTGCATAGCACAGGGAGATCAACTTGGTGCTTTGTGACCACCTAGAGGGGTGAGATAGGAGGATGGGAGGGAGGCGCAAGAGGGACGGGATATGGGGATATATGTATACATATAGCTGATTTGCTTTGTTATACAGCAGAAACTAACACAACATTGTAAATCAGTTACACTCCCATAAAGATGTTAAAAAAAACAATAATAATATGTGAGAACTTTCCAAACCCAAGGAAGGAATGGGATATATGAGTCCATGAAGCTAACAGAACACCAAATTATATCAACACAGAAAAGACCTTCTCCAATGCATATATTAAAATAGTGAAAATTCAGTGATAGAGAAAGGATTTTAAAGGCAGTCAGGGAGAAAAAAAGAAAAAGAAGACTGGTTAGCAGCTGAAGCCTTATCTGCACTTAAGATGTTGACTGGCTTTAGGCCAATGGTATGAATTATAATAAATAGTGCTCTATTCTGCTTATAAATGATCTTAAAACTTAGTAGCAGTGGGTCTTTTTCAACTTATGTCTGACCTGGTGTGGGTGATAAATGTTGATTTTAGAATTTTTTTGAGGGAAAAGCTCTATGTTTCTGTTGAGAGGTTTCTGGGAAAACACCTCGTTTTATGAAGTTTTCCCTTTTTTGGGTCAGATAGATGTGATTTACTTTTATTTTGTAAATATAATATTTCAAAGATTATATGAAAGTCTTGAAATACCCCAAATTCTCATTATTCTGTCATATATTTCAAAATGTTGCAATTTGTATTGGTACAGTTTCTTCCAGTTGACAATTATCAGTGATTCAGTTTATAAGTACTATTGCTCAGTGAAATCGTATTAGTAGTTATGCCCTGAGTGTGGATCCTGTCTCATTTTAAACTGAAGTTATTCTAAAAACCCAGTCTTTTTTGTTCCAGTAAATTGAAATATGCTTGTGAAGTATCAAGCAAGATATTGTACAGAATTCAAACTTGGCAACTTTTATTATACAAATTCCATGGTCCAATAAGCAATGAAAGTATTTCTAGAAAATTTCTTTTTGCTTCTAGTAGACTTTCTTGGTGCCGTACCAAGATCCTCTTTACCTGGCTATTGTTCCTATCCTTCAGCTGCTGAGTTTTGGCTGCTAATATGCATAGCTGGCCCCCCTCCAGAGAATTGGAGTCATCTTGCCTGGGAGATAACCCCTGCCACACACACACACACACACACACACACACACACCCCCTTTATGCCCTCCTGGCCAATGACTTACTGGTATGGGCATACAAAAGGCAGTACCTACTTTGTGGTGCAATTCACGCTCTGGAACTCCCTGTGGGGTCTGGTTCAATCTAGACTCCAGGTTAGACCACTTTCTTGCTTGACTTTTTTCACCTGCTGTATCAGCTTCCTTCACTTTCTTTCTCCAGAGCGTACTTGCTCAATAAATCACTTGTTCAAGAATCCCCATTATCAGGCTCCGTATTTAGGAAAACCAACTCAACACCCCTGGAAGTAGATATTACATTATTTTTGATTTAAATTTGGCTTTAATCTTCCAATATTTTATTGCAAAGATGAAGATACTGAATTACTATGTTGTTCCTACCTACCTAGGATAAAGATAGCAGTAAATTAGAATTGATACATCACAGTGTTTGGTGAAGGATTTTGAATCATTTGAGCCAACCATCATCAATTTACAAAATGGTCCAGAATGGTGAGTTTGAAGACCACCTCTTTGATCTGGATTCAGGAATGGGAGGGAGAATGAAGGAGGTAGAGAAACCAATTGCTTTCACCGTGATGTGGGGCAAAAATGGTTGTATATGCAAAGCACTAAAAGTGTTGCCTGGTATTCTACCAGCCACCAGCTGAAAAACACAATTTGGGATTCCCTAGAGTCTCCTGGTAGACAGAATGAAATTGACCTGAATGTCCTCTTGATGATTTTTCATTAAAAAATAAGTCATGGATGAGAAAGCAGGCAGTTTACTGCAATGATCCATATTCCCCTGTTTAAATATAATCTCCACATTGCTATGTCATTCTAGTGACCCCCTTCTGCTACTGATTATGTAATAAGTTTCTCAAAAGTGGAGAAGTGGAAATTAATTTTCAATTTGTAATGCTGGTGAAAAATCCATCCACCCCTCTTCACCCCAACCTCTCAAATGGATTTGGTGGATTTTACTTTTATAGAGCCATTTAAGATGTCCAGCGTTATTCTGTCAATATAAGGAAACACTCCTACCAGAAATAGCAGGATGACCCTACTCAGACTTTGAGCCTCCTGTTCCAGTAGTTTTTGTCATAAACATACACTGTGTTTGCAGCTTACCTTCTTCAGATGTTACTCATCAACCGCCTCTCTCTGCTCTTGGCACTTTTGTTCTGTTCAGCTTTGGACTTACATACTCCTGACAAGGCATTTCCTCACCTGTTTTCCTGATGATTATTTCTTGGTATAATCTTGTGACTAGTCTTTTTTTTTTTTTTTTAACCATGTTGGCTAATAGTTCTGCCTGGGCATAACCTTGAACCACGGACTCTTCCTCCTTCTGCAGACAAAAGATCCCATTAACTGAAAAAAAGAGTTAAGTGAAAAATTACATAAATGAAATCACCTAAATTCTGCACGGTATATCCTGAATTATCCATTAGTGAATACTCTGATTTTTTTCAGTATTGATAATTTGTCCTTAGAGGTTTTTGTTTTTCCTATTTGCTTGTAAGGGATAATACAAATTCCTCTTCTGGGAAAACCCCTAATTTTATTAGACAAGGAATCTCAGGTCCAGAAATGCTAGTATTTCACATTCACACTCGTCATTTGTAACTATGATTCATCAGTTTTATAGTATTTATATAGTATTATATGGTATAGTAGTAGTATATTGTGATTTATATATTATTTCATTTATTTTACTGTTGATGTACCTTTGAGTTGTTTCCAGGTTTTGCTCTAAAAACAATGATGTAAGAACTGTTTATATAAATATATAAATAGTTGATTATTTAAGCAAGAGTTTCTCTAGGTTATTTTCCTGAGAGTAGAACACCTGGAACGTAGAATATGTGCATTTCCAATTGCACTTGATAAAGCCAATTTGTTTTCCAAAGTGGTTGTACTAAGTCACATTCTCACCACAGTATATAATGGTTCTCGTTAGTTCACATCCCTGTACATCCTTGATATTTAAAATTTTTCCCCCATTATGTTGGGAATGAAATGGCATCTCATTGTGGCTTTAATTTTTATTTTCTTGATTCGTAATGAGATTGATTATCTGGTTATTTATATGTTTATCCATTACTTGGGTTTCTTCTGTAAAGTCCCTATTCAAGTACATCGCCCATTTCTTCTATACAATTGTCTTTTTCTTATTGACATAATGACAAAAGAGGTAAAACATGAAAGAACGTGTTGAGCATATTTATATAAAGATGAAAGCCAGGCAAATTAATTTATAATGTCTATGTATGCCTACATATATGTTAAAACTAGTAGTAAAAGTAAGGGAATTATTATTCCTCAAACCAGGATAACGTTGACATCTAGGGGGAAGGAAATGGTTATGATTAAGGGGGAACATGTAGGAGATTGCTGAGGTGCTGACAGTATTCTAGTTTTTGTCTAGCTGGTTATATGGTTCTTCACTCCATTAATATTTGTTTAACTATGAATATAGGTGTATGCTCTACTCTGAATATAAACTTGAAAATTGAAAAAGTTACACTTTTCATCTGCTTGCAACCATTTATCGATTAGAAATACAATTGATTTTTATATATTGATTTTTTTAAAAGGTCATTGGCTCTTTTTAAAAAATTTATTTTATTTATTTTTGGCTCCGTTGGGTCTTCATTGCTGCACGCAGGCTTTCTGTGGTTGCGGTGCGCAGGCTTCTCATTGTGGTGGCTTCTCTCGTTGCGGAGGACCAGCTCTAGGCGCCAGGCTTCAGCAGTTGTGGCACGTACGCTCAGTACTTGTGGCTCGCAGACTCTAGAGTGCAGGCTCAGTAGTTGTGGCACACGGGCTTAGTTACTCCGTGGCATGTGGGATCTTCCTGGACCAGGGATCGAACCTGTGTCCCTTGCATTGGCAGACAGATTCTTAACCACTGCGCCACCAGGGAAGCCCTATATATTGAATTTTTTATCAAGCAACTTTTAAAAAACTTTCGTATGTGTAGTAAATAAATCTGTAGATGGTGAATTTTTAAAACAAAATGATATTATCTGAGAAAAATGACAGTCTTGTTTCTCCCTTTCCAATCACTTGATTTATCTTTCTTTTATTATTCTGGCTTTTAACTTCAGTATAATGTTAAATAGAAGTCACATCATGCCCCTGAGCTTAAAGGGAACATTCTTCATGTTTTACCATTAATTGTGATTTTTTAGTAGGATTTGTGTAGCTATCTTTTATCAAATTAAGGAAGCTCTCTTATATTACTTTTTGAAATGTTTTTATATTAAAAATTGATGTGAAATTTTATCAGATGTTTTCCTCACTTATTGCGCTCTTAATATCCAATATTATATTTGTTAATTCTTCAAGTTCAAGATGGATATTTTAAAGATCTGTTTGCTCCTTTTTTATTTCCTTATTTTTCTCATATTAGTCACATCTTTTATTTTTTAAATCTATCATTATACTTATTTTTATGTTCTCTAATAATTCAAATATATGGAATATCTGCAGGTCCAACTCCACTGTCTGATGCTTTTGCTGATCTTCACATATGACACCTTATTTTATTTTGTGTTTTGTAATTTCTGAATTGGGTTCAGAATTCTGGAAGCTTTACCTCTGGGGATTCTTTGAAGCCTGTGTTTTAGGTGAGTTTATCCAGAGAGTATTTTCTTCTGCAGGCTACCAGGAGGTTTTACCAGCTCTGGACTCTTTAAATACTTGGATAGAAAAAATTTCAGACTACTTGCATAGTGAGAATTCAGGTTGTAAATGTACATAAGGGCTGGGTTTTGGCTACAAATTTTCAAGGAATATTTGTTTTTCTTCCCCTGCATTCAGTGCCAAAGTTCAATTAGACATTATTCCTTGCATTATTCTGGAAGCAGGGAGGGAAAGCAGAGGGAGGCAGACTTGCTTTGAGTATCTTCTTATTTTGAAGGTATAGTTCCTTGGGACCCCAGGGCTCAATGTTGGGGTGTTTCCTATTAGATATCCCAACTTGGCTGATTCCTGCCTATTCTCCTATGGGTCTTGAAAGGGTCTGAAAACCAAAGTGCAAGTTCACCTTTTTGTCAAGTGTTATCAAGTTGAAAGCTATCCGTCGACTTATTTTACTTCTGGGTTCCAACTTACATTTATTTTACTGGCCTTTCAGTGTTTCCTTACCATTTTTTCAACTCTTAGATGCAGTTTAAAATATTTTATCTGGCATTTTCGTTGTTTCTTTTTTTTTTTTTTTTCCATTGAAAGGGTTGTTTGGGTTACTTAGACTGCTTGGACGCCACAAGCAATAACTTAAACGTAACGATTTCTGACCTCACTTTCAACTTTGTGGTTGATGCTGTGTTCACTGTATTAAAGATTTGTGGTTGGTAAGTGCTATATTTCTAAAAAGAAATAACTTGAGAGAGCAGGCAATATAATTGTCCACTCATGAGAGGTTTTGGGGCCACATGTTGCCGTAGCTTATGCATCAGTGACAGACTATTTTTTAAAACAGTTTTAGATTTACAGAAAAAAAAATGAGCAGAAAGTATAGAGAGTTCTTACGTACTTCTCTCCTGCCTCAGTTTCCCCTATTACTAACATCTTGCTTTGATGTGGTATATTTGTTAAAATTGACGAACCAACATTGATGATGTTACTAATAGCTAAAATCCATGGTTTTCATTAGGGTTAACTCTTTGTGTTGTATAGTTCCATGGATTTTGACAAATGCATAATCAGTTACCCACTGTTATAATATCATAATGATTAGTTTTACTGCCCTAAAAATCCCCTGCGCTCCACCTATTCATCCTTCCTTCTCTCCCACTGAACCTCTGGCAAACAGTGATAATTTTATTGTCTCTATAGTTCTGCTTTTTCCAGACTGTCTGTAGTTGGGAATCACACAGTAGGTAGCCTTGCAGGCTGGCTTCTATCACTTAAAAATATGCCTTTCAAGTTTCTCCATGTCTCTAAATGGCTTGATAAATCATTTCTTTTTACTGATGAGTAGTATTTCATTGCATGGATATACATGCCTGATAATTTTAATCAAATGCTAGATATAATGTGTAACAAATCCTAGAAGTCCTAAATGATGTTATCTTCCTAATGAGATGATTTAATTTCCTTCTGGCAAGAAGGTAGATATGGGCATATTACCATGATCTAATGGATCTGAGATTATTTGAGGCTGTATTTCATAGTTTGAGAGTTACTCTTCTTTGCTGTTACTTCTAGAATGTAGAGATCTCATCTAAGAGCCTGGGATATTTACCCAGGCTTTACTTCCATTTTAGCAAGATGAATTCCAGTTTATATCTTTACCACATAGAGTAGATAAATATCCCATGAACCTAATTAAGAAAAAAAATATGCATGAAAGGAAACATATCAGGTGTACTGGAGAGATAAAAATAATTATATAAGAATGTTGCATGAAACTGAAAAATTTGACAGTCAAAACAAGGTGGCTTATTTTTTAGCAGAACATAAATTATCAAAATTTCTTAAGCCAGTTGTCATGGAAGACATTGAAAAATTTATTAGAAATATATTATTTGAGAAAACACTGGGCATCAGATCTGTTAACAACTCACTTTGGCAAAATAGATTATCTAGATGTCATTTAAAAATTACAGACCATAGTATAGTTGGAAATCCCCTGGCTATATGAAGGGTAATTTTTATACAGAAAGCTAATAAAATAGTACCAAAACGTCATAATAAATGAGCTTCATTTACACATTTGAATGCAAGCATTATATTAAAATATTTAGAAGACAGTGGAAAGCTGTTTCAGTAATTCTGCAGGAAAATACCTTAAAACTAAAACTTGATCCCCAGGAAAAAATACAATGTGAACATAAAAATTTAAAAGTTTTCAACATGGGAGGAGACATCAAGTTGGCCATTGATAACTTTTCATAGAAAATATATTACTACAATGACTAAAAATAAAATTAATGGAATTTATCATGTAAAGAAAGTGTGTGGGGGCTTCCCTGGTGGCGCAGTGGTTGGGAGTCCGCCTGCCGATGCAGGGGACACGGGTTCGTGCCCCGGTCCGGGAAGATCCCACATGCCGCGGAGCGGCTGGGCCCGTGAGCCATGGCCGCTGAGCCTGCGCGTCCGGAGCCTGTGCTCCGCAACGGGAGAGGCCTCAACAGTGAGAGGCCACAATAGTGAGAGGCCCGCGTACCACAAAAAAAAAAAAAAAAAAAAAAAAAAAAGTGTGGTGAATCATTATATGACTCACTAAAAGGCAATATAAACAGCCACCTTTTAACATGGAGGTAATTATTTTGTAATTTTGGGTTTTCTAAGAGTGAAGAAGATGTTTGCGTCTGCCTTCTGATAAAAGCTGATGATATTAATTTAGCAATTCAGAAGATCATGCTCTTGGTTGCATTCCAGTTAATCTGTCTTATGGGCACTGATTCAGCAGTTGAAGTAACTGTGGCATTTAAGTTCATAATAATTTGACCTTCAATACTAGGTGTCTCCAATGAAGTGTTTCCATTTATGGAATTCATTTTTTCTCCTGAATTGGTGAAAGCTAGATCTATTTTAAAGCTTGTAACCTCCATATCCATCATATTATTCAGAGATGTAAGTGTGTGATGGATCAGAATGTTAAAGAGTACTGTTTTATAATTTAAAGTTGGTTGATGTGATAGGCTGAATAATGGCTCCTAAAGATACCAAGTCTTAATCTCTGGAACCTGTAAATATGAAAAAGGCGTTTTTGCGTATGTGATTAAGTTATGGATGTTGAGATGGGGAGATTATCCTGGTTTATCCAGGTGGAAACTAAATGTAATCAAATGTATCCTTAGAAAGAAAGCAAAGGGAGATTTGATACAGACAGAAGAGAAGGTAGCATTCTGACTATGGAGGCAGACATTGGAGTGATGTAGCTGCAAGCCCAGAAATGCCCAATGAGTTCTAGCAGCCACGAGAAGATGGAAGAGGTAAGGAATGGATTCTCCCCAGAGACTCCAGAGAGAGTGTGATCCCATCAACACCTTGATTTCTTCCTAGTGATAGTGATACTAATAAAAAAACATTAAAAGATATCTGAGCCTTTTTATTCACACAGAATATTTTCAGACTATTTATGAAGTTATTTCTCATTTAGGCACAAGGTTTTACCCCTTGAAGTTGTTTCCCACTTTGTCTCTTAAATTTTTTTTAAAATTGTTGAGGTATAATTGACATATAACTTTATATTAGTTTCAGGTGTTCAGGATAATTTGATATTTGTATATATTGTGAAATGATCACCACAATGTCTAGTTAACACCCATCAGCTGACACAGTTACAAAAATTATTTTCTTCTGATGAGAACTCTCTTAGCAACTTTCAAATATGCAATACAGTATTATTAACTGAAGTTACCATGCCGTACATCTCCATGACTTATTTTATAACTAGAAGTCTGTACCTTTTGATTCCCTTCACGCATTCACTCACCTCCCTCACCTCTAGCAACCACCAATCTTCTGATCTTCTGTATCTATGAACTTGTTTTCTTTTTCTTTTTTAGATTCCACATATAAGTGAGATCATACGGTATTTGTTTCTCTGACTTATTTCACTTAGCATAATGCCCTCTAGGTCCATCCATGTTGTCAGAAATGGCAAGATTTCATTATTTTTTATGGCTAGATAATATTCCATTGTGTATATACATGGATATACACAATGGATACATCTTTATCCATTCATATGTCAGTGGACACTTAGGTTGTTTCCATATCTTGGCTATTGTAAATAATGATGCTATGAACATGGGGGTGCAGATATATTTTCAAGTTAGTGTTTTCATTTTCTTCAAATACCAAGAAGTGGAATTGCTGGATCATATGGTAGTTCTATTTTTAGTTTTTTGAGGACCCTCCATATTGTTTCCATAGTGGCCGCACCAATTTACATTCCCACCAACAGTGAACAAGGGTTCCCTTTTCCCCACACCCTCTCCAGCATTTGTTATTTGTAGACTTTTTAATGATGCCCATTCTGACTGGTGTGAGGTGACAACTCATTGTAGTTTTGATTTGCATTTCTCTAATAATTAGTGATGTAGAGCATCTTTTCATGTGCCTGTTGGCCATCTGTATGTCTTCTTTGGAGAAATGTCTATTTAGGTTTTATGCCCATTTTTTGATTGGGTTGTTTGTTTTTCTGTTATTGAGTTGTATGAGCTGTTTGTATATTTTGGAAATTAAGCCCTTGTTGGTTGCACTGTTTGCAAATATTTGCTCCCATTCTGTAGGCTGTCTTTTAGTTCTGTTTATGGTTTCCTTTGCTGTGAAAAAGCTTGTAAGTTTGATTAGGTCCCTTTTGTTTATTTTTGCTTTTATTAGGACTCAGAAGCTACTGTATTCACAGTTATGATTTACTATAGCAAAAGTAATACAGATGATAGTCAGCAAAGGGAAGAGGCTCATGATGTGAAGTCCAGCAGAAAGCAGGTGCAAGCTGCCAAGTCTCTCCACATTTCACCCCCCACCCCCGTTGGAGTTGCACGTGATGTGCTTAATTCTCCCAACTTGTAACAACACATACAAAGTTGCACCAATCAGGGAAGCTCACCTGAAGCCTTGGTGTTCACGGTTTTTATCCAGGGTCACTGACGTAGGCACGTAGTACCTGCACATCTGACTTCAGCTACTCAGACTCCACACTCGCAGAGCAGAAACAGGTGTTTACTGTAAATCACACTGTTAGCATTAACTATAGGGTCAAAATGTACAGGTAGAACATTCAATTCCCAGAGCTCAGATCCCAGGAGCTGGCCATGGGCCAGTCCTGGAAACAGGCCTTTCTTCTGAATGTGCAGAGTTTGAACAATTCAGACCTACTGAGTTAGTTCTTTCCTACACAGGAACACAACCTGTGACCACTGCTTTTGGAAACAACTTCATGAAGAACAATCCCCTAAATATTTAGCTCTTTCTTCTTCTGAGTTCTGTTTTCATCTTTCTCTAAACATCAAAAAGCAAGAACAAAAAAGAAGAAGGGCATTATCATTCAGCTCTGTGAAACCCTATCACTATCATTTTTCTATAAACAGGGATGTGTAATTAATCTTCTTTTAAACAAGAGAAATTATCTCCTCTTCCTCAGAAGGGTAACTGTTTGTCACCTAAGTTGTACAATCACTAATGTAATTATGTTTGTCCTTTTAGCAATCATTCTGTTATGGTATGACATATTAAATTGTTTCTGTTATTATCCATACAGTTTAAATACTAGAAACAATTTTGTGAAAAAATAGTTCTCTTTTAAGCCAGGGCTTGAAACAACTCTGCATAAAACTCACTGACTTCAACTGCATTTTAAAATCAGCTTTTTTTAATGTTTGTGTATATGTGTCATTTCTTTGATTACAGAATTCAAACATCACGAAAGAGTAAAAATTTTGAAAAGTATAAATAGTGCCTTTGCCTCTCATCCGACTCTTGAGACTTAACACTTGTATCAAGGATGGGTTGCCTAACTTTAAAAATAATAGTAATAATAATAACAACCACCCCCCAACACCCCCCATATGGTGGCTTAAATATCCAGGGATTTAATTATCTTTCAAAGCGAAAAACAGAGGTAGGTATCTCAGTACTGGTGCTGTTGACATAGGATGCCATGAGAGGCCAAGCACATTATTCTTTTTCTTACTCTATTGCGTTGGTTCTAGTCCTTAATGCTTGCTACCTCATGGTCACCAAATGGCTGCTTCACCTCCAGGCTTCAGAGTGGTATTCCAGGCAGGGTAAATCAAGAGGAAGAGGCAGCAGTAGTAGACTTCTGATTATAGATTATTAGCCATAACTGTTTCACATGCTCAACCTTAGCTGCAAGGGAATCTGGGAAATCAAGTTTTTATCTTTTACAGCCTCCACAGGAGAGGTAGGTAGGAGAGAAGAGTTGAAAATGAGGTCAGATAAGCCAACATACAATGACAGCTATACAGTTTCTGTATATAACTTCTACATGCTATAACACAATGAACACATGTAGATACATGTATTTAAATATAGAACTTATTCAAATGATAGCATGCAATATATAATTTTATAGCTTGGATGGACCCTTAAATATTAGACATCTTTCCTAATTGGCCACATGCAAATTTTCTTCATACTTTAAAAGGCACAGATTATATGGATATATCATAATTATTTTAACCAGTTCCTGATTGACGGGCATTTATACATTTAGATATCAGTACTATTATCAATGTGTTATAGTGAACATCTTAGGACATATATCCTTTTGCACTTGTGTGAGTATATCTTCAATATAAATTTCTTGAAGTGTAATTGCTAGATTAAAAGGTGTGCACATTTTAAATTTTAAAGAGAGAGAAAACGTGGTTTCACAATTATAATGGGAAGTAATATGTCCAATTTTATATTAGCTACAAAGGGCAGTTTCTAGTGAAAAATTCAGTAGCTTCTAGTATAACCTTGCATAGTGAAAAATGAAATGCAAGTTGTTTCAAAACGTAAAATTCTGGGAGACATAAGGATGATATAAAGTGGTAGGGGGAATATGGGTTGCAGGAGGAGCTTATTTATGACAGATTTAGAGAATGCCAACATACCTGTCTTGGGCATTGGTCTTTTAGCCCAGACTTTAAGATGCATACAAATCACCCGTTAAAATTCAGGCTCTGAGCCTGTAGGTCCAGAATATGGCCTGAGATTCTGCATTCCTAACAAGCTCCCAGCTGATGCTGATGCTGCAGGGGACAAGGCTTTAGCCAACCTTCATGGATCAGAAGTTGAATTCTAAGGCAAGAGGAATACTAAGGACAAATTGTGGTTTGCTCAAGGTAGCACTCTAGGGAGCACCACGTCAGGCAGGGGCCCCAAGCTACACACACCTCATTTTGTCACTGACACAGTGCCAACTCTAGATCACATTGATTGGTATCAGCACCAGCATTAGGAAATGACAGTGCTAACAGTGGCTTATGTGTTCATATAACATAATAGGCTTCTTGGGCTTAGGGTGAGATGTCATTGAAGCAAGAGGGGAAGGACTTGGAAGATACTCTGTGATTGCTGACAGAGTACTTGCATAATCTCACATAGAACAGCCATATGGAACTACCATATATAACTTGGGGTAGGGGGAGATGGTGGAATTTGTAGCAGGGTGGATGTCTATCATAGCAGCTTGTGGCAAGCGTTATAGAAATATGAGTAGTTACTGTTTTTCTGATACCATTTAAACCCTGGGCAAATATGACTTCAAGAAACACAGGTTATTCTCTCCTTGGAAACCTGTGTCTGAAATCCATTAATTAGGGGTTCCATTTAGCACAAACATTTATTGGAAAAGGAGAGTCAAGGTGTGGACATCACTTTCTGGAACTGAATTAGGAATACTTAAGGATGTACCTTAACTTCTCATTGCTCCTACTAATTCCCTCTCAGTGCCCTCATTTACTGTTACCAAAATATTGAGAATGGACAAAGTTTTGTCAGATATAGGCTCTCTTTACTCAAGCATTCCAATGGAAATACAACACAGGGAATAACAAAAGTCAGAGGATATTGTATCCCTCATTATATTTGGACAAACCCATGTAGACTTTCTCTACCCCACTGACATGTTCATTACTGCTGATCTAAGGAAATTAGACATGTATGCTCCATTATTCTGGCTTATAAGCCATTAATTTTAATTGACGTCACAAACTGGCAACCAGATAGGGCCTACAGTCCTCTTATTTGGCCAGTATAATTTATTTTTTAATTTGTATTTGTAATCAACTTTTAGAAATATGGATAGACCACATAAGCATCTGAATTTTTACATTCTTTTTGAAAAATAGTGTATCTGACAACATTCCGTTTGTATACCTACAAGATAATTATCAGCTAAGGGCAAAATGATAGCTGTCTCTTTCGGCTGGGGCATTTTTACCACAGTCTCCACCACTCCTTATCCTTTACTCTATGGTGAGATTCACTCACTTAAGTGAAATGCCTAGCCTGGGTAAGCAATTAAATTTGTGGCACACTTTATATGTTCTAAATTCAGCTCTTTGTTTATGTGTGTTACATCCTCTTATTGAGTACCTTTGTATAAGGTACCTTTACTTATACCTGTGTATACTTCTGTTCAAAAGAGCCTCTTTGTTTTCACTCCACCAGTCGTTAAATAATTACAATACATGCAGCGTATGCTTACGTTTTAAAGGCACATATCTTGGTTGAAAAAGGTGCTGAATATTCATACATTCATTTGTACAACATACATGTGTATATTATATCTTTTGGTTAATACTTTAATTAGTGAAGATCAGTTTAACCAACTTGAACCCAGGAAAGGGTAAGAAATTGACCAAAAGTTTCTCTGGACACACAAAATGGCATGTACCATATATGTATTACATGTATTACTTATCTGTATGTTTTCCTTTCCCCCTTGAATCTTTTTTTTTAACATTTTATATTGGACTATAATTGGTTAACAATGTTGTGTTAGTTTCAGGTGTACAACAAAGTGACTCAGCCATACATATATCTATTCTTTTTCATATTCTTTTCTCAATTAGGCTGTTACAGAATATTACTTATCTGTTGCTGAATGCATTACCATAACCGTAGCAACTTAAACTAATACCCATTTCTTATTTCACAGTTTCAGTGGGGCAGGAATCTGGGTGTGGCTTAGCTGTGTCCTCTGCTCAGGGTCTCACAAGGCTGCAGTCAAGGTGATGACTAGGGTTTTGGTTTCATCACAAGGATGACTGAAGAAAGTTCTGCTTCCAACCTCCTTTGGGTTGTTGGAGAAATTCATTTTCTCCCCGCTGTAAGACTGACAGCCCCAGCGTTTTTGCTGGCTGTGAGCTACCCTACGCCCTAGAGGCCGCCCGCAGTTCCTTGCCACATGGGCCTCACACTATAGGCCCTCTCACAACATGGCAGCTTGCTTCTTCAAAGCCAGCATTGGAGAGAGAGCCTCTAACTTCAGGGAAGGCCAAGTCCCTCTCATAAGGGATTTCACCTGATTAAGTCAGGCTCATCCAGGATAATCTCCCTTTTGATAGCTCAGAATCAACTGACTTATCATCTTTAATTACATCTATAAAATCCCTTCACAGCACATTAATGTAACCTAATCAACGGAGTGGCTTCCTGTCACCTTTGTCATAATCTATTGTTTAGAAGTAAGTCACAGGTTCTGCTCACAGTCAAGAGGAAGGGAATATACAAAGACTTAGATACCAAGGTGCAGGGATCATGAGGGTCCCTTCAGAGTCTGTCCACCATAGTATGAGTTTATGTGTTTATGAGAATTCTCACTCAGAGGCACTTTTAGATATCTTTGTAATGAGTTTGGTTATCTAATTTCCAAAGTCACATAAAATTAGAAGCACAGGGTTTCAGCTAGAGGCAGGCACAGTGGCAGGATCAAGATCATACAATATGATACTAAGAAACAAAAGGGAAAAATCTATGGAAAAAATATACAAAGCCCTAAAGGTAAACATCCTGAGAATGTGCAGTATAGGGACAATTTTTTCTACCAACTCCCACAAACCCTGAAGGCATCAACACATAAGAACACAATACAATAATTTCTTTTAATAATGGTGATAACCTACAGCCATTGAGTAAAATATAAACTATGTTCAGAATACTCTATTTAAGATGCTGAATTTCTATTTAATATAAAAATATTTCCTTAAAAATATACATAATTTTGATTCTAAATTACTCCATGACACTAAACATTTGAGATGTTAATGCACGATTCTGTTTGTATAAATATACTTACTTCAGAATGTATTAGTATATAGAGAAAGGAAATGATCCTTTGACACACAAGAGGGTACCAAAGGGTAGAAGTTACAGGAAAGCTAATTTCTGGTCAGCGTAAGCTAGCATTGTCTAGTAACTGAAGGTGTGCAACAATGAAATGAGGAACTGAACTTGTCCTCTCTGGAAAAGTACAATCACTGGTGGGTTTCTCACCTTCCTGGAATGTGTAAATTCAGATGTTAGTTTTGTTGGGTGGTTAGACTAGATGAGCTCTTATAGCCCTTCTGACTTTTAATCCCATTGTCGAAATGTTTGCCTTAGCAGTCCTTATAGATTGCAAAATTCCTTGGGGCAGAGGCCTGATTCTCTTGTACACTTTAGGCTACCTGTCTGGTACGTAATGGAGTTTTAGAGACCACAGGTGATAAAAACTAAAGCTACACTTGGGAATGTCCAAGGCACTATAAAATGATTTTATATGGTCCAGGAGAAAATAAAGAATTAGGAAAGAATTCCATTAGCAGAGAAGGCATATTAGTCTTTCAACTGATTTCAGAGCATCAGAAGACAAGGAAATGGGCAGAAAGCAGAACCCAGTTGAATAGCCATTTTTAACCCAATTTCTATACCTCCTCCCTTTTCTCTTGAGCTGCTAAGAGGGCAGCCTGAGCATATGGAAAGGCAATATAGTATCTCCAACAAATTGTCTTGCTAATTTGGAGGAATCTGGATACATTTTACAATATTTTTGGCAAGACTTAGGAATACAATTTCCAGTCTCTCTGTGTAATTTATCTATATTGTAATGCATGAGTCTGGCCTTTTAAGTTATTTATTGTCAATGTGTAAAATACACACATATAAGTTTCCTCTGCACTGTGCTCTGCCTTCTTTCTCTCTGCCACGGATGGCACACAAATGTCACAAATGTGGGAATTTTTGGAAACACACTTAAAACCAGTACATGCTTACAAACAATATCTCCCTTTGTAGCGTTCCACATTGTATGTGTATCTCAGAGTTGAGAATATTAACTGTGAACTTTAAATTTGTATGTTTTTATTTGTTTTTTGGACTACATAAATGGTTTAATGAAGAGAGAGCTTAGTTTCACTTAACTGTGTATTTATGAACCCATATATTTTCATGCATATACTGTTTACATTCCCATGCACTGAAGGCTCATCATTGCTACTACTTTGCAAGGCTTGTCACTGTGAAATATGTTAAACTCTGTGTGCTTTTTGGCTTAAAGAGTAAAGGGACAATCAAGTTTAACACTTCAGACTTTCTTGCTTTTAATATTAGTAAGATGAATAAAACTGGGACTTGGACAATTATCATATTACCAACATTTGGAAAATATTCAACTATATTTGATTTTCAGTCCTAAACAATACAAGTTAAAAACAAAATTAAGCAAACAAAGCTATTCTCCAAAGACAGAAAGCTCCTTGTCCCTGAAAATAGTATTTGTTTCTGATGTATTTTTATCATTTCTCAGTGTCTAGCATAGTGCTAGTACACAGAGTTCATTTTCATAAATTCCTTTTAGGAAATTTCTAAATATTTATATCTGAATTTCATGGGTGATTGCTTACTTGAATGAAAGTGAGTAAGCCCATTTATTTCAACATAAATTTTATTATGGGGGGAAGAATGTTTAAAGATAAAGATAGAAAGATTGTGACTGGTTGGTACAAGTTTATTAAGAATTCATTACAGAGTAAGGAGTTTCAGCAAAGGATGGATAACTGAGGAGGACTAGTAGCAGGGAAACCAGTTGGAAGGCTATTGCAAACGAAGATGGGTATAAACAGTAATTTATGCATTGCAGATTTTAGGCCTGGTTCTATGCTATGTATTTTACAGGTATTATACCTCCATAAAATATTTCAGGTAATCATTATTATCTCCATTTTGCAGAAATGCAAATGAACAAAGAAATAAACAAATACACCCTGAGGCATAAAGAGGTGATATAACTTGCTCAAGGTCACACAGCTCCTACGTGCCAGAATGAGATTCTAGTACTTGTCCATTAGACTCCTCAGCCTGTGCTTCTCCCACCTCACTCTGCTCCCTCCTATGAACTGTGAGTTTGCAGAGATGCAGGGGAGAAACTCTGTGAGCTGGTAATTATAGTACTTTGGAAGAACTATTTTGGCTTTTCATTTTTCTTGATTAAATTATTTTCAGATACATATTAGTGTCTTCTTTTTGTACAGAAAGCTAACATTTGACCCTTTCTAGGATCTGAGACATTTTGAAAGCTTGCAAGTACAATCCTGAAGCAACAAGAGAAAGTTTTTAAATTGAATTTGCAAATTGTAGTAAAATAAAGTGTACATTATAATATCAAAAAGTGATTTTAATGGCTCAATAAATTAAGAATAAGGCAGACATACGAGTGCTTTATCACTACATAATGTTTTAAGAACACAAAGTCTGTGTTCATAATACTAAATTTATCTAGATGTTCTGTAATCACAGAGAGTACTTGGTGGTATTAAAATAATTCAAGTAGACAGGATGCTTACAGAGTTACCATTTATGATATACAAATATGAGAAATCTTCAAATCAACTGGGGAGAATATTTGTGATCAATAGACAGATTGGATTCCACTCCACCACTCTTGTTTAAAATCAAGTATAAAATTTGGAATTAGAGACAAAAAATTAAATGAGCGATTCTAAGAAATGTTCAACCTATTTTTCCTAACACAGGGCAGCTACTGGTATAAAAAGAATCTTTGAAAATGTATTAATATACTCTTATTCAATAAAGGATGCTTTTTAATTGAAGTATAGTTGATTTACAATGTTGTATTAGTTTCTGATGTACAGCAAAGTAATTCCATTATACATATATGTATATATTCTTTTCCATTATAGGTTAGTACAAGATATTGAATATAGTTCCCTGTGCTATACAGTAAATCCTTGTTGTTTATTTTATATATAGTGGTGTGTATCTGTTAATCCCATACTCCTAATTTATCTTGCCCCACCCTTTTCCCTTTGGTAACCATAAGTTTATTTTGTATGAGTCTGTTTCTGTTTTGTAAATAATTTCATTTGTATCATTTTTTTCTTTTAGATTCCACATATAAGTGATATCCTAAAGTGTTTTTCTCTGACTTACTTCACTTAGTATCATATTCTCTAGATCCATCCATGTTGCTGCAAATGGCATTATTTCATTCTTTCTTATGGTACCACATCTTCTTTTTTTTTTTTTGCAGTACGCGGGCCTCTCACTGTTGTGGCCTCTCCCATTGTGGAGCACAGGCTCTGGACGCACAGGCTCAGCGGCCATGGCTCACGGGCCCAGCCGCTCCGCGGCATGTGGGATCTTCCCGGACCGGGGCACGAACCCGTGTCCCCTGCATCGGCAGGCGGACTCTCAACCACTGCGCCACCAGGGGAGCCCGAGGTACCACATCTTCTTTATCCATTCCTCTGTTGATGGACATTTAGGTTGCTTCCATGTCTTGGCTATTGTGAATCGTGCTGCAATGAACACTGGGGTGCATGTGTTTTTTCAAAATGAATTACAGTTTTCTCCAGATATATGCCCAGGAGTGGGATTGCTGGATCATATGGTAGCTCTACTTTTAGTTTTGTTTTTTTTTCCGGAACGCGGGCCTCCCACTGCTGCGGCCTCTCCCGTTGCGGAGCACAGGCTCCGGACGCGCAGGCTCACGGGCCCAGCCGCTCCGGCGGGCCCAGCCGCTCTGCAGCATGTGGGATCCTCCTGGACCGGGGCACAAACCCTCGTCCCCTGCATCGGCAGGCGGACTCTCAACCACTGCGCCACCAGGGAAGCCCTACTTTTCGTTTTTTAAGGAACCTCCATACTGTTCTCTGTAGTGGCTGTACCAATTTAAATTCCCACCAACAGGGTACGAGGATTAAAGGATGCTCCATTAATTGGGGAAAACAAGAGCAGTAATAAGTGGTTATTTTACACACACCAAAATACCTATCTATCCATCCCCACAAACATATATAGCATATAATATATAACATGCAGTAATATAAATGTTATAAAGTAAAACATATGAACTAATATGTTAACTTATAAGTGATATTAAAAATACAAATTATGATATATAGTAATAAACAATTATATACCACAGTGAATAATATATATTAATGAATATTATGTAATACTGTATATTTAGTATATAAAATTCGTCTATAATAATTATATGAAATATTTCATATAATGTATATAGTGATATATAAAATAGTACATTTTATAAAATGTATTCTACTTTTGTAATCATAATTTTTTAATAATCAGATCATAGTATATATTTTTCTCTATAAACATTATTGGAAGATTATTTTCTCATTCTCTCACTTTAACTGACATTATATGAAAAGAATCCTAATCACATTTCACTTCAAAGTTTTTAGACTGCCTCTGCATTTCGAAAAATAGTCTTAAATTCTAAATTGTTCCAGCTTTTAAATAGTCATACACACAGTTACTCTTTCAAACAATCCACAGAGTGTTACTGATGAGACTGAAAGAGAACAAGATATTTGAGCACCAGTTACCTGCTTGGTGATTTATGTAAGTAATCTTAGAATCCTCGCATCAATCCTGTGAGAGACATACCATTTAAGCCTTTATAAATGGGTTATAATTACTTGGAAAATTACCTTTCTAAGTCTTGACAGGATTTGAACCCAAATGTGTTTACCTCAAATATGATTCTCTTTGCACTGTATTATATTGTAATCCTAGCATGGTTTATGTAACGTTTACTTTTATATATGAGGAATAACACATAGTAGATCTTTCGCAAAATAAGCACAAAATAAATAATTTTCCAGACTGGATAAAGTAAAGCATTTCTACAGCACTGTCGACTAAAATTCTGAAGAAATACAGTATCTAAGGTGAGCTTACTTATACTCCCAGCACAGTAATTAAGCTGAATTGTATGCTATTTGTCTATGAAGACTTTGCCTAATTTGTGAGTTTTATATTTCATCTGTAATTTGAAGAAATCAAGAGGAAGCTATAGATTCTCCCATTACCTTGAGTCATTATCATCCCATATTATTATGAAGAAGAATCTCAGAGATTCATATTAAACCTAAACTTTCTAACCTTGTGTTTTCATCATTACATAAGATTGATATTGAAGGCAGTTTTGAGAACTATCCAACCTTGTAATAGAAGGTTATTTTAGGAAGGTACGCTGTATTAATCCCAGCATGGGTTATTGATGTTAACGTCAGGGAATGGGGAAATTTAGGTAGGCATGACCTTAAGATAAAATGACCCCTCTGCTGCAAAGGGAATACCCTAGCAGAGCTCTTGCTTTAGGGATAATTACTGTGTAGAATAAATGATCTTGGTTTTTCCATACCTTATATTCAGGTTTCATGGACTGTACTACCCTTTATTTAGAAAACCAGAATAATAGTAAATATCACAATTTAGGACCTGGCAATCATATGAATATTTTCAATAAACTCTGTGGAAATGACAATCATCCCTTCATCATATTTGTATTGATAAAAACGAGGGGCTTTTAGAAACTTTGCTGCATTTCATTGTTCCCTTTGTGATGGTCTCAGTGTTTTTCAGATAGTTAACTTTAAAATATTCTAGTGATTTAATACCAATAATAAACTGAATTTTCCTATCACTAACAGATTTTATAACCCCAAATCTATGTAATCACACTGATTAATTAATAGCTGAATAAACATTTATTATCTATTTCTAAGTATTTATTTTAGAAGTTAAAGGATAGGAGCTCTTTCAGTTTATAGTTGATTTATAAAATAAATTAGTTTTTCGAGATTATTTCTTTTTTTTGCTCCTTTACTTCTCCTGAGATTTTGAGCTCAGATACTCCCATCACTATCTGCTTTCATTCGTTCTTATGGACAGGTATAAAAGTGCAATGAATGGAGGCAGATGATAGATAGGTTTGTAGAATCATTATCAAACACACTGGCATTTTAAGATAGAGTTTTATTAAAAATTTTTTTTAAAAAATTGGAGTATAGTTGATTTACAATGTTGTGTTAATTTCAGGTGTACAGCAAGGTGAATCAGTTATACATATAGTCATTCATTTTTTAGATTCTTTTCCCGTATAGGTTATTACAGAATACTGAGTTCCTTGTATTATACAGTAGGTCCTTATTAGTTACATATTTTATATATAGTAGTGTGTACATGTTAATACCAATCTTCTAATTTATCCCTCCCCTCCCTCCTTTCACCTTTGGTAACCATAAGTTTGTTTTCTACATCTGTAACTCTATTTGTTTTGTAAATAAGTTCATTTGTACCATTTTTTAAGACTCAATATATAAGGAATATCATATGAAACTTGTCTTGCTCTGACTTACTTCACTTAGTATGATAATCTCGTGGTTCATCCACGTTGTTGCAAATGGCATTACTTCATTCTTTTTTATGAGTGAGTAATATTCCATTGTATATATGTACCACATCTTCTTTATTCCTCTGTCGATGGATATCTAGGTTGCTTCCATGTCCTGGCTATTGTAAACAGTGCTGCAGTGAACACTGGGGTGCGTGTATCTTTCAAATTATGGTTTTCTCTGGTTATATGCCCATGAGTGGGATTGCTGGATCATCAGGTAGTTTTAGTTTTTTAAGGAACCTCCATACTGTTCTCCATAGTGGCTGTATGAATTTACATTCCCACCAACAAGGCATAAGGGTTCCCTTCTCTCCATATCCTCGCCAACACTTGTTATTTTTTCAGTAATATGTACAGTACTTTTACATAATTGTTATTAATGCACATTTTGTGTCCAGCTTTTGTTTAACTGAAATATAGTTGATTTATAATATTGTGTTAGTTTTAGGTGTACAGCAAAGTGATTCAGTTATATATATATTTTTAGATTATTTTCATTTTTATATATATATTTTTAACATCTTTATTGGAGTATAATTGCTTTACAATGGTGTGTTAGTTTCTGCTTTATAACAAAGTGGATCAGTTATACGTATACATATGTTCCCATATCTCTTCCCTCTTGCATCTCCCTCCCTCCCACCCTCCCTATCATACTCCTCTAGGTGGTCACAAACCACCGAGCTGATCTCCCTGTGCTATGCGGCTGCTTCCCACTAGCTATCTACCTTACGTTTGGTAGTATATATATGTCCATGCCACTCTCTCACTTTGTCACAGCTTACCCTTCCCCCTCCCCATATCCTCAAGTCCATTCTCTAGTAAGTCTGTGTCTTTATTCCCGTCTTACCCCTAGGTTCTTCATGACTTTTTTTCCCCTTAAATTCCATATATATGTGTTAGCATACAGTATTTGTTTTTCTCTTTCTGACTTACTTCTCTCTGTATGACAGACTCTAGGTCCATCCACCTCACTACAAATATCTCAATTTCGTTTCTTTTTATGGCTGAGTAATATTCCATTGTATATATGTGCCACATCTTCTTTATCCATTCATCCGATGATGGACACTTAGGTTGCTTCCATGTCCTGGCTATTGTAAATAGAGCTGCAATGAACATTTTGGTACATGACTCTTTTTGAATTATGGTTTTCTTAGGGTATATGCCCAGGAGTGGGATAGCTGAGTCGTATGGTAGTTCTATTTTTAGTTTTTTAAGGAACCTCCATACTGTTCTCCATAGTGGTTGTATCAATTTACATTCTCACCAGCAGTGCAAGAGTGTTCCCTTTTCTCTACACCCTCTCCAGCATTTATTGTTCCTAGATTTTTTGATGATGGCCATTCTGACCGGTGTGAGATGGTATCTTATTGTAGTTTTGATTTGCATTTCTCTAATGATTAATGATGTTGAGCTCATGCAGCTCAATAACAAAAAAACAAACAACCCAATCCAAAAATGGGCAGAAGACCTAAACAGACATTTCTCCAAAGAAGATATACAGATTGCCAACAAACGCATCAATTATATATATTTTTTCAGATTATTTTCCATTATAGGTTATTAAAAGATATTAAAAATATTATGTAGTAAATCCTTGTTCATCTGTTTTATATATAGTAGTGTGTATCTGTTAATCCCCTACTTCTAATTTATCCTCCTCCCCCATCCTTTCCCCTTTGGTAACCATAAGTTTTTTTTTCTCTGTGTGTGAGTCTGTTTCTGTTTTGTATATTGATTCATACGCATTATTTTTTAGATTCCATATATAAGTGATATCATATAATAATTGTCTTTGTGTGACTTAACTTCGCTTAGTATGATAATCTCTAGGTCCATCCATGTTGCTGTTCTTTTTTTCTGGCTGAGTAATATTCCATTGTATACATGTACCACATCTTCTTTATCCATTCCTCTGTTGATGGACATTTAGGTTGCTTCCACATCCTGGCTATTGTAAATAGTGCCGCAGTGAACACTGGGGTGCGTGTATCTTTCAAATTATGGTTTTCTCTGGATATATGCCCATGAGTGGGATTGCTGGATCATAAGGTAGTTCTAGTTTTAGTTTTTTAAGGAAACTCCATACTGTTCTCCATAATGGTTGTACCAATTTACATTCCCACCAACAGTGTAAAAGGGTTCCTTTTTCTCTGCACCCTCTCCAGCATTTACTGTTTGTAGATTTTTTGATGATGGCCATTCTGACTGGTGTGAGGTGATACCTCACACCTCACTGTAGTTTTGATTTGCATTTCTCAAATAATTAGTGATGTTGAGCATCTTTTCATGTTTTTTGGCCATCTGTATGTCTTCTTTGGAGAGATGTCTCTTTAGATCTTCCACCCATTTTTTTTTTTGGACATTGAGCTGCATGAGCTGTTTGTATATTTTGGAGATTAATCCCTTGTCGGTTGCTTCGTTTGCAAATATTTTCTCCTATTCTGTGGGTTGTCTTTTCGTTTTGTTTACGGTTTGCTTTGCTGTGCAAAAGCTTTTAAGTTTAATTAGGTCCCATTTGTTTATTTTTGTTTTTATTTTCATTACCCTAGAAGGTGGACTAAAAAAAAACATTGCTGCGATTTATGTCAGAGAGTGTTCTGCCTATGTTTTGCTCTAAGAGTTTTATAGCATCCGGCCTTACATTTATGTCTTTAATCCATTTTGAGGTTATTTTTGTGTATGGTATTAGGGAGTGTTCCAATTTCATTCTTTAAGATTGAGCTTAATTCTGTGAAATTATCTTAGAAATGTAACTCTATTTTTTATTGAGGTATAATTGATGTACACCAAAAACTAATATAATGTTGTATAACATAATGATTCAATATTTGTATATTTTGTGTAAATGATCACCACATTAAGTCTAGTTAACATCTATCACCATACATAGTTACACTTGTTTTTCTTGTGATGAGAACATTATAGATTTACTCACTTAGCAACTTTCAAATATGCAATATAGTACTATTAACCACAGTGGCCATGTGGTGCATTACATCCCCATGAATTCTTTATTTTATAACTGGAAGTTTATACCTTTTGACTCCCTTCACCCATGTTGCCCACCCTACCTCAAAATCCTACCTCTGGGAACCACCAACCTGTCCTCTGTATCTATGAGAGTGGTTTATTTTTTTTCTTGATTACACATATAAAAGATATCATATGGTATTTGTCTTTCTCTGTCTGACTTACTTCACTTAGCATAATGCCTTTGAGGTCTATCCACGTTGCAAATGGCAAGACTTCCCTTTTGGGTGGCTGAATAATATTCTACAGTATATATAAACTACAGTTTGTTCAGCGATTCATCCATCAGTGGACATCTAAGCTGTCTCCATATCTTGGCTATTGTAAATAATGCTGCAGTGAACATGAAGTGCTGGTACTCCTTCCAAATAGTTACTTTATTTCCTTTGGGTATATATCCAGAAGTGGAATTGCTGGATCCTATGGTAGTTCTATTTTTAATTCTTTGAGAAACCCCCATACTGTTTTCACAGTGGCCATACCAACTTACAGTCCCACCAATAGTGTACAATGGTTCCCTTTTCTCCACATCCTCACTTACGTATGCAATTTCTTGTCTTTTTGATACTAGCCATTCTAGGAGGTGTAAGGTGATACTCCATTGTGGTTTTGATTTGCACTTACCTGACTAGTGATGTTGAGCATCTTCTCATATACCTCTTGGCCACCTGTATATCTTCTTTGGAAAAAAGTCTATCCAGATTGTTCACCCATTTTTCACTTGGATTATTTTTTATCTGTTGAGTTGTATGAATTCTTTATGTATTTTGGATATTAACCCTTATCAAATATATGATTTGCAAATATCTTCTCCCATTTGGTAGGTTTCCTTTTCATTTTGTTGATGGTTTCCTTTGCTGAGCAAAAGCTTTTTATTTTGATGTAGTCCCACTTGTTCATTTTTGCTTTTCTTGCCTATGCTTTTAGTATTAATTCCAAAAAATCATCGCCAAGACTGATGCCATGAAACTTACTACTTATGTTTTCTTCTAGGCATTTTATGTTTTCAGATCTTACATTCAAGTCGTTAATCCATTTTGAGTTATTTTCTGTGTATGGTATAAGATCGTGGTCTAGTTTCATTCTTTTGCATGTGGCTGTCCAGTTTTCCTAACACCATCTATTGAGGAGCCTGTCTTTTCCCCACTGTATATTCTTGGTTCCTCTGTCATAAATTAATGGACTATATATGTGTGGCTTTAATTCTGGGCTCTCTGTTCTGTTCCACTGACCTATGGATGTTTTTATTCAAATACCATACTAATTTGATTACCATAGTTTTGTAATATAGTTTGAAACCAGGGAGCATGATGCCTCCAGCTTTGTTCTTCATTCTTAAGATTGCTTTGGCTGTTCAGGGCCTTCTGTGGTTCCATACAAATTTTAGGATTATTCTATTTCTGTGAAAAATGCCATTGGAATTTTGATAGGCATTGTGTTGACCTGTAGATTGCTTTGAGTAGTATGGACATTTTAACAACATTAATTCTTCCAGTCTGTGAGCATGGAAAAGCTTTTCACTTATTTGTGTCTTCTTGGATTTGTTTCATCAGTGTCTCACAGTTTTCAGTGTACAGGTCTTTCACATCCTTGGTTTAATTTATTCCTAGGCATTTTATAGTTCTTTATGCAATTGTAAGCGGAATTGTTAATATCTCTTTCTGATTGTTTTTAGTGTATAGAAATGTAACAGATTTCTGCATGTTGATTTTGTGTCCTGCAACTTTACTGAATTCATTTATTCTAACAGGATTTTTTTTGGTGGAGTCTTTAGGGTTTTCTATATATAATATCATGTCATCTGCAAATAGTGACAGTTCTACTTGTTCCTTTCCAATTTGGATGCCTCTTTATTTCTTTCTCTTGTCTAACTGTTCTGGCTAAGACTTGCAGCACTGTGTTGAATAAAACTGGCAAGAGTGGGCAACCTTATCTTCTTCCTGCTCTTAAAGGCAAGGCTTTCAGCTTTTCACTGTTGAGTATGATATTAGCTGTGGGTTTGTAATGATGGCTTTTATTATGTTGAGGTATGTTCCCTCTATACCTGCTTTGTGGGGTATCACACTGATTGATTCGTGGATGTTAAACCATCCTTCCATCCCTGGGATAAATCCCACTGCATCACGGTGTACAATCCTTTTAATGTATTGTTGAATTTGGTTTGCTAATATTTTGTTCAGGATTTCTGCATCTTTGTTCATCAGGGATATTGGCCTGCAATTTTCTTTCCTTGTGGCATCCTTGTCTGGTTTTAGTATCACGGCTGTGCTGGCCTCCTACAGTGAGTTTGGAAATATTCCCTCATCTTCCTCTTTTTATTAGAATTTGAGAAGGATTAGTGTTAATTCTTTTTTGAGTGTTTGGCAGAATTCACCAGTGAAGCTGTCAGTCCTGGACTTTTGTTTTTGGAAGTTTTTGATTACTAACTCAGTCTCCTTACTAGTAATTGGCCTGTTCAGATTTTCTATTTCTTCATAATTCAGTCCTGGTTGGTTGTATATTGCCAAAAATATTTATCCATTCCTTCTAGGTTTTCCAATTTGGTGACATTTATTCATAGTAGTTTCTCTGGATCCTTTGTATTTCTGTGCTATCAGTTGTAACTTCTCTTTAATTTCTGATTTTATTTGAGGTTTTTTTTTTTTTGGCGAGTCTACCTGAAGACTTCTCAGTTTTATCTTTACAAAGAACAGATTTTAGTTTCATCAATCTTCTCAATTGTCTTTTTAGTGTCTTTTTCATTTGTTTCTTCTCTAATTTTTATTATTTCCTTCCTTTTACTAACTTGGGCATTCATTTGTTGTTCTTTTTCTAGTTCTGTGAGGTGTAAAGTTGAGACTTTTCTTGTTTCATGAGGTAGGCATGTATCACTGTGAACTCCCCTCTTATAACTGCTTTTGCTGCACCCCCCAAATTTTATTATGTTGTATTTCCATTTTCATTTGTCACAAGGTATTTTTCAAATTTCCCTTTGGATTTCCTCTTTAACCCATGATTGGTCCACTGGCCTGTGTTCCCTAAGAGGAGCTCCACAGGCCCCTATTGATGTGCCAAAACAGAAGCCTGCCCCTAAGGACAGTACCATGGTACCCAGTAATGCAAGCCCCCAGGCAGCAGAGCTAGGTGATCAAGGGGGTGGGCCCTGGGTGGCATCTGCTAAAACAAGGTAACCAGATGTAAAAGCCAGGGCACCAGATGTGTGTTGAAGCTCCTCTCCAAGAGATACTGGCAGAGGGACAGCATGAAGATGGCACTCACTGGCTGCAGCAAAGTACAGGGGAATTGTAAAGATGGCACTGGTTGAAAAAAGGAAAAGGAAAAAAAGATGATGCCTGCAGCTTTAGCAAGGCAGAGAGCAGGAAGATGGTTCCCACCAGCATCGACCCCCAGAGTATCCCAGCAGGCTTTGCCTCTCAGACCAATGCTTTAAAATTAGCAAAGGACCTTTTTTCCCATAAAATCTGGGTACATTTCAAAGAACTGCTTCTGTGCTGTGCCCTGGGGTGGGAGAGTGTGAATTCAGGCATTTAAACAGTTTCTCCTCACTTTGCCATAGCCTGGTGGGCTTACTGGGTGTGAGCCCCATTGGTCTTCAAAGCCAGATGTTTTGGGGGCTCAACTCTCGTGCTGATGTTAAAAGTTGGGGTACCTAATGTTGGGTACAAAGCCAGAGCTCTTCAGGGAGAGGCTCTGGGTTTTGAGTTCCCTCCCAACTGTGGGTTGCTGTACCAGGGATGAGGTTTATGGCAAGACTGTGGGGCTCAGCATTTTCTACCCACTTCAGTGTGATTTCCCTCTCCCTTGCTCAAAGTGAAGGGGTGGCTCTGCCAGGTTTAGTTTTTTTCCCAGAGGAAATTTTTCCATATATAGCTATAGATTTGGTGTGTCCGTGGAGAATGTGAGTTCAGGATCTTCCTATGTTATCATCTTGAACAGGAACCCTCAAAATGTACTTCTTTTTACAGGTGTATTTTAGATTGTTTTTAAGTAAAATTTGAATGTAAAGGAATTTTAATATTTTCCCAAAGAAACTTTTAAAAAATCACTTTTGAAGAGGCCAAAGAACCTTATAAAGAAGCCAAAATCATGTTTTGTTTTTTAATTAAAACTTTTTTCCAGTTTTATACAGAAATAATCGATGTTTAATTTTAAAGTGTACCGCATGATGGTTTAATTTACATATATTGTGAAATGATTACCACAATAGGTTTCGTTTAACATCCAGCATCTCATATAGATACAAAAAAAGAAAAAAACAATTCTTGTGATAAGAATTCTTAGGATCTACTCTCTTTAAGAACTTTAAGTATCATACAGCAGTGTTAACTATAGTCATCATGTTGTAAATTACATCCCTAGTACTTATAACTGGAAGTTTGTACCTTTTGACCACCTTCCCCTGATTCCCCCTACCCCTACCCCAAGCCTCTGGTAACCATAGTTCTTTTTCTCTGAGTTTGGTGGGGTGTTTTTGTTCATTTTAGATTCCACAAATAAGTGAGATCATATGGTATTTGCCTTTCTCTGATTTATTTCACTTAGCATAATGCCTTCAAGGTCCATCCATGTTGTTGCAAATGGTAGGATTGCCTCACTTTTTTATGGCTGAATAATATTCCATTGTGTGGGTGTGTATAATATATATTTTATATATAGTAGTGTGTGTCTGTTAATCCCAAACTCCTAATTTATCCCTTCCCACACCTTTCCCCTTTAAGTAAACATAAGTTTGTTTTCAAAGTCTGTGAGTCTGTTTCTGTTTTGTAAATAAGTTCATTTGTATCATTTTTTTAGATTCTACATATAAGTGATATCATATGTTTTTCTCTTTCTGACTTACTTCACTTAGTATGATAATCTCTAGGTCCATCCATGTTGCTGCAAATGGCATTATTTCATTCTTTTTTTATGGCTAATATTCCATTGTGTGTATGTATGTATGTGTGTGTGTGTATATATATATATATGTATATATACACAAACACACACATATACCACAACTCCTTTATCCATTCATCTGTCATTGGACACTTAGGTTGTTTCCATGTCTTGGGTATTGTAAATAATGCTGCTATGAGCACGGGGATACAGATATCTTTTCAAGGTAGTGTTTTTGTTTCCTTTGAATATATTCCCAGAAATGGAATTGCTGGATCATGTGGTAGTTCTATTTTTAATTTTTTGAGGAACCACCATATTGTTTTCCACAGTGACAGTACCAATTTATAATTCCACCAACAGTGCACGAGGGTTCCTTTTTCTCCACAACCCTGCCAGCATTTATCTCTTGCCTTTTTAATAACAGCCATTCAAACAGGTAGTTGGTGACACCTCGTTGTAGTTCTAATTTGCATTTCCTTAGTGAGTAGTGATCTCAAGCATCTTTTCATGTATCTTTTGGCCATTTGTATATTTTCTTTGGAAAAGTGTCTATTCAGGTCCTCTGCCCATTTTTTAATTGGATTATTTGGGGGTTTTTTGCTATTGAGTTGTATGAGTTTTTATGTATTTTGGATGTTAACCCCTTATCACGTATATCATTTGCAAATGTTTTTTTTCCCATTCCATAGGTTGCCTTTTCACTTTCTTGATGGTTTTTCTTGTTGTGTAGCTTTTTAGTTTGATGTAGTCCCAACTTAGTTTAGTTTTGATTTTGCTGCTTGTACTTTAGATGCAATTTCCAAAAACATCATGACCCATCAAGGAGCTTTTTTCCTATGTTTTTCTTCCAGGAGTCTTGTGGTTTTAGGTCTTCCATTTAAAAGACCTAAAACCACAAAGCCTTTGATCCATTTTGAGTTATTTTTTGTGCGTGGTGTAAAACAGAGTTGTAATTTCACTGTTTTGCATGTGGACATCCAGTTTTCCCCACACCATTTATTGAAGATGCTATCTTTTCCCCTTTGAGTATTGTTGGCTTCCTTGTCAAATTCTCCAGATTTTGTTCCACTGGTCTCTGTGACTGTTTTATGCAAGTACCACACTTTTGATTACTATAGCTTTGTAATATAGTAGTAAATTAGGTAGTGTGATGCCTCCCACTGTGTTTTTCTTTCTCAAGATTTATTTGGCTATTTGTAATCTTTTGTGGTTCAACATAGATTTCTGGATGTTTTTTCTATTTCTGTAAAGAATTCCACTGGGATTTTGATAGTGATTACATTAAATCTGTAGATTGATTTGGGCAGCATGAATGTTTTAACAATATTAGTTCTTTCAATCCATGAAAACAAGATACCTTTCTATTTATATATGTCTTCAATTTCTTTCCTCAACATTTTATAGTTTTTAGTGTACAGATCTTTCACCTCCTTAGTTAAACTTATTCCTAAATGTCTTAGTCTTTTTGATGCTATTGTAAATGGGATTATAGATTTTGATATGACTTTTTTTATATGGCAGGTGGACAAAAAAGCAGTAATATATCAGGAAAAGTGCTAACAACAAGCTCGATCTATTGAACAGACACAGAATTCTCCATCCAACAATAAGAGAAAGCACATCCTTTTTTAGAACCCATGCAGTATATTCTAAACTGGTGATTTTTCAAAGATTAGGGATCATATTTTCTGTGCATTTTGATCTCTATAATTAAAGTTAATAACAAAATGACATAAAAGCCTCCAACATTGGAAATTTAGCATAATACTAAATAATCATAAAATTATAATGGAAATTTTAAATAAAACAGATAAGTAGTAATGAAAATACTACACAGCAAAACAACATAAGGCAGTGAAAAGTGCTGTATTGAGGGAAACTGAAAAACTTCGAAACTCATAAGAGAACACAGGCTCAAAACTAATGAGGTAAGTTCCAAAATTAAGAAGGTAGAAAATGGTATTATGCTAAGTGAAGTAAGTCAGAGAAAGACACATACTGTATGATATCACTTATATGTGGAATCTAAAAAATACAACTAGTGAATATAACAAAAAAGAAGCAGACTCACAGACATAGAGAACAGACTAGTGGTTACCAGTGGGGCAATATAGGGGTTGGGGGGGCGGTGTGAGAGGTACAAACTGTTGGGTGTAAGACAGGCTACAAGGATGTATAATATTGGGTTGGCCAAAAAATTCGTTTGGGTTTTTCCATGAGAGGTTATGGAAAAACCCAAACGAACTTTTTGGCCAACCCAATACAATACGGGGAATATGGCCAATATTTAATAATAACTGTAAATGGAGTGTAACCTTTAAAAATTGTATTAAACATTTTTAAATAAATAAAAAGGTAGACGATGAACAAGAGAATATCTTCAAAAACAGAAGGAAGCAGTTATTTATAATAGAATAATTCAATGAAAGAGTAAAACAGAGAAATCAGTTTTTAAAAACTTGAAGTTCTTTAGAAAAAATAAAAACTTCTAAAAGACTGATTGAGAGGACACACACAAATATTATGATTAAAAAGAAGACATAATTATAGATAGTGTAGAAATTGAAGTGATAGAGAATTCTTCCCACTGCAATATGTCAACAATTATGAAAATGTGGACAAACTGGAAAAATCTGTACAAATTATTAATTAAATCAAAAAAGTATTTCAGGAAAAACTTTACCAAACATTCAAATTTATGTCAATCTTGATAGGTAACCAACAAGGACCTACTGTATAGAACAGGGAATTTGGCTCAGTATTAGGTAATAACCTAAATGGGAAAAGAATTTGAAAAAGAATAGATACTTGTATGGGTATAACTGAATCACTTTGCTGTACACCTGTAACTAACACATCATTGTTAATCAACTATACTCCAATATAAAATAAAAATTTTAAAAAAAGGAATAGAGCAAAACAGAACAAAATAAATTCATGTTACTCTTAAGCAAAATCTTCTGAGAGTAAAAGGGTTATCAGTCCTTACCTAATTTTACAAAACCAGGATAATCTTCAGGCCAAAACCAAACAAAGGTATTACAAGTAAACAAAGTTGTTAGGCCTTATTTCACTCTTGTAAAATCCTAAAAACTATATTAACAAATCAATTCCAACAGTTCATAAAAATATATACATACTGTGTGTTCAACCTGGTTTTATCTTGGATATATAATGATTTAATTTTGGACAACCAATTTATTGATGGATTGGAAATGAAAACAATCACTGTTTAAATAGATGCAGAAAAATATACTTGATGAAATTCAACATAAAATTTTAATAAGTCAGTAAATTAAGAATAGAAAGTAATTTCTATAACTTGATAAAGATATTTTTTAAAAAACTAGACAACAGTTACTTTGGGCCAATTTTAGAAACATTCCTTTTAAAACTCACTATTACCACTTCAATTCAATATTGTGCCGTAAGTTTTAGTCAGCAAAATACAGCAGTCAAGAGACATTAGTGACAAAAGTCTTAGAGAGGAAGAAATACAACTGCCATTATTTAGACGTGATATAATTATTTACAGAAAAAAATTCAAAAAGTCTTCAGATGACTTAGAAAAAATAGGTGAGTTTAGCAGTTAGCTTGATATAAGATTAACTTACAGAAGTCAATCACACTGCATATATAAAAAACAACTCAAAATGTATTTTTAAAAATATATATTCAAAAATATGTGCTACTTACACTAATATCATACAATATCACATATGTAGGACTAAAAACGCAAAACTTTTACAGAAAATAATTATAAAATTATTAAGTGACATTAAATTAGACCCAAATAAATGGAGAAATATGCTATATTCATGGTTAGGAAGAGAGTATCATTAAAAAAAAAAAAAGTTCTTTAGTTCAATTTCTAGATTCAAGGGAATTCCCACCACATCCCAACAGCAATTTCAAATAAATTCTTTCAGAGATTTTCACAGAATTTAATAACCTGATTACAGTATTTATAGAAAAAGACATTTCTGAAAATGAGAAGTTAAAGCTTGCTCTAACATCTCGTTAGTCATTACAAACCTATATTAATTAAATATATTAGTGGCATGGGGATAGACGTGTTCACCAGTAGAGTCAAACAGAAAGTGCAGAAACCGAACACTCTTGAATGGAACTTTGGTATATCAGAGGTCTTAGACTAGATCAGATTATAGCAGAGTGACTACCCAATAGATGGACCTAAAAAAATGTATCCACATATGATAAAAAATAAAATTGCATTCCTACCATACACTGTTTAAAAAAAATGAACTCCACATAGATGAAGGATTTAAATGTCCAAAATAAAACTTAAAGCCCTTAGTAAAATATAGTGGTAACGATTTACTAGACCTTGGAAAAGAAAAGGATTTCTTTGCAAACAATACAATCACCCATAACAACAACAAAGGTAAGATTTTTCAGTCAGGATAAGCTAGGCTTTAAACAACACACTAAATTGTCCAGTTTTGCAAAAGAGCTGTGCTCCTTACTCAGGGACCCAGGCTGACCAAAGCTTCATCTTAATTATAAGGGCAGGGAAAAGAAAACAAGTTTAATTTCATGCTGCCTCTTAAATATTCTGCATGGAGTGACAGATGTCACTTCTGCTCTCAGCTGACTGAAATAAATCACACGACAATGAGTAAATTCACCAGGATAGTGATATATAATCCTTTCACTTGAAGGGCATCAAGTATTTGGGAAAATAATGTAGTTTTTTACAAATACTAACTATATATTTGACTATATTAAAATTATGATGTTAAAATTATGCAAAAGTAAAATAATTAAGGGATAGCTGTAACACATTAAAATATGACATAAGCCTAAATTATCAAAGAGCATGGTACCAGTACATGAATACATAGATTAATGAAAAAAATAGTCCAGAAATGTATGAGCAACACCTCCAAGTAGCAAAAAGCACAATACCAGATCTTGATTTCTAAATACCATCCTTCATGAAAAGGAACCAGATCTTTATGGAGAAATGGATTATTATAGGTCTTGGTCATGGAAATGTAAGGTAAGCCTCAGATTCCTTTTTAGCCAAAACCAAAGAAATGCTCAAAGTCTAATGGTCTCATGTCAAAAGACAAATGGTGACTTGGATGAGCTTCTACTAACCTAATTTGGAACAATTTGAAAACTGAAAGGTATACTAAACTAATAACAGAGGAACAAACTACACAAAAACTGATAGAACTGCAAGGAGAAAAGGATGAATCCACTATCAAAGCTGGAGAATTCAACACCCCTCTATTAGAAATAGATCCAGCAGGCAGAAAACCAGTAAGCAAAAAGCTGAACTCAACAATACAATCAATTGGATATGGCTGACATCTATAGACTATTTCATCCAACAACAGCAGAATTCACATTTTTCTCAAGCTCACTAGGAACATTCACCAAGAGAGACAACATTCTTGGCAATAAAACAACCTGAGTAAATTTAAAAGAATTGAAATTATACAGTGTCTGCTTTTGGACCACAATAGACTAAATGAGAAATCAGTAACAGTGTGACGGCTGGAAAATCCCCAAATACATGGAGATTAAACAACACACTTCTAAATAACACACGAGTTAAAGAATAAATCTCAAGAAATTTTAAAATATTTGAACTAAACGAAAATAAAATCAAAATTTATGGGATTCAGTGAAAGCAGTGCTTAGAGAAATTTATAGCATTGTATGCATTCATTAGAAAAGATCTAAAATCAATAATTAAGTTTCCACCTTAGGAAACTATAATTGAAATTGAAATTGAATTGAAAACAGGAAATCAATACAGAAAATCAACAAAACCAAAAGCTGGTGTTTCGAAAAGATCGATAAAAACAATAAGACATTAGCCAGGCTAACTAAGAAAAAAAGAGAGCCACAAATGATTAAAATCAGAAATGAAGGAGGGGACATCACAAAAGATTCCATGGACATTAAAAGGATAATAAAGGAACACTAATAACTCTATGCCCAAAAATTTGATAACCTAGATGAAATGGACCAATTTCTTGAAGGACACAATCAGCCAACATTCATGCAAGAAGAACTAAACAATCTTAATAGGTCTATATCTATTAAAGATATTGAATAAATAATAACTTTCCAAAACAACATGAACCAGGCTCAGGTGGGTTCACTGGTGAATCCTACCAAACATTTAAGAAAGATATTATTCTTATTCTCTACAATCTCTTTCAGAGGATTAAGCAGAGGGAATACTTACTAACCCATTCCAGGAGGCCAGCATTACCCTAATAGCAAAACAAGACAAAGACCTTAAAACAACACTACAGACCGATATCTCGCATGAACACAAATGCAAAAAACCTCAACAAAACATTAGCAATCAAATCCAAAAGAGTATGAAAAGAATTATACACTACAACCAAGTGGGATTTACTACAGTTATACAAGGCTGGTTCAACATTTGAAAATCAATTAATGAAATCCATCATATCAACAGACTAAAAAAGAAAAATCACATGATCATATCAATAGATGCAGAAAAAATATCTGAAACAAATCCAACATTCATTCATGATAAAAATTCTCAACTTCATAAAGAACATCTAAAAAACACCTACAGCCAACGTCATACTTAACAGTGGGAAATGTAAAGTTTTCCCGCTAAGATCAGGTACAAGGCAAGGATGTACCCTCTTGCCAATCCTTTTCATCGTCATATTGGAAGCACCTGCTAATGAAATAAGGCAAGAAAATAAAAGGTATACAGATGGGTAAAGAAGACATAAAATTATCTTTGCAAATGACATGACCACATGCAGAAATCTGAAAGAATCAGCAAAAAGCCTCTTGGAAACTAACAAGTGATTATAGCAAGGTTCCATAATACTGAGTTAATACACAAAAGTCAATTGCTTTCCTATATACCAACACTGAACAAGTGGAATTTGAAATTAAAAACAATACATTTACATTAGCACCCCAAAAAATGAATACTCAGGTATAATCTATATACAAGATCTGTATGAGAAAACTACAAAACTCTGATGAATAAAATAAAAGAGCTAAATAAATGGAAAGAAAGACTCAGTATTGTCAAGATGTTAGTTCTTCCCAACTTGAGCTATAGAATCAATGCAATTCCAATAAAAACCCCAGCAAGTTGTTTTATGGATATCAACAAACTGATTCTGAAGTTTACATGGAGAGGCAGAAGACTCAGAATAACCAAATAATACTGAAGGAGAAGAACAAAGAAGAACAAAATCTTAACTTTGATGTTTTGATTGATGCTTCCTGACTTCAAGACTTACAGTAATAAAGACAGTGTGGTATTGGTGAGAGAACAGACAACCAGATCAATGAAACAGAATAAACAGACCAGAGATAGACCCATGTAAATATAATGAACTGATATTTGCAAAGGAGCAAAGGCAATTCAAGGGAGCAAAGACAGTCTCTTCAACAAATGGTGCTAGAATACTGGACATCCATGTGCAAAAAAATGAACCAAGACACAGCCCTTACACTGTTCACAAAAATTAACTCAAAATAGATCATAGACCTAAATGTAAAACACAAAATTATAAAACTCCTACTAGAAGGGAGGCATAATAAAAATGGCAGAGTAGTAGGACATGAAGCTCACCTTATCCCACAAATACATCAAAAATACATCAAAAATGTGGAATGATTCTCACAGAATATCCACTGAATGCTGGCATAAGACCTCAGGCTGCTGAAAGGGCAAGAAAATCACCATGTAACCTGGTAGGAAAAAAGAAAAAAAAAGTAAGTGAGAACGGAATCAGGATGGGACCTGAGCCCCTGAGAGGGAGCTGTGAAAAAGGAAATGTTCCTGCACCCTGGGAAGCCCCCTCAGGAGTGGGGGAGATCAGCCCAGATAGAAGGGGAGCTTCAGAGCCTTGGAGGAGAACACAGCAGCTGGCTTGCAACAGCCAGAGTGGAGGGAGAACTGCACAGTCAGTCAGTGCTGCCGCCCTGCACTCCCCAGTCTGAGGTGTGGGTCTGCTGGTGCAGGTGGGGGCTGGGTGCTGTAACTCGGGCTTCAGAGATCAGACCCGGGGACAGGACTGGGGCTGGCTGTGCAGAAACAACCACCACCGCCCTCCTGGATGCCAGGATTGGTTGTGATCCACCACTGTCACCCGCCTGGACTCCAGAAGTGGTTGCAAGCTGCCTCCACCCCCATCATGTGCTCTGGGGGCGCTCCTGAGCTGCCACCACTGCTGAGAACCCCAGGACCAGGAACTAGATGCTGCCTCTGTACACCCTCTATTGAAGGGATAACAATCAGCACATGCTGAAGAAACAGGCAACAGTCATCCATACTAAAAACAGTCCTTTCATCAAATATATTAAACTCACACAAGCTACACAGGGATGCCCCCCACATATAAGTAGTCCTCCAAGACCACAGTAGATAATTGTTTCTCCTAAACTCACAGAGTAAGAGAAATATAAGTAAAATGAAGAAGCAGATGAACCACTCCCAGTTAAAAGACCAAGAGAATTCCCCTGAAAGAACAAAAAATGAAACAGACCTCTTCAGTCTAACAGACACTCATTTCAAAAAGGAGATAATGAAAATACTGAAGGCATTAAGAAAGGCTATCGACAGAAATGGGGAGTACTATAAAAAAAAACTAGAAATTATAAAGAGGAATCAAGAAAATTAGAAAACTCATTGCAGAGACAAAAGCTGAGCTAAAGGCAATGAATAGCAGAATGAATAATACAGAAGAAAGAATAAGCGACCTGGAAGATAGAATAAAAGAAATCACCAAATCAGAAGAGCAGACAGAAAGCCAAATGAAAAAAAAAAGAAAGCAATATAAAAGACCTATGGGATAATATAGAGCTTGCCAATCTATGCATAATAGGGATTCCAGAAGGGGAAGATAGAGAAAGGGGGATTGAAAATGTATTTGAAGAAATTACGGCTGAAAACTTCCCAAACCTAAAGAAGGAAACAGATATCCAGGTACAAGAAACACAGAGGGTCCCAAATAAGATAAACCCAAACAGACCTACACCAAGACATATTATAATAAAAATGGCAAAAGTTAAAGAGAGGATTCTAAAGGCAGCAAGAGAAAAACTAAGAGTTAATTCCAAAGGAACCCCCATAAGGCTATCAGCTCATTTCTCTACAGAAACATTGCAGGCCAGAAGGGAGTGGCAAGATATATTCAAAGTCCTGAAAGGGAAAAATCTGTAACCTAGGATACTCTACCCAGCAAGATTATCATTTAGAATAGGAGAGAGAAAGAATTTCTCAGAGAAGCAAAAACTAAAAGAGTACATCAATACTAAACCTATGTTAGAGGAAATATCGAAAAGTTTTCTCTAAACAGAAAAGAAGTAAGAATCTACAAGAAAGAGAAAAATCACAATTGGAAGGTAAATCGCTTAAATAAGCCAGTACACAGATTAAAAAGAAAAATCAAAATATTTCTGTGAAAGTGATAATAACCACAATGAACAGCAAAAGTATGAACATGAAGCTGTAAAAGAGGATATCAAAATCATAAAATGTGGGGGATGAGACTACAAAAGTGTAGGGTTTTTTTCTCTAGAATGTGTTTGAGCCTATATGACTACCAGTCTAAGGCAAGTAGATACAGGAAGGGGTTAACATACTTGAAAAACAGGGTAACCACAAATCTAAAACATACAATAGAGTCACAAAAACCAAAAAAGAGGAGAACATAAGTATAATACAAAAGAAAATCATCAAACCACAAAAGGAAAAACAAAAAAAGGGACAATGAAGAAATATAAAATCAATGGGAAAACAAGGTTTAAAATGGCAATAAATACATATCTATCAATAATTACGTTAAATGTCAATGGACTAAATGTTCCAATTGAAAGACACAGAGTGGCAGACTGGATAAAAAAACAAGAGCCTACAATATGCTGCCTACAGGAGACCCATTTTAGGGAAAAGGACACACATAGATTGAAAGTGAGGGGATGAGAAAAGATATTTCATGGAAATGGAAATGACAAGAAAACAGGGGTTGAAATACTCATATCAGACAAAATAGACTTCAAAACAAAGGCCAGAAAGAAAGATAAAGAAGGACACTATATAATGATAAAAGGATCAATACAAAAAGAGGATTTTACACTCATCAACATACATGCACCTAATATAGGAGCATCCAAATACATAAAACAAGTACTAACAGACATAAAAGGAGAAATTGACAGGACACCATACTCACATCAATGGACAGATCTTCTAGACATAGAATCAATAAGGCAACAGAGACCCTAAATGATACAATAGAACAGTTAGACTTAACTGATAATTTCAGGACATTACATCAAAAAAAACTAGAATACACATTCTTTTCGAGTGCACATGGAACATTCTCTAGGACTGACCACATACTAAGGCACAAAACAAGCCTCAACAAATTTAAGAATACAGAAATTATCTCAAGCATCTTTTCTGACCACAATGACATGAAAGGAGAAATGAACCAGACAAAAATAAGAAAAAAACGATTACATGGAGACTAAACCACATACTACTAAAAAACCAATGGGCCAACGATGAGATCAAAGAGGAAATTAAAAAATACCTTGAGACAATGACAATGAAAACACATACAAAATCTATGGGATGCAGCAAAAACAGTTCTTAGAGAGAAGTTCATAGTAATACAAGCCTTCCTCAAAAAACAAGAAAAATCTCAAACAACCTAACCTACACTTAAAAGAATTAGAAAAAGAAGAACAAACAAAACCTAAAGTCAGCAGAAGGAAGGAAATAATAAAGATCAGAGAGGAAATAAATAAAATAGAGATTTTAGAAAAACTATAGAAAAAAATCAATAAAACCAAGAGCTGGTTCTTTGAAAGGATAAACAAGATTGACAAACCTCTGGCTAGGCTCACCACTTATATGTGGAATCTAAAATATGACACAAATGAACCTATCTATGAAACAGAAATAGAATCACGTACATAGAGAACAGACTGGTGGTTGCCCAGGGGGAGGGGGTTGGGGGCAGGATGGAGCAGGATATTGGGGTTAGCAGATGTAAGCTTTTATATATAGAATGGATAAACAACAAGGTCCTACTGTATAGCATATAGAACTATATTCAATATCCTATGATAAACCATAATGGAAAAGAATATTTTAAAAAAGTATATGTGTGTGTGCGTATATATCTATATATCTATATATATATACACTTTTTAAAAATATTCTTTTCCATGATGGTGTGTGTGTGTGTGTATGTGTATGTATGTGTGTGTGTGTGTGTGTGTGTATATATATATATAAACAGAATATATATATATATATATATATATATATATATAAACAGAATCACTTTGCTATACAGCAGAAATTAACACAACATAGTAAATCAACTGCACTTCAGTAACAACAAAACCCCTAAAAAACTCCTAGAAGACAACATAGGAGAAAACCTAGATGACCTTGAGTATGGTGATGCTTTTTTAGATAGAACACCAAAGACATGACCCATGAAAAAAATAACTGATCAACTGGACTTTATTAAAATTAAAAACTTACGTTTTACCAAAGACAATATGAAGAGAATTAGAAAACAAGCTGCAGACTTTAAGAAAACATTTGCAGGACACATGTGATAAAATACTGTTATCCAAAATATGCAAAGAACTCTTAAAACTCAACAATAAGAAAGCAAACAACCCAAGCAAAAAATGGGCCAAAGACTTTAACAGACACCTCACCATAGAAGATAGACAGATGGCTAATAAGCATATGAAAAGATATTCCACCTCATATATCATGAAAACAATGCAACACAAAACAATGAGATTATCACTATGCACCTATTACAAGGGCTATAATCTGAAACATAGACAACGCCAAATGCTAGCGAGGCTGTGGAGTATCAGAAACTCTCGTACATTGCTGGTGGGAAAGCATAATGGTTCAGCCACTTTGTAAGAAACTGCCAACCTATCGTCCAAAGTTAAACATTCTCTTACCACACAATCTAGCCGTTGCACTCCTTGGTATTTACCCAAAGGAGCGGAAAACTTACAGAGAAACAAAAACCCACATGTGGATGCCTATATCAGCTTTATTTATAATTGTCAAAACTTGGAAGCAAACAAGATGTCCTTTAGTAGGTGAATGGAAAAACTAAGTGTGGTACATCCAGATGATGGATTATTCTTCATCACTAAAAAGAAATGAGCTATCCAGCCATGAAATGCCAGGAAAGAACCTTAAATGCTTACTAAGTAAAAGAAGCTAATCTGAAAAGGCTATATATTGTATGATGACATTCATTTCCAGTACGTGACATTCTGGAAAAGGCAAAACTATGGAGACAAGAAAGATCAGTGGTTTCTAGGGGAGGGAGAACAGAGAACAGGGAAAGCACAAAGGATTTTTATGGCAGTGATATTATAATGATGCATATATGTCATTACACGTTTGTCCAACCCATAGAATGTACAACATCAGGTTCACCCTGAGGTGAACTATGGACTTTGGGTGACTATGACATGTCAATGTAGGTACATCCTTAGTTAAAAACAAATGCTACGGGCTTCCCTGGTGGCACAGTGGTTGAGAGTCCGCCTGCCAATGCAGGGGACACGGGTTCGTGCCCCAGTCCGGGAAGATCCCACATGCCGCGGAGCGGCTGGGCCCGTGAGCCATGGCCGCTGAGCCTGCGCGTCCGGAGCCTGTGCTCTGCAACTGGAGAGGCCACAACAGTGAAAGGCCCGCGTACCACAAAAACAAAACAAAACAAAACAAAAAACAAATGCTACCACGCTGGTAAGTGATATTGACAATAGGAGAGGCTATGCATGTGCAGGGGCAGGGGGTATATGAGATATCTCTATACCTTCCTCATTTTTGCTGTAACTCAAACTGCTCTAAGAAATTAAGTCTTCAAGTGCTAAAGGAACTTCTCTAGGCAGGAAACACAAGAGAAGGAAAAGACCTACAATAATAAACCCAAAACAATTAAGAAAATGGTAATAGGAACATACATATCGATAATTACCTTAAATGTAAATGGATTAAATGCTCCCACCAAAAGACACAGTCTGGCTGAATGGATACAAAAACAAGACCCATATATATGCTGTCTATAAGAGACCCACTTCAGACCTAGGGACACATACAGACTGAAAGTGAGGGGATGGAAAAAGATATTCCAATCAAATGGAAATCACAAGAAAGCTGGAGTAGCAATACTCATATCAGATAAAATGCCCTTTAAAATAAAGACTATTACAAGACAAAAGAAGGACACTACATAATGATCAAGGGATCAATCCAAGAAGAAGATATAACTATTGTAAATATTTATGTACCCAACATTGGAGCACCTCAATACATAAGGCAAATACTAACAGCCATAAAAGGGGAAATCGACAGTAACACATTCATAGTAGGGGACTTTAACAGCCCACTTTCACCAATGGACAGATCATCCAAAATGAAAATAAATAAGGAAACACAAGCTTTAAATGATATATTAAACAAGATGGACTTAATTGATATTTATAGGACACTCCATCCAAAAACAGCAGAATACATATTCTTCTCAAGTGCCCATGGAACATTCTTCAGGATAGATCATCTCTTGCGTCACAAACCAAGCCTTGGTAAATTTAAGAAAATTGAAATCGTGTCAAGTATCTTTTCTGACCACAATGCTATGAGATTAGATACCAATTACAGGGAAAAAATCTGTAAAAATACAAATACATGGAGGCTAAACAATGCACTACTAAGTAACCGAGAGATCACTGAAAAAAATCAGAGGAAATCGAAAAATACCTAGAAACAAATGACAATGAAAACATGACGACCCAAAACCTATGGGATGCAGCAAAAGCAGTTCTAAGAGGGAAGTTTATAGCTATACAAGCCTACCTTAAGAAACAAGAAACAACTCAAATAAACAACCTAACCTTACACCTAAAGCAATTAGAGAAAGAAGAACAAAAAAACCCCAAAGTTAGCAGAAGGAAAGAAATCATAAAGATCACACCAGAAATAAATGAAAAAGAAATGAAGGAAACGATAGCAAAGATCAAGAAAACTAAAAGCTGGTTCTTTGAGAAGATAAACAAAATTGATAAACCATTAGCCAGACTTATAAGAAAAAAAGAGAAGACTCAAATCAATAGAATTAGAAAAGAAAAAGGAGAAATAACAACCGACACTGCAGAAATACAAAGGATCATGAGAGATTACTACAAGCAACTCTATGCCAATAAAATGGACAACCTGGAAGAAATGGACAAATTCTTAGAAATGCACAACCTTGCGAGACTGAACCAGGAAGAAATAGAAAATATGAACAGACCAATCACAAGCACTGAAATTGAAACTGTGATTAAAAATCTTCCAACAAACAAAAGCCCAGGAACAGATGGCTTCACAGGTGAATTCTATCAAACATTTAGAGAAGAGCTAACACCTATTCTTCTCAAACTCTTCCAAAATATAGCAGAGGGAGGAACACTCCCAAGCTCATTCTACAAGGCCACCATCACTCTGATACCAAAACCAGACAAAGATGTCCCAAAGAAAGAAAACTACAGGCCAATATCACTGATGAACATAGATGCAGAAATCCTCAACAAAATACTAGCAAACAGAATCCAACAGCACATTAAAAGGATCATACACTATAATAAAGTGGGGTTTATCCCAGGAATGCAAGGATTCTTCAACATGTGCAAATCAATCAATGTGATACACCACATTAACAAACTGAAGGAGAAAAACCATATGATCATCTCAGTAGACGCAGGGAAAGCTTTTGACAAAATTCAACACCCATTTATGATAAAAACCCTGCAGAAAGTAGGCATAGAGGGAACTTTCCTCAACATAATAAAGGCCATATATGACAAACCCACAGCCAACATCATTCTCAGTGGTGAAAAACTGAAATCATTTCCACTAAAATCAGGAACAAGACAAGGTTGCCCACTCTCACCACTGTTATTCAACATAGTTTTGGAAGTTTTAGCCACAGCAATCAGAGAAGAAAAGAAATAAAAAGAATGCAAATAGGAAAAGAAGAAGTAAAGCTGTCACTGTTCGCAGATGACATGATACTATACATAGAGAATCCTAAAGATGCTACCAGTACTAGAAAAGTACTCGAGCTAATCAGTGAATTTGGTAAAGTAGCAGGATACAAAATTAATGCACAGAAATCTCTTGCATTCCTATACAATCATGATGAGAAATCTGAAAGTGAAATTAAGAAAACACTCCCATTTACCATTGCAACAAAAAGAATAAAATATCTAAGAATAAACCTACCTAAGGAGACAAAAGACCTGTATGCAGAAAATTATAAGACACTGATGAAAGAAATTAAAGATGATACAAATAGATGGAGAGATATACCATGTTCTTAGATTGGAAGAATCAACATTGTGAAAATGAGTCTACTACCCAAAGCAATCTACCAATTCAATGCAATCCCTGTCAAAGTACCACTGGCATTTTTCACAGAACTAGAACAAAAAATTTCACAATTTGTATGGAAACACAAAAGACCCCGAATAGCGAAAGCAGTCTTGAGAAAGAAAAACAGAGCTGGAAGAATCAGGCTCCCTGACTTCGGACTATACTAGAAAGCTACAGTGATCAAGACAGTATGGTAATGGCACAAAAACAGAAATATAGATCAATGGAACAGGATAGAAAGCCCAGAGATAAACCCACACACATATGGTCACCTTGTCTTTGATGAAGGAGGCAAGAACATACAGTGGAGAAAAGACAGCCTCTTCATTAAGTGGTGCTGGGAAAATTGGACAGCTACATGTAAAAGAATGAAATTAGAACACTCCCTAACACCATACACAAAAATAAACTCAAAATGAATCAAAGACCTAAATGTAGGGCCAACACTATAAAACTCTTAGAGGAAAACAAAGGCAGAACACTCTATGACATAAATCACAGCAAGATCCTTTTTGACCCACCTCCTAGAGAAATGGAAATAAAAACAAAAATAAACAAATGGGACCTAATGAAACTTAAAAATCTTTTGCACAGCAAAGGAAACCATAAACAAGATGAAAAGATAACCCTCAAAATGGGAGAAACTATTTGCAAATGAAGCAACTGACAAAGGATTAATCTCCAAAACATACAAGCAACTCATGCAGCTCAATATCAAAGAAAGAAACAACCCAATACAAAAATGGGCAGAAGACCTAAATAGACATTTCTCCAAAGAAGAAATAGATTGCCAACAAACACATGAAAGAATGCTCAACATCATTAATCATTAGAGAAATGCAAATCAAAACTACAATGAGATATCTCACACCTGTCAGAATGGCCGTCATCAAAAAATCTACAAACAATAAATGCTACAGAGGGTGTGGAGAAAAGGGAACCCCCTTGTACTGTTGGTGGCAATGTAAGTTGATACAGCCACTATGGAGAACAGTATGGAGATTCCTTAAAAAATTAAAAATAGAACTACCATACGACCCATCAATCCCACTACTGGGCATATACCCTGAGAAAACCATAATTCAAAAAGAGTCATGTACCAAAATGTTCATTGCAGCTCTATTTACAATAGCCAGGACATGGAAGCAACTGAAGTATCCATCAACAGATGAATGGATAAAGAAGATGTGGCACATATATACAATGTAATATTACTCAGCCATAAAAAGGAACGAAACTGAGTTATTTGTAGTGAGGTGGATGGACCTAGAGAGTGTCATACAGAGTGAAGTAAGTCAGAAAGAGAAAAACAAATACCATATGCTAACACATATATATGGAATCTAAAAAAAAAAAAAAGAAAGAAAATGGTCAAAAGAACCTAGGGGCAAGACTGGAATAAAGATGCAGACCTACTAGAGAATGGACTTGAGGATATGGGAGGGGGAATGGTAAGCTGTGACAAAGTGAGAGAGAGGCATGGACATATATACACTACCAAACGTGAAATAGATAGCTAGTGGGAAGCAGCCGCATAGCACAGGGAGATCAGCTCGGTGCTTTGTGACCACCTAGAGGGGTGGGATAGGGAGGGTGGGAGGGAGGGAGACGCAAGAGGGAAGAGATATGGGAACATATGTATATGTGTAACTGATTCACTTTGTTATAAAGCAGAAACTAACACACCATTGTAATCACTTTAATAAAGATGTTAAAAAATTGTCTTAAAAATATTGAGAATAACTGATCATATCACATTAAATATTTAAAGAAAATAGATAAGCTCATAATGATATATGTTTTTAAATGTGGTTGGGGGTGAAGGTTTTGTTTTCTGTTTTTCTCTTTTTACAGAAGTTGCTAGCTAATAAGTTTAGAAGGAATAATATAATTGAGAAATCACCAACTCACAACATCTAATATAATAACTGTAAGAAGTGATTGATGCTAAAACCACTGGGGTTATTTAGTACTGAAGTACAACTATTACCATTATCACAGATTATTTACTAAATGCAAAGAGAAAGGTACTATTGTTACAGTGGAGCCATCTGGTCAACAATTCACTGACTAGGCAGAACGGAGGGTGCTATAACAGATAACAGACTAGATTCTTCAAAAATTTAATACTATGAGAAACAAACAAATGCAAAAAATAAGCAACTAGACAATCAAAAAGGCAGAACTGTTTGATATTAAAAATGACATAAAAACAAAAATAAATTTGTGAACTTTGGATATTTAAAATCTCTAGAGGACAACTTGAGGACAACTGGGGATATCAGAGTATTGCCACTATATTATGTAATATTACAGAAATATATTTGTTATTTTAAAAGTAGTAATAATGGTATTGTGGTTATATAGGACAATGTCCTTATTCTTAAGAGATACATGGTGAAGCAGTTAAGGATGAAGTATGATGTCAACAACTTTCTTTCAAGTGGCTTGGCAAAATAATATACACATAAACATATATGTTAACACAGAAAATGTGGCAAAATGTTAAAAACTGATGAATCTAGGTGAACAATGGTGAACAACTGGTATCCACTGTACTATTCTTTTAACTCTTCTCTAGTTTTGAAAATGCCATCAAGAGATACCGAAAAGAAATAGTCAAGTTACAAACTGGGAATGTATTTGTCATCATACAAATGACAAACAATAAATATTAGCAATATGTAAATAACTTCTACAAATCACTAAGGAAACCAGAAACAGAAAAATGAGGGAAAATAAAGAACAGGCATTTGACAGATGATAAAAAACTGTGCTAATAAATTTGAAAATATGTTCTAATAAGTGAAATGCAAATCAACATCAAAGTGAAATATAACTTCTTTCCATTTAGACTGGTATAAATTCAAATAAAATTTCTAGCAATACCACATGTTGGAGCGAATATATTGGGTTGGCCAAAAAGTTCATTTGGGTTTTTCCATACCATCTTAACGGAAAACCCGAATGAACTTTTTGGCCAGCCCAATAGATGACAGTATTTCTAATAGATGGCAGTAAGAGTCTAAATTGCTACAACTACTTTGAAAAACATACAGCACTCTCTCATAAAATTGTACACACAGACATTATCTATGACTCAACAATTCCACTCCCAAGAGAAACGCATATACTTACATTCAGAGACGTATGTTGGAACATCCATAGTGACACCATTTTTAGGCAGCAAAAACCTGGAAACAACCCAGTATGCATCAAGAGAATAGATGAATGAACTGTTTATGTTCCCACAAAGAAATATTATACAGCAGTTAAAATGAATAAATTACATCAAGATATGACTATATGTAAAACTCAGAATTTTTAAGTTAAAAAATCCTAAAAGATAACATAAATATGCATCTTTATAAAATACATATAAATATCTATAAAAATCTAAAACTGTCTATATATCCTTGCATACAATTTTTAGGAATACATATAGTTTATGCAATTTAACCTAAGGAAATGATGAACACAGGATTCAGATGGCAATTCCATTATGTGAGTGGCGGGCGGGAGAATGGTTTGTATAAGATCACATACGTAAATTTAAGTTATCATCCAGGTTCTGTTTTTCACAGTGATGATTTCCCAGGTTCTTATTATATTATAAAACATAGATAAATTAAAAAACAGACAAATAGAAACATATGCATATCTAACTAAGTGAATAATAAAAGGTCATGCCTGGGCCAACAATGATTATATGTTAGGAACCAAGGATGAAGATTAATCCTTAATCTTGTGCCTCTGCAATTAGGTGGTATGATAAGCATTTGCTGTGTGAAGCCCATATGCATTGCTATCAGCAACAGGCAGTAGGAATACTGAGAAAGTCCGATGGCAAACTTTAAAGAACACTGGGGGTGAATTAAGTAGTTCTTTGTCTTTACTGTGTACCTCCTTAAATACTTTATTGATACTTTGCTCTTTATTAATTCCGTAAGGTTCACTGAATATCACTTTGCCTCAAACTTCTGCAAAAATCTACTGGCTGTGTGGGTTGATCTATTCCTGGCAGTATCAACACTCTAATAAACCTGGATGTTTTGAGCTGTTTGTAAGAGCAATTGGGCATGGTTTGAAAACCCTGGAGGAGGAAAGAGCAAATTAAGTTTAGAAGGTATTATTACCTTTTTTCTCCAAGTACAACTCCTAGACTATGAAGGAGTCAGATACTTCATCTTCCTTCCCACTTTCCTGGGTGATGAGGAAAATTTAAAGTGTGTGTCTCAAAACAAAGCTTTTTCTTTTAAAAAGTTTAGGTAATTCTCTGGGAGGTAACATACAAAGGTAGATGTATTTCTATAGAATAACAAGCATTCCTACAACTATTCGTGAAATAAAACTATTTGTGCAATAATTATCATTGTAGATAGCAACTAGAAAGGTGATTTTATTCTGGAAAATTTTCATATTTTAAAACTCAGAGAGATAAATAAAAGATACATGCTTTTATTCATACCATTCCTCCAATCTACTTGTTGGATTATTATTCATCTTTTTGAGTGTAATGCTCACAGGTGCAAGGTCAACTGTGGGCTGGCTAGACGGCTGTGTTGAACTTACCTGTGTTTAGTCACGTCCGGAATCAGCTGACTCTTCACTGGGGCGACTACTCTCATCCACATTTCTCATCCTGCAACAGGCTGGCCAGGGCATGTTCCCATGGTGACAACAGAGGCCTAAGAGGAAAGCAGAAATACGGAAGACTCAGTGGCGGCACACCAACAGCTGGCAAGTCACATGGCCAAATGCAGCATTAATGGAGAACAGCATGACAATGTGTAGATACAGGAAGAGGAAATAATTGGGGCTAGTTTTGCAATGTACCGCTGGCACTTATGTCTGTAACCTTCATCAGTGGTCTTTGAATAATAAGGCCAATTTTTGCCACCTCACATCCCTTCCCACTTCATCATAGTAGTTTAGGTTCGCTCACCTAATCCCCATGAGGGTTGTTTCACCCTCAAGGCCTGAGGGAAAGAATTCTAGCAGTGTGTTGGCTAGGTTGGTAAATACTGGCATCTATTTCTAACTTGACAAGCATCACTTAATTTTTGTATTATGGGTGGTCATTATTTCAGATAAGTATGTCTTCTTCAGAAATGATATGTCTTGAGGTTAATAATATGTTTTAAATATCTGAATTTTTCTCATAGAATTTAACCTGCTCATAGTAGGTGCTCAATAATCAGCAGTTGTTTAATGGATATGTCACTTCTGAGGTGAACAAAGAATCTTTTATTTCAAGGATAAAAGTCCAGGCTAAAGACAGAGTATTCAAATATGGACTTTCTAGAGGCAGTACAGAAACATATTGGTTAAGAAAAAAGACTAAAGCATTTAATTATTAATTTCTTTTTTTCTCGATGGAACACTTTTTTAATTGACCTAGCAGAAGCTTATTATGAAGCTTAGAAAAAGCAACTGCTGTTATTTTAAAACAGTGGTATTCTATGCTGGCTTCAAATTATACTCACCTGGGGAGGTTTTTAAACAATACCAATGCCGGGGATTCACCCTAGATCAATTAAATCAGTACTTCTGGAGGTGAAGTCTAAGGATGGATATATTTAAAAGCTCCCTAGATGATTCTAATGTGAAGCCAAGGTTGAGGACAGATGCTTTGAACTCTTCTAAAAATACCAACAAGAAAGTTTGGAAATTGAGCAATACACCTGGAAGCAACACATGGCTGTTAACTTGGATACTGCTAAACAATCCTGGCAGATGAAACAGTATCCTAATTAATTGGTCTTCCTAAGTCCATTATGGGCCTTCATCTGGCAGCATTTTCAAAACACAGATTTTGGAAATGCTGAATTTCAGTTATTATAAAGTAGTTCATAGATGCTGGCCAAGCAAACTTACAATTTGACTTGTACTGTGATATAAAATTGATTTGATATCACTGGGATGTACATTTCCTGATGAGAGCTGACAAAGGCCAGCTGAGGCTTTAGCTAAATGATGTGAGAGCACTAGAAGACAACTGGAAACTAACGAGATGATAAAAGCTTTCAGGTATGTGAGTTTATCAGCTACCTGCTGAGACCCTCTCACTGTAGAAGAGAACTCCCTGGCTCAAGGCCCTCTCTTCCATCTTAGGTGCAATCAAGGGAAGTGATATTCTGTTAAGTATTGTCTCTGCTTATTTTTGGAGGTGAAGTTGGAGAAAAGTGGGGGCCAGTAGGTATATCTTCCATCCCACATTTATATATACTCTGGTCTAAGAAGTATTCTTATTCTCACTTGCATATAGTGGCACAGGCATGATTTATTAAGGGAGTTTGGGCCATAACTTGAAACCCTGTGGCCACATGGGATTGTACTTACTGCTCCATAAACTGCTGACCCTGACTGAAATTCCCTGACCCCATCTCTGGCCAAACTTGGCCACATTCTACCTTTTACCCAGAGCAGAGTGGCTGTGGTAGGAGAAACGAGGTATGAGGCTATACTTTAAAGTCAAGGTAAAATCAGGTTTTAAATTCTAAAAAATTCAATTGGATTTGGCAGTTCCAACTTCAGGGAATTCAAAATACCTTATGATGAGATGGTATCAGACTGGAATGGAATATTTTGGCAAAATATAAGTGTGTAAATAAAACAATCAAGGGTTATTGAGCTATTGAAAAGTGTGAACAAATTAAAAATTCCACTAAGACTGGACTAGAGAAATGATTCTCCATATCAGCCTCAAGAAATTCTCCAGAGAACAAGTGTCCCTATGTCATATACATATAGAAAATGCTGCAAACCACACCCCCTTCTTAGAGTGTCACTGTATAGATGATCAGAGTAAAGGCCCAGAGATATAATACAGTAAATAAGAAGGTTTGAGCTTGCTTACTCCGGAGTTTAAAGTGAGAGCACTTTGTCATATGCTGATTACATCTTGGGGAGCACTGAACTGGTACTGTTCATGTAATTAATCACAGAGAGGTATATAACTTACATGAACTACAAAGCCACACACTATGAGTAAAATTGGATAATTTACCCTTTTTTGAAATTCAGCAACAAATTTTAGGTGTGGAGATTATTTCATTCTTTTAGTTTTCACCATCCACAAGAATATAGCTACTAAGCTACACTGCTAGATTTAAATCTAGGTATAGTTCTCAGGCAACTTAGGGCAGAAATTCAAGAGTATGATATACAGGTCACTCACCTTTGAATGTAATCCAGGTTTTCAGTGTCACTTGGCAAATATGGCACTTAGAATTTTACAGTACTCTTTGTGCAGTGAAGCCAGAACAGGTCATCCATAATACAACTACAGTTGTCTGGTATCTGCAGGGGATTGGTTTCAGGACCCACTGTGGATACCAAAACCCATATATGCTCAAGTCCCATAGTCGACCCTCCATCTGTGAGTTCCACATCCACAAATTAGACCAACCACAGATTGTATATTAAGTTTGTGATCTGCGGCTAGTTGAATACATGGTTGTGCAACCATGGATATGGAGAGCCGACTGTATATCAAAAAAAACCCCCAAAATCCACACATAGGTGGACCCATGCAGTTCAAACCCATGTTGTTCAAGCGTCAATTGTATTTCTTTCTATAAAATAGTTTTTTTCTCTCTCTATCCCTTCCTTTTTTCTTTCATTCTTGTACCCCTTCTGGTTTCCTTTCTTTCATTATTTTATGTCTTCTTTCTTTCTAAAAATAACCTATTTTACAACATCCTAATTCAAATCCTTTAGGCTCAAATCCTTTAGAAATAGGTTCATTTAGATTCTGTTTTACTCAAAACCTGTTATTTCAAAATACAACTGTTGATACTAAAGGGGATTATTATAGTGTTTCTGTAACACTTAGCTTACTGCACGTGTTACCACTAGAAATAATTACTTAATATTGATGTAGTTTCATTAATAGCATTTGAATATGAATGTGTAGTAAATTCTTTTATCTTGCAGATAAAGAATGAGGTTTCCAGCTCAAGATGGTGACTAGGAAGATCCTGAACTCACCTCCATCCCTGGACAAACTGGGTGTACAGCTACCTATAAAACAACTTCCTCCTTAAAAAACCTAAAGGCTGGCTGAGTGATGCCAATACACCAGGTAGATGAAGATGAACAACAAATCAAAGTCGGTAGGAGAGGCTGGAACCCAATCTCACCATAAACCCCACGCCCTGGCATGGTGACCCACAACCAGGAGGGAACTCAAAACCCAGAGCTTCTCCCCGAGGAGGGAAAGGTTTGAACCTCACATGGGGCACCTCAACTTTTAAGATCTGCACCTGAGAGACAAGCCCCAGAGTTTTAAAACCAATGGGACTTATGTCCCAAGACATATAAGACTCTAGTGGTCTCAGAAGCTGCTCTCACAGGGTTCGCATGCTCAGACTCACTGACCCCAGGGCCCAGCTCAGAAGCAGCTGATCGTGCCCAGACCTAAAATGAAGAAGGCTCATGTGCTCATATTAAAGTGTTGGCCTCAGGGGCACACATCTAATTAAACAGACACATCTAGGAGCCTGCTGGAACACTCTCCAGGACAGAGATTGGCAGGTGCCATCTTTGCACTCTCCCTTTGCTGTATCTCCTGGTAGGGAGCTTTTACATATCTGGTGTAATGATTTTTGTGGCTGCCACCCAGGGGACACCTCTAGACCATCTGATCCTGGAGGTCAGGGAGCTTGCATTCCTGGTCTCGTGGGATTGTAATAATCAGTATCACAGAGAAAGGAGTTCATACCCCTGTCTGGTGCCCCAATTTTTGCGGTTGCTGCCAGGGGACACCTCTACATTGCCTGGCTCTGGTGGCCAGTGGGGCTTACGCTTGTGGGTCCAGTAGGACTGCAACCAATGGAGAAAAGGTTCTTAAACAGCTACCATCCCCAGGCCACAACAAGAGGAAAGAGACCCAAGAGTTCTGTCTTTCTGTGAGAAAGGCCTATTAAGTAATCATGGCTGTTGCCTGAGGGTCAGGCTTCAGTTTTGGCACACATTGGTGAAGCCGCTGTGGAAAACAGTATGGAAGTTCCTCACAGAATTAAAAATAGAACTACCATATGATCCAGAAGTTCCACTTCTGGGTATTTATCCAAAGAAAACAAAAACACTAACTCGAATAGATATCTGTAGCCCCATGTTCACTGTATCATTATTTATAATAGTCAAGATGTGGAAACAATCTGAGCTACCATTGATGGATAAAGTAATTATATTACATACACACACACACACACACACACAGTGGAATATTGTTCAGCCATAAAAAAGAGAATGAAACTTGCCATTTGTGACCAAATGGATGGTCAGTGAGGGGATTATGGCTAAGTGAAGTAAGTCAGGCAGAAATAGACAAATACCATATGATGTTTATGTGTAGAATTTAGGGGAAAAAAACCCCAACCTCATAGATACAGACTGGTGGTTGCCAACATCAGGGGTGGTGGGTGGGAAAAGAAAAGAATCCTATAAGTCTCACTTATTTCATTTCTAGCACTCCATCCTAGGGAAAAAAATGATGAGAAATGTTTTTACACTAGACTATCTATTATACATATCTACATTATCACCTCAACAGGGCAGTTTTGATAATAAACCACTCTTCGGATGTTATTTAGAGGAAGGGGTATTATAAAAGGCCATGGGATGACTTTTTAATGTCAGACAGAGTGGCATCAGTCAACAGGCAGAGCATAAATAAGTCTTTCTAAATGAATGTTAGGCAAAGGTAAAAATATGTGTATATAACATCATAGTAGTATACACACACATCATTGATAAAAGTGATTTCTGATTTAATATGTTTCTAATAAACAATATTCCTTTGGTAAAAAGTATATGATAACATCGAGAACTAATACACTTGTACAAACTACAAGCCTGACACTGTTTCAGATGCTTGGCATGTCACAGTTTAATATCCAAAATTCTTTTATGCGCTATAAAGAATATCAGTCCCCTGGCATCGTACCACTAGTCTACGCCAGTAGTGGTAGCAAAGATTTTTTGGTGTGACCCCCTAGGTGGGACCTGAATGCAGACATAATAAATCCATAGACCATAAACTCGCCCACTACACTATACTAGCTTTTGCTTTGAAAGTATATGAAGGATACAGACCTACCATTAAACACCCCAGCCATTGCTTCCATAACTATACTGGTACTTGTAATCACATCTCAAATTCTGTTTCCAAAATGTCACAATATGCTGAGAAATGTTTCTCTGCCTGCAGCTTTTACTGAAAGCTATATTTATATTGGTGCTTAGTCATGGTGATGCTGCAACCAACAATTTTATATAGGTACAAAACACTGAACTATATTTCGGCTGAAATCTCAAGAAATATGGGACTTATATTACTTGAGTGGAAGATATGTTACATTTTATGATCAAACCCAGAAATGTTACATACACAAATTACATTAGCTTTTAGGAAAAGGGAATTTTTGATTTCTATAAGTATCTAGAAACTTATAAAACTCTGGGTTGTAAAACTGCAATTTTATGAAACAAATGTGATTTAATTCATAAAGACAAAACAATAGGAAAATTCATTTTGCTTGTAAATGTGGTAATTGAGAGAAATTTTGGCATGAATGATAAAAATCCCTTAGCAGCAAGGTATTTAAGTCACTGGTATGTGAAACAAAAAGATTCTCTTTGGACTTTAAGGCTCTTTAATCAGAAGGCAGGTAATATAATACAATTAATGAAAAAATTTGGTAGGAAAATGTATTTGAATCAAGATTAAAGGAATTGACTGAAACATTTCACATAAGAAAGTAGAATTCACTAGTTTGAAAATGTATATGTTAAAGAATATGTTGCTTATACTTTAAACATTCTATGATTCTAGGAATGGGAACATTTAAAAAATCTTTATGGTAATAAAGTTTTTAAAAATCCAAAACATGTTTTCCTACTGATAACGAGAGTTATTTAAAGAAGAATACATGGAAATACATTTGTCTTAGCATAAAATGAAACTTAGAACTATTAATGCACATATCATTTATAAACAAATGCCTGTAGATTTTGAAAAATCCTAATTTTCTGATTATAATGATTCTTTATTCTGCAATGACTTGATGAATTCTACTACTGAATTAGTGAAACACAAATAATTTAGGTAAGCAAAGTTTTTGGTCTCAGTATATTTTCTTATCTGTCCCAATTTCCAAATTCCCTATAAGTTCAATGCTGAAAGACTTTCCTCCAGACTCTACCTTCTTAATTTCAATTGATACTTTGATTTATATATAAAGACAAACATTTATACAGTGAACCTACTTTTTAAAAAAGTTTCCTAAATAGTGCAGTTTTAAAAATTATAAAATGATAAATGCCATCCCTCATTGTTTCAAAAAAATATGAGAAAATCAAAGTAGTCAATAAAATATTGACCATCATTTCTCAAATCTACCAAATTGATGAAATAATTTGAGGAAGACTGAATCATTTTATTAAATGACATATCCTTTCATAATTTAATGGAAGACTACTATAACATGAAAAATGAATACTGATGGAAATCCTGTCAATGCAGCTCCAAGAAACTATGGTTTGTATTTACAAAATAATGCAATTATCTTTAAAAACTAGTCATGGAGGGATAAAGATAGAATTTTCCAGAAAATGGCATGGTCCCCAAACTTTTCTAAGGTCCCTAGCCTGTCAGAAAGTGACCTTTCTTACTACCTGTGAGACTGGGACCTTATAAACCAGATACCAAGTCAGTTTTCTTAGGAGGGCTTTGTAGTCATTTGGTCAACATATGAAGTCAATACTTGTTCTTTAAGAGTGGGCTTATTATGCCTGATTTGATGAGAGTCACTTGCAAATATGATGTTCTAAGTATGGCCATGATTGCACAAGTAATTTGTTCAATTATATATCTGGGAATAAAGGAGGACAAATTCTTATTGAACCTGTACAAATAAATAAATAACATTGCTATGAAAGGTAAGGGCACTCAAGTAAAAAGTACTATTTGTTTCTGAACTGTGAGAGGCCAGTGAGAATCAAATAACATTAAAACGTTTCATTTTGCTTTACAGAAGCACAGTCTACTAGATTAAGTGTTAGGAATAGCTTAAGAAAAAAATGCATGAGACTTCCTTCCATAACATTAAAATTGAAACATTAAAAAAATAATTCCAATAATATTCCAAACAAATAACTATAATAAGATTGTTTTCCTCAGTCTTAAATGATGAATTTTGTTTCATCGGGACTCAAGTCAGCAATCTGCCTTCACAAAGTCTGTTTGCTTCTGGACTAAAAAGGGTCCTAGAAATCCTGACTTACTCCATAGCATAAACTCAAAGTTGTTAAGCAATGCCAACTGGGCAGCTTGTAGCCAAAAGTCTATTCTTTGATGTATCAATAGTTCAGAGTACCTGTTAGAATCCTTTCCAAGAGGCTCTAAGACTGTCCTTCTTTGTTGAAGACACAAATTTTAGCTTCTAGATTATACCAGAGACTTGAGACAAACACCTAGGAGCAGAAAAGCATTTGATGAGACTGAGAGGCTGTGGTTAATTTAACACAATGCTAATAATATCATAGTTTTCTATTGGGGTACAGTAAATAACTTTCATAAAGATTTAATCAATAGTTCCTCTAAGCATAAGAATGCATTACGGCAGCATAGGCACTGGCAAATCTCTAAGCCTTCCCATAAAATGTAAAATCTCTATAATATTTACATTGATAATATTTTAACTATAAAAATTTAACCTTAGGAAAACCAAGTATCTCTTCTGATTTGACAGTTTTGTTCACATAATTCTTACAATAATGTTAATTAAGATGGAGTTATAAAACAAACCTATTTATAGCATCTTTTCTTTTATAAGGTAAATAATAAATTCTTGTGATTTTCCAAGGGCCTCCTGGAGAATCTGTAAGATCTCTTTAAATATGAATGTTAGACTTGAAGTTATTTTTTTATTTTTACTTTTTTTGCGGTACGCGGGCTTCTCACTGTTGTGGCCTCTCTGTTGCGGAGTACAGGCTCCGGACGCGCAGGCTCAGCGGCCATGGCTCACGGGCCCAGCCGCTCCGCGGCATGTGGGATCTTCCCGGACCGGGGCACGAACCCGTGTCCCCTGCATCGGCAGGCGGACTCTCAACCACTGTGCCACCAGGGAAGCCCCCAGAGTTGAAGTTTTATTTATTTTTTCTCAACTTAGATCCTATCTTGGGCAAGTAAAATCAAAGGAATTGTCAAGATCTGATCAATTGTTTAAGATAGGATGATGGATGCCTGAGAAACAATACCTGGTTACCTATTTAATCAAAGTGAGTAAAATATTTTAAAATAATTATTTAAGAAGGTAACACAGTTGTAAGGAACTTTATCTTTTTGACAATTGAAGAATCTGTGCTGCTTTCGTTGTTAATTAAATAATAAAGCAAAACAGAAACTATTTTGGTGAGACAGGGATTACCTACAGAAGGTAAATAATAACGTTTATCACTTCCTGTTAAGATCTCTAACACACCTTAATCATTTTAACAAAGGTAAAAGTCACAGTATACTCTTGCATTTACATTTTGGGCAGTAGAAGTTTCAATGTTCTTTTTTTGTATAAATAACCTCATCTAAAATGAGCCAACTTTGGCAAAATTTTAATACATTTCATTGTTCCTTTTCATGCTGAATTATTATAAACTAAGTTGAGTAAAAACTACCTTTCTTTAAACCTTCTACAATTTTCTATATCTGTTAAGATTTTGTCACTCACTAAAGACATTCTGGAACAACTGGAACCTTTAAAACAAAATGACCCTCTTTTTCTCTTGATAAACAAAACCACATCCTATTACCATACATACTAAGTATATTTATCTTGGTACTCTTCCTCCTAATATAGTCTCAACCAACCATAATAATTGTAACTTTTAATAAAGAAAATGAACTTCTATTTCACAGAAAAATACTGAGAGGTCTATTATTTGAGAACTCTCTATCAACTACTTTAGCAGACTAAGAAAACTCATTCCCTGCAGCCACACATAGCACTTTTACACCTTCATAAAGTACCTTAAATGAACATGTTCATTAACATTACCGAAAGATATAGCTACTGTAAGGCATATAAAAATAATAAGTAACAGAATATAAACTTAAAATTATGTTTAGTAATCAATGTTTGAGTATTCACTTTTACTTAGAAATTATCTAGGCATCTAATCATTATCTATTAATTAACTCAATTTAATGTTAATCCAAATTTGTAAATTATATTTAAACTGAAACACTACAACACATAATCACTGTTGATATAAAAAAGTGTCAGAATAATGATTCAATTTAGCCACACACAAACTAATCTCTTTCATAATTGTAAATGTTTTCCAGGAGTAATATTAACTTATTTGATTAGTAAACCAATAATAAGAAGCCTAGAAGTTCAGATCAACTTGTCACTTCAAGAGAAAGCAAACCCAAACAAAAACAAAAACAAAATGCTTGGATTATAAAGCATACTGATAGATTCAAGGAAAAGACAAGAGAGTTACTATTTATTATTTTAGCCAAAACTACTAACCCAGTCTAATTTGTCTAAAGATTCATCTTAATTATGTAAACTTAGATTAAAAATGTTTTTAAGCCAGCAATTTCTGTATTTTTCTGGTGTGCATTGCACATTTAGAGTTATTAGGTCAGGTGTTTTCTTCTTCCTATGATTTTAAGGAAGAATATTAGATTTATATAAGGGCTCTTTTACCTCTATAAACAAATCAGAATAGAATTCCTTTAAGTTTAAGGGACATAATAATAGAACTTATTAATTCTCTATTGAAGTAGGAAAACATTTCACACTGACTTCATGAAAGATAAAGTCCTTTTATCAAGTACAGGTGCATAGACACAGAGAGTACCTATAGCTTCTGTTCCGTAACTTCAGCCACAGGGGAACATTAAACACCAAAACTCCCCAGTTAAAATCTCAGAGAGATGTTTTTCCTTCTAATTGGTACAAAATTCTTAATTGACATAAGCTCACAAACAGACAAACAAAAACCCAAAAAGATTAACAAACTATATTCTCCATTATCTCTCTCACATCGGAGAATACATCTCTATCATTGATCTAACCTATGTCACCAAATGATCAGACCATAAGACCAAATTTCCAATCGCTGCTGTCACCAAGAGAAAATAACTTATCAGTTGAGTGCAAAACAGAAACAAATATAAAAACACAAAATCAACAGAAAGGAAAAAAAAGCAACTTAGAAAAATCAAGAGTCAGCAAAGTGGAAGTACTATTGTTATTTGGAATCCAATCCAGGAGTCAGGAGAAGACAGGCCTGGAACTAACCAGCCCACATGGTTTAGTTTACTTGTCTCCATCAGGTCAGTCCACTGGGGCATCTCAGTGAAACCTCCAACATGGTTCAGGTATAATTTTCAAAAAGATAAAATCATTAATCTAAGGCAAATAGCTGAAAGATCATTTGAAAAGTTAGATAGATAGGCAGTTTACCAAAGAAATGATAGAATTAGATTCTTGGGTAAGATACGAAGCTTGTTAATGTCTAACATGGCCATAAACCATTAGGGATTATCTATTCCAACAGACGGAAATGACTTTCATCTCTACCAGTTAACCTCTGCTCTACAAAACTATAAAATAGCCCAGACGACAGAAGGGCAAGCCCAGTAATATCTTTTCCCCATTTTCAAATTTCAGAGAATTTTCCTGACAGATTTCACCTATGTTTACCTCCACTGGTTGAGAAGAGAGTTAATATAATTTCAGGAAAGAAGCCGATGAAGCATGGGGCATGAGAACTTAGGGTAACTGTCTCTATCTAAAGCCAAGTTACCAAGGCTCCACCTGGATTTGAAGGAACAATTTACAGCATGTGAGGAATACCCTCACACAATTCTTAGAGCTAACGATCGGCTGAGCTAATTAAAAGAAGACTAAGACATTTTACAAACTAACTTACTCTCTTTAGAGTTAAAGAAAGTTAAGGAAAAAAATAATGTCTATAAAAGTCCTAGAACATCAAGTCTACCTTCCTTGGACCTATAACAAAAATAATATACCCCCATATATTATATTTCTTCAGAAATTTTATGCATTGAAATATTAACCTCCTCACAACTCCCAACACCACCACTACTTGCTAAGGTCATCTAGAAAATTATGATACACTCAAGACCTATACCAATTCCTGGAAGCTTCTGTCCCTCTTTCTCTGGCCACCACCGTATCTGAAAGGTAACTGGATTAGAAAAAAAAATGTGAACATTATACTTAGTATATAGCTCTCATATAGAAACTCTGAGATAAGCAGGTCTCAGATATATTGGGAAAGAATCAAAGATCATTCATACACATTAAACTAGAGCAAATAGATGGTATTCATGGAACTTCCCACTACCTTACCTGTGGATAAGGTGAAATGAAATATATATGCAAAAATTAAAAAAATTGGAAATTCAGGAGCATAATTTGAAAAAGAGGGGAAAAAGAGAAATAAAAATTATGACATAACCAACCAGCCAACCCAACAAAATCCCCAGAATAAATGATCTGCACTACAGAATAATTTTTACCAGCTTTACCAAGGCATAATTAACAAAAAAGGTATATATTTAAAGTGTATAACAAGATTTGACATACATAGACCTTGTGAAATATTTACTAGAATCATGTAAATTAACACATACATTACCTCACATTTCCCATTTTTGTGTGTGTGATTAGAACACTTAGGATCTACTCTTTTAGCACATTTCAATTATACACTATTATTAACTATAGTCACCATGCTGTACATTAGATACTTAGAACTTATTCATATTCTAGTTTCAGGTTTGTACCATTTGATCAACATTTCCCAAGTTCCCCCAACCCTCAGCCCCTGGAAACCACCACCCACCATTCTACTGTTTCTCATAGGAAAAGAGATGAGATTTGTGGTTATCAGAAGTGGGGGGTTGGAGGAGGGGGAATTGGGGGAAGGTAGTCAAAAAGTACAAACTTCCAGTTATAAGATAAAGAAGTACTAAGGATGTAATGCAGAACATGATGACTATAGTTAATACTGCTGTATGATATACAGGATAGTTGTTAAGAGAGTAGATCCCAAGAGTTCGCATCAAAAGGAGACTTTTTTTTTCTTTTTATTGTATCTATACAAGATGATGAGTGTTAACTAAACCTATTGTGATAATCATTTTACAATATATGTAAATCAAACCATCATGCTGCATACCTTAAACTTATACAGTGATGTACATCAATTACTTCTCAATGTAACTAAAAAGAAAATAAAAATAAATAAAATATTAAAAAAATCAAGATCACAGTACAGAGTTTAACAAATGCTTAGTGAAGACTGAAGATAAATGAGGGATCGGGAGGTTAAGGCCTAAGGATAATATGAAGAACAGAGAGAGAGAAATTTATCTCAGAAACAATAAAGTACAATTAGAGTTGCATTTGTTTACATTTTTGGAAAAGAATAAGTCCCAGTTTCACCTAAATATTTGAGTGACCTATTTAAAACTGTAGAAACATTTTCTATGTGATATCTCAAGTCTCTAACTTAAATACTGTATTGGAAGTCACCCATATTATAATCATGATTCCTTTAATTTTTATTTGATTTGTCTATCAATTCTCTGATTTCCACTGCTACCAATTATCTTCCATGTGATTGATCTAAAATACTTACAGCTTAGCAGATTTTATGTTGTTACTGAATATGTATATAACTTTTATTGCAATTTATTTTTTTTAAATCTTGTTTCACTGTTTTACAAAGAATTTTAACTTTTAAGCATGTCTCAATGTTTCATTTGTTTTCACTTACAATAAGATATACTAATGTCAGGTATATCTTTTGTAGATCAAAAGCAAAGCTAGATAATTAATGCATCCATCACCTCATTCAACGATGTCTATCAAATCATCACATTATACATTTTAAATATATACAATTATATTGGTCAGTTATTCCTCAATAAAGAAAAAAGGGGAAAAGTAAAACATTCCAGACACAAAAAAGCTAATTAAAAATAACAATTTAAAAAGCATCTCACGGGACTTCCCTGGCAGTCCAGTGGTTAAGACTCCACACTTCCAATGCAGGGGACACGGGTTCGATCCCTGGTCAGGGAACTAAAGATCCTACATGCCACATGCGTGGCCAAAAAAATTTAAAAATTAAAAAAAATAAAAAATAAAAAGCACCACTGACACTATAGCCTACCAAACACTGTATCTTACCATGCAGTGCTTTTTCCAAATTTGGTACCTTGGGTTTTATCTAAATTATGAGTTGCCTGAATGCATTAATAAGCACAAAAACCATGAATAGTTCCTCTCTAACATTAGGCACACATCAGATGTGTTTCTTTTAATGGTAGTGTCAAATGTATAGCAATACTAATCTTACCTTTTACCTTTATTTCTTAAATAAAGACCTACAGAAACAAATCCCAAATAATTAATGAAATGGCAGTAAGAACACACATATTGATAATTACCATAAACATAAATCTATTATATGCTCCAACCAAAACAAACAGACTGGTCAAATGGATACAAAATCAAGACCCATATATATGCTGTCCACAAGAGATGCACTACAGATCTAGGGACACATACAGACTGAAACTGATGGGATGGAAAAAGGTATTCCATGCAAATGGAAATCAAAACAAAGCTGGAGTGGCAACACTCATATAAGACAAAACAGACTTTAAAATAAAGACTATTACAAGAGACAAAGAAAGACACTACATAATGATCAAGGGATCAATCCAGGAAGAAGATATAACAATTGTTAATATATATGCATCCAACATAGGAGCACCTTAATATATAAGGCAAATACTAACAGCCTTCAAAGGAGAAATCAACATAACACAATAAAAGTGGGGGACTTTAACACCCCACTTTCATCAATGGACAGATCATCCAGACACAAAATCAAGAGGAAACACAGATCTTAAATGACACATTAGACCTGTTGGATTTAATTGATATTTATAGAGCATTCCATCCAAAACCAGCAGAATACACATTCTTGTCAAGTGCACATGGAACATTCTCCAGGACTGATCACATGCTGGGCCACAAAGCGATCCTCGGTAAATTTAAGAAAACTGAAATCATATCAAGGATCTTTTCTGACCACAACCCTGTGAGATTAGAAATCAACTACAAGAAAAAAACTAAAAAAAACACAAAAATGTGGAGGCTAAACAGTATGGTACTAAACAACCAATGGATCAATGAAGAAATCAAAGGAGAAATCAAAAAATACCTAGAGACAAATGAAAATGACAGGATGATGATCCAAAACCTATGAGACGCAGCAAAAGCAGTTCTAAGAGGAAGGTTTATAGCAATACAATCTCACCTCAGGAAACAAAAAAAATCTCAAATAAACAACCTAACCTTATACCTAAAGCAAATAGGGAAAGAACAACAAACAAAACCCAAAGTTAGTGGAAGAAAAGAAATCACAGAGGGCTTCCCTGGTGGCGCAGTGGTTGAGAGTCCACCTGCCGATGCAGGGGACACGGGTTCGTGCCCTGGTCCGGGAAGATCCCACATGCCGCGGAGCGGCTAGGCCCGTGAGCCATGGCCGCTGGGCCTGTGTGTCCGGAGCCTGTGCTCCACAACGGGAGAGGCCACAACAGTGAGAGGCCTGCGTACTGCAAAAAAAAAAAAAAAAAAAAAAAAGAAATCACAGAAATCAGAGCAGAAATAAATGAAATAGAGACAAAGAAAACAATAGAAAAGATCAATGAAACTAAAAGCTGGTTCTTTGAAAAGATAAACAAAATTGATAAACCTTTAGCCAGACTCATCAAGAGGGAGAGGGCTCAAATCAATAAAATTAGAAATGAAAAAGGAGAAAGTTATAATGGACACCACAGAAATACAAAGGATCATAAGAGACTACTACAAGCAACTATATGCCAATAAAAAGGACAACTTAGAAGAAATGGACAAATTCTTAGAAAGGTACAATCTCCTAAGACTGAAGAAATATAAAATATGAACAGGCCAATCACAAAAGTATTGAAATTGGGGGGCTTCCCTGGTGGCACAGTGGTTGAGAATCTGCCTGCCAATGCAGGGGACATGGGTTCGAGCCCTGGTCTGGGAAGATCCCACATGCTGCGGAGCAACTGGGGCCGTGAGCCACAACTACTGAGCCTGCATGTCTGGAGCCTGTGCTCCGCAGCAAGAGAGGCCCGCGCACTGCAATGAAGAGTGGCCCCCACTTGCTGTAACTAGAGAAAGCCCTCATACAGAAGTGAAGACCCAACACAGCCAAAAATGAATAAATAAATAAATAAATAATTAAAAAAAAATATCGAAATTGAAACTGTTATTTGCAAACTTCCAACAAACAAAAGCCCAGGAACAGACGGCTTCACAGTCAAATTCTATCAAACATTTAGAGGAGAATTAACACCTATACTTCTGAAACTATTCCAAAAAACTGCAGAGGAAGGAATATGCCCAAACACATTCTATGAGGCCACCATCACCCTGATACCAAAACCAGACAAAGATATAACAAGAAAATTACAGACCAATATGACTGAGGAACATAGATGCAAAAATCCTCAACAAAATACTTGCAAACAGAATCCAACAACACATTAAAAGGATCATACACCACGACCAAGTGGGGTTTATCCCAGGGATGCGAGGATTTTTTCAATATCCACAAATCAATCAGTGTGATTCACCACATCAACAAATTGAAGAATAAAAACCATATGATCATCTCAACAGATTCAGAAAAAGCTCTTGACAAATTTCAACACCCATGTATGATGAAAACTCTCCAGAAAGTGGGCATAGAGGGAACATACCTCAACATAATAAAGGCCATATATGACAAACCTACAGCTAACATCATACTGAATGGTGAAAAGCTGAAAGCATTTCCTCTAAAATCAGGAACAAGACAAGGATGTCCACTCTCACCACTCTTATTCAACATAGTTTTGGAAGTCCCAGCACCCACAATCACAGAAGAAAAAGAAATAAAGGGAATCCAAATTGGAAAAGAAGGAGTAAGACTGTCACTGTTTGCAGATGACATGATATTATACATAGAAAATCCTAAAGATGCTACCAGAAAACTACTAGAACTCATCAATGAATCTGGTAAAGTTGCAGGATACAAAATAAATACAAAGAAATCTGTTGCATTTCTATACACTAACAACAAAAGATCAGAAAGAGAAATTAAAGAAACAACCCCATTTACCACTGCATCAAAATGAATAAAATACCCAGGAATAAACCTACCTAAGGAGGCAGAAATCTGTACTCTGAAAACTATAAGACCCTGATGGAAGAAATCAAAGATGACACAAACAGATGGAAAGATATACCATGTTCTTGAATTGGAAGAATCAATATTGTCACAGTGACTATACTGCCCAGGGCAATCTACAGGTTCAGTGCAATCCCTATCAAATTAACAATGGCATTTTTCACAGAACTAGAACAAAAAACTCTTAAAATTTGTATGAAGATACAAAAGACCCCAAATAGCCAAAGGAATCTTGAGAAAGAAAAACAGAGCCAGAGCAATCAGGCTCCCTGTCTTCAGACTATACTAAAAAGCTACAGTCATCAAAACAGTATGGTACTGGGACAAAAACAGAAATATAGAGCAATGGAACAAGACAGAAAGCCAGAAATAAACCCACGCACCTGTGATCAATTAATCTATGACAAAAGAGGCAAGACTATACAATGGAGAAAAGACAGTCACTTCAATAAATGGTGCTTGGAAAACTGGACAGCTACATGTAAAAATATGAAATGAGAACATTCCTTAACACCATACACAAAAATAAACTCAAAATGGATTAAAGACCTAAATGTAAGGTGGGATACTATAAAACACTCAGAGGAAAATATAGGCAGAACATATTTGATATAAATTGAAGGAATATCTTTTTTGATCCACCTCCTAGAGTAATAAAAACAAAAATAAACAAATGGGACCTAATTAAAGTTAAAAGATTTTGCACAGCAAAGGAAACCATAAACAAAATGAAAAGATAACCCACACAATGGGAGAAAATATTTGCAAACGAAGCAACCAACAAGGGTTTAATCTCCAAAATTTACAAACAGCTCATGCAGCTCGATATCAAAAAAACAAACCATCCAATCAAAAAATGGGCAGAAGACCTAAATACACATTTCTCCAAAGAAGACATACAGATGCCCAAGAGGCACATGAAAAGATGCTCAACACTGCTAATTATTAGAGAAATGCAAATCAAAACTACAATGAGATATCACCTCATATCAGTCAGAATGGCCATTGTCAAAAAGCCTACAAACAATAAATGCTGGAGAGGGTGTGGAAAAAAGGGCAACCTCTTACACTGTTGGTGGGAATGTAAATTGGTACAGCCACTATGGAGAACAGTATGGAGGTTCCTTAAAAAACTAAAAATAGAGCTACCATATGATCCAGCAATCCCACTCCTGGGCATATATCAACAGAAACCCATGGTTTGAAAGGACACGTGTACCTCAATACTCACCGCAGCTCTGTTTACAATAGTCAACATGGAAACAACCTAAATATCCATCAACAGATGAATGGATAAAGAAGATGTGGTACATATATACAATGGAATATTACTCAGCCATTAAAAAGAATGAAATAATGCCATTTGCAGCAACATGGATAGACCTGCAGACTATCATACTAAGTGAAGTAAGTTAGATAAAGACAAATATCATATGATATCATTTATATGTAAAATCTAAAAAGAATGCTACAAATGAACTTATTTACAAAACAGAAACAGACTCACAGACTTAGATAACAAACTTAGAGTTACCAGGGGGAAGGATGGGTGGGGAGGGATACATTGGGAGTTTGGGATTGACATGTACACACTGCTATATTTAAAACAAATAACCAACAAGGACCTACTGTACAGCACAGGGAACTCTGCTCAATACTCCTTAATAACCTAAACGGGAAAATAATTTGCAAAAGAATAGATACATGTATATGTATAACTGAAACACTCTGCTATACACCTGAAACTAACACATTGTTAATCAACTATACTCCAATGTGAAATAAAAATTTAAAAAATAAATAAATTTTTTTTAAAAGTCCTAAAACCGACATTTGGGAACCGACATTTGGGAGATCTATTAAAAAAAGCTGGACTTGACATCTGGAAGCCCAAGAGTTAAGGTAACCAAAAGACAGGCTTTTGTAGTGTCTCACTCTTAATTTAAAACAACTGCCCCAAATTAGTAGGCATTTGATGAGTCTCAATCTTGGAAAAAAAAAAAAGAGAAAATCGGAGGAAACAGAGACAACATATACAGAAAAAGAAAATTGAATATATTAATATCCACAGAGCACAAGATATTTCATCCAAAAATTAAAAACAGAATTCTATTAAAGTAGGAAAAAAGTTAGAGAACTTGATAATTACAAAGAGTTCTTCATAATAATAAGATATTAAGAATTAAAAATTAAACAGAAGGGCTGAAATATAAAGTTGAGAAAAATCTCACAAAAAATAGAATGAGACAGAGATGGAAAATACGATACTAAAAATAAAAAAATAGGTAAACAATTGACTCATTCTAACATATGACTAATTGCAGTACCAGAAACAGAGAATAGAGAAAACAGATGGAGGTAAATTATCAGAGAGTGAAATTTCCAAAACTGAATGATAAATCTCCAGATTTAAATGGCTCTCCAAGAGCCTAGAACATGAATGAAAGGGACTTGTGTCATGTCAAATCATTAGGAATGTTCAGGATTCCAGAAAAAAGAGAAAATCCTAAAAGCCTGCAGTAGAGGTCACACGTAAATTAATTGTAAATAAGTAAATATATTAAGAATATGAAACAAGAACAATCATGAATTCAGTAGAATTATTAGGGCATAAAATCTATGATCATTGAAATATGGAACACAATAGGTGTGTTTATGAGGTAGAACAACAAAGAGAATTACCTTTCCTGAAAACAGAAAGAATAGAGAGCATGTGCAAAAGAAAAGTTTAAAAATACAGAATACAGAATAGTAGCAACACATACCAGGAGAAGCAGAGGAAAATTTTTAGAGAGACAGAAAAGAGAGGAAGGGACGAGGGGAGGAGGAGGAGGGAAGCGGGAAGAAGTAAGGTAGAAAGGGAGAGAGAGATTTGAAGAAATAATAAAGATAAAATTGCCAAATTAAAGGTGAAATCATCCACAGATTATAAATACTACACTTAGATTGTAAAGGTACATAAAAGGCCAAAGGAAAAAAGATAAATTCCAGGAAAAATGAAGATGAACTTCAAAGAACCAAGAACCAGATTGATATCTTAGTGTATTTGGATGTACAAAGACAAGAGAATGATGTGATATTTTTAAGGTACTGAAGAAAAAGATTTTTTCATCTAGATATATATATAACCAGTCAAATTGAAATTCATATGTAAGAGTATAATATATCATTAGGCATTTTTTTAAATTAATTAATTTTTTAATATATTTATTTTTGGCTGCGCCGGGTCTTCGTTGCAGTGCGCGGTCTTTCTCTCGTCGTGGTGAGCAGGGGCTACTCTTCGTTCCGGTGCGTGGGCTTCTTTGTTGCGGAGCATGGGCTCTAAGCACACAGGCTTCAGTAGTTGTGGCACGCAGTCTTCAGTAGTTGTGGCTTGCGGGCTCTTGAGTGCAGGCTCAGTAGTTGTGCACACGGGCTTAGTTGCTCCGCGGCATGTGGGATCTTCCTGGACCAGGGCTCAAACCCATGTCTCCTGCATTGGCAGGTGGATTCTTAGCCACTGCGCCACCAGGGAAGTCCTCATTAGGCATTTTAAAAAAGCTATAGAAGGTTTGTTACAAAAAGTCCCACATTAAAGGGGGAAAAAAAAGTTTGGGAGTTGCTAAAAGCCATATGGGACTTATCACAGTCCCTGACAAGAATAGGTTCTCTGTAAATGTTTGCTTAACTGATGTAAACTGAGGTGGTGTTAATGGAGAAAGCGTCCTGAGCAATTGGAAAGCTCTGGAATTGAAAGCATAGGGACAAAATAAAAAGTCCAGTCTAAAGGAGGCATCTTTGCAGGTTAAGGTCTTCTCATCCTCTAGTCCAATATGACTTTCTTTATTGATATACACAATGATTTACATTCCAGCCAGGGAAAATGTCTGTGAGATTTACAGAGAGGAATAAAAGGATATCAAATACCCAAGACACCAAAATCTCTTTTGCATCAAACACACAAAAACTGCTAACATATCAGAGGTATATGTTTTTATTAGTTCATAGGTGGAAAGCCATTCATGGAAACGAACTTTGCTTTTAAAAGGGATTGATAAAGGTCTGCCTACATTCTCAAAGAACTAATCACTTGTGGAAGAGCTACTACTCAAATGAATACAAAGATAAGTCCCTGAACAGAAAAGAAAGGGTCTAATTATCTCATCTGCCTACAGCTTATATTCATTCCTTCATATTATAACAATGTGTCTTCAGCTTTCTGAGGTCTGGAATCAATTAAGATAAACCTGGACTCTTTTTATAATGGGTTCTAGGGAATAATAGCTTATTTCCTTTCTTCCTAATAGTGAATATATGAAGAAACGTAAATTTTCCCAACCGTCTTAATGAGTAATCTTTTTATTATTTTATTTTTATAAACCTTGAAGATACAGTATTCATTGATGAGATTCCTTTCTTATATATGCATAAACTCAACTTGAATTAACTTAAGCAAAAAGGCTAACGCACAATTAGCCACTATGATAAAAATTAAAAATAGAACTATCATATGATCCAGCAATTTCCTTTGGGACTATATCCAAAGGAAACAAAAACATTAACTTTAAAAGATATCTGTACCCCCATGTTCATGCCAGCATTATTTACAATAGCCAAGACATGGAAGCAACCTAACTGTCCATTAATGGATGAATGGATATGAAGTTCTGGTATGTGTGTGTGTATACATACACACACACACACACACACACACACACACACACACACACACACACACGTATACATACTATGGAATATCATACAGCCATAAAAACGAAGAAATTCTACCATTTGCAACAACATGGATGGACTTTGAAGGCATTACATTAAGTGAAATAAGTCAGACAAAGACAAATACTGAATGATCTCAATTTATATGTGGCATCTAAAAAAAACAAAAATAAAAACAACCAAACTTATAGAAAAAGAGATCAGACTTCTTGTTACCAGAGGTGGAGGGTGGGGGAGGAGGGAGAATAGGAGGAAAGTGGTCAAAAGGTACAAAATTCCAGTTATAAGATAAATACTAGGGATGTAATGTACAACAGGATGGCTATAGTTAACACTGATGTATGATGTATGGGAAAGTTGTTCAGAGAGTAAATCCTAAGGGTTCTTATCACAAGGAGAAAAAATTTATTTTTTCTTTTGTTTTCTTTTTATTTTATCTATATGAGAAGATGGATATTAGCTGAACCTATTGTGGTAATCATTTCACAATACGTGTAAATCAAACCATCAGGCTGTATGCCTTAAAATTATAAACTGATGATGTCAATTATTTTTCCATAAAACTGGCAAAATATTTTACAAAAGTAAAGTTGCACTTAATGTAAAGTTTTATTTAAAATAAGGTTCAAGACTGTGATAACAGAGAATTAACCCAAGTATGGGGCCCTGCTAAGTGAAATGCCTTGTGCAACTGCACAGGCTGTACACCCAAGAAGCTGGCTCTGCTTCTCCTTGAGGCAAAGGTGCTTCAAGGAGATGTGATATCACTGAAATCTACTGTCCATGCCTGGCTTCCCTGGATCCATGGAGGGGGGCAATTACCTTAACCTTCTCCCCTTCCTGTAATAGCATCATTATTTAGAAAACTTTGCAGGCAATCCAGTTCAATTCTGTGCTTGCCTGAATATGTTCTAAAAAGGCCAGATCCAGGATTTCTGACTCTTAAGTTTCCAAAGGCCACTGTCTTATGAGACAAGTCTTCCAGTTTTGTATGATTGTACTCTTGCCTCCTGAAAAATCTTTACCAAATTTACTAAGTATGTTCTGTTTTAAACATGTTACCCTAACACTTATGTTTAATATAATCCATAGTTCCTGTAGCATCTTTTGCTTTGAGATTACTAATGTTCACTAACCGCAAATATTTGGATGTCACAGTACCTATTTGGCACCATCAATTTTACTGTTTCAGACAAAATTCAAATGTGTCTTCTTCTGGAGAAAGAGGCTTATAGTCAGTAAAAAAAAAAAAACCACACCTTTAAATTTTCATGGGTCATCATTTTGGTCCACGTCTTGGCTTATTAAAGTTGTGATTGTTTTTAGGAGTTTTTAACATTTATTTATTTTCTTTGGCCGAGCCACGTGGCTTGTGGGATCTTAGTTCCCCAACCAGCGATTGAACCTGGGCCCTTGGCAATGAAAGCACGACGTCCTACCTAACCACTGGACTGCCAGGAAATTCCCTTAAGGTTGTTTTGATGTCCTAGTACTACTATGGTAGTATTGTCCACTCTGTGACTCTCCAACTCTAGAAAGAAATTTTGTCTTTTTTGTTTGGTTTCACTTTTTATTAGTTTGAAATAGGCATCTTAAGTTTCACCACTCAGGTGCCTCCATCTCTAGGTTATCCTCTGGGAGGCATAGAGAAATGAGTCTCTTCAGATTCAAACAAAGCTACATTCGCCCTCTCTCTTCCTTCTGACAACCACATTATGTGCTATCAGAGGTTCTAAAGCAATATTTACTACTCTTCCAAATTTATTCTCATCAGAGTCCACTTTATCCTATATATTTGAAAGGATTTCTGAGAGTTTACAGTTATTTCTGTGTACCATTTAAAAAATATGATCATAACTGTTGTCTCAAAATGAGTAACTGCCAATATCAGGAGTTGAAATTGGTCCACGATGCATAAAAATGCAGTATAAGAACTCTTAATAAGCCTGAATGAGGTCCTCATACATGATGTACAAGAGCCTCCAATCCACAAACTCAGAAGCATCAAAACATAGCAAATTCCTTAATATCTCTTGTATCAACAAAATTGTAACTCTTAGTTAAGACTCAATCTCATCACATTTGAGAGAAATATTCAGCCTCTGTCATTATTAATCTCCTTCTCTAAGTGAAATGTTCAATAGCCTTGGGGTCTTGTACAGCAACAAGGTATAGTCAGCCTCTTCTTTCCACATAGCTTATCTTTGAGGTGCTCATTTCCCAACTCCGTAAGCTGCCTCAGGTCCAAAAGTTCTGCAGCTTTCCTGCCATGTTTGGTACACATCTTTCCCCAAGACTATATGTGTAAAATTTAGAAAGCATGGTTCAACTTCTTCAACAAACATGAGAAAACCATATCAATATGATGGGGAAGAATACATTACTGTTATTTTGCCTTCAACAGCATTACTGTTTCCCATGACTCGTCATAGCAGAATCAAACTAAAATGAGTCACTGCACACTAACTTTTATAACACCCTTTTCACCTGAACTCTAACCCCATGCTTGCTATTTCCTCATTATCCTGATACTCTGAATATACTGCTTTTATTTGCTAAAATAGAACACCTGGATACCTCAGGAACCTTAAGAGCCCACACAAGGCACATCAACTTATGACTCCTGCTATCCATTTTCCATTACTCCATTCTTTCCACAGGCCAACTTTGGTCATTGGTTCACATGGAACAATCATGAGAACCACCTGAAACGTGCTAACATGTGGCAGGGCCTTACACTGGGCAAACCTGAGAAAACACTTAATCTAGCTCAAAGGAGAGGATAAGCCCTTCTAGTCTAGACTTCTTTGACTGAGACTCCGTGTTGAGATAGGTCTATGGTAGAAGGGACTTTAAATGAATTTTTCATCTCCTCCTCCTCTTCTTCCTTACTCTAACAAACTTTTTTGAACACTTATTCTTTTTCAGATACCACTGAACATGACTTTAGTTGGATTATCTTATCTCAGAATGATATCAAATCTATGCAAAAGGCATTATAATTTCCTCCATTTTTCAGATGAAGAAGAAAGGCACTGATAGGTCAAGTAGCTTATATAGGAAAAGGTGGGTCTGAGATTCACTTAAAAAGTCAAGCACAAGTTGATGTTGTCTGTCTGCACAGCGTTTTAAATTATAAATCTAATTACATATATTAATTACATATATTAATTACATATATATATGCTTATTGTAAAAATCCAAACAATGTACAAAAGAGTAAAGAGGCAGGTGAAAATTCCCCCAACTCTGATAGTCCGACAGAAAACTGTTAGCACGAGGATGAATATCATTCTTGATGTGCTCATGCATATATATACGCATAGAAATAGCTGTCTAAAATATATTTGTATAATTCAGATATATAGTAGATATATTGCTATCAACATCATATCAAAATCATATTCTGTTCTATTATCTCCCTTTTCACTCTCTAATATGTGTAGCTGCATAGTAATTCAACGTATGGGTATACTATAATTCTTATCATATTGCATTATAATTTTATGATGTATGTGCCTTCCTCACAAGACAAGTATTTATTGAGAACAGAGAATTCTAGACGTATTTGTTTTTAATAGATCTGTTTTTTTAATAGCTCCCCCAGAATGAACACAGCACCTAGTAGATGGAAAAATATTTGAATGGATGGATGGACAGAAAGTAAGATGAGAAGTATGGTGGATGTCTAAAGAAACAAAGAACTATTGGGTTATTATTGACACAGTTCATGTGAGAAGAGTAAAGTAATAAGAGCCTAAAGTAGGGTATCAAACATAGTAATGGAAGGAGGTGAAGGGTCAATAAAGCTATTTTGAATTGCTATTTTTTGCTTTTAAAAACATTTATCTCAAATTTTTAATAACATGGCTTTAAAGTAACTAAATAGTACACTGGTTTCCTGTGGGTTACTGACTTTTATATTTTATCTTCAAATTTTGACTTACTATTGAATTTTGTCAGGGTTTCATTTGTATATTGGATAATTATATTACGTATTCCTTTGACTACCTTTCCCACCATGATTCTAAGTTTAATTGTGTGGTGACTCACCAACATTGATTCTTGCAGGAGTTTGTTCATCATCCAGCACAATGTTCCTCATAGGTTCTAGAAATAATTGCTACAGAAAAATAATTCGTTTGAGCAAAACCTTTACTCCATTTCTTATTCCAAAGAAACATTCTATGATTGAAGAATAATAATGATAATAATTTATTGAGTGTCTACAATGTCATACACAGCAGTAAGTGATATATACAAGTATTATTTTAAAAATAATTTAATCCTCACAACTATGAGGAAGTTAATAAAGTGACAAAGTGGCCAGGTCATCGTATAAAACCGGTTCAATATGACCTCAAAGCTTATTCTTTCCTTTCCTGGGAGGAAATATTACTCTATAGCCTCTTTTTATGACCATCTTCCTCAAATCTGTAGGTTTCTGACCTTCATTTAAAACTTTAGCTTAGTTCTGTTTCCCTGGTCAGGTAACTTGTAGAGTGGCAATGATCAGACAAAACATAAAAGGTCTTTCCTCTACTTAAGTCTACTTCACTGTGTGGGTTCACTGCTCTCCTGCTTGCCTGTAAGGGGGCCTAATCCTGTCTCATTTCTTGAACAAATATGTGCTTACTGGCCAGAGTATTGAGTCTCTATACATCCCTCACTTTTTCCTTCAGGCTGTCCTCAGCCTGCTTTGGAATTGCGTCCACAGTGTTTGGTAACTGAACTAGCAAGGATGTCCCTAATTCCCTTACTTTAACAAACATCTAGAAAGTAAATCTGATTTTATCTTCCACCATACACATCAGTATTGTGTCCACTTTCGGTGGGGTGACTGAAAGGCCCACTAAAATGTGGTCACTACCAACTTCTCACCTTTTTCTCCACTTGTACAGTCCTCCTGCATAGTAGCTGAATTTCCTAATCAGCCAACACCCTTTCTGAAGTCTGATTTGCACACGTGGCTCCCCACAACTTGATTTTCTTTTACCTACAAAGTGTCTCCTTGGTGAATGCCAACTCATTTCAAAATATTTCATCTTTGGGAATGTTGTCTGACATGTTTAGGTAGAGTTGAATACCTCAGGGAACAAACCTCTACTTGACGTCAGACTTCAGGTGACATGAGTCACATCTGAAGATTGCTACATCACCCCTTGGAATGAGTTTCCCAGCAGTCCTACCTGCTCCCCACTGCAGAGCAATGATTTTGTGCCAGCTCTATCTCTTTAAGAGAGTGATTGTCAAACCTTGCCCCAAATACTGGAAACCATCAAGGCCAGAAGGCAATGGGATTACATATTCAAAGTGCTAAAAGAAAAAGACTGTCAACCAAGAGTCCTATATTTGGCAAAACTATTCTTCAGAAATGAAGAAGAAATTACAACATTCCCAGATAAACAACAACTAAGAGAATTAGTCACTAGGAGACCTACCCTATAAGAAATACTAAAGAGAGTCCTTCAGGCTGAAATGAAAGAACACCAGAGAGTAACTCAATTCCACATGATGTGTTGATTAAAGGGTACACAGTTTTACTTACGCTCATAAAGAAAAAGAAATGACAGGGAGAAAAATTTTAGAAGTGATAGTTCAGTTTATGGTATTGTATATGGTGATGGTTTCACAGGTGTATGTTTATCTTCAGACTCATCAAGATGTATATATTAAACATGTGCAGCCTTTGTGTATGTCAATCATACCTCAATACAAAAATAAAAAGCACAAGGTAAATCAGTAAATATAAAAGACAGTATAAATGTATTTTTCTTAATAACTTTTCTTCTCCTATATGGTTTAAAAGACAACAGCATAAAGCAATAATTATAAAATTGTATCAATGAATTTGGAAGGTATAGTAAATATAGTGTATAACATATGCATAGTATATAATGCATAATAAAGGTGTAATTTGTATGACAATAACAGTATGAAGGAGGAGGTGGGAAAGGAGCTATATTGGAGCAAAGTATACTATTGAAATTAAGTTAGTATTAATCTGAATTAGGTTGTTTTAAATTATGATGCTAATTTTAATCCCCAGGGCAACCAGCAAGAAAATAACTCAAAGCAATATTGTACTGCTAAAGGCTAGATTGTACTATCTGGAGAATAAAAAAGATTATTGACTACAGCTGAAAGCAGAAAGAGAACTATTCTTTCTATATATGTAATTTCTTAATTTGTAAAATATTGTGGCTTTAACTCTACATGAATTAGGTAGCATCTACACAGTAGAAAAACATCTAGGTTAATTGTTAATTTAGTCAAATAACAGTTAAAAACCACAATATACTGCCCCAAAGTAACAGAGTCATTTTATTTCACAGACCTGTTCTGTTGTTTACGCATATACAGTTGACCCTTGAACGACATGGATTTGAAATGTGCAGGTCCATTACATGCAGATTTTCTGCAGTAAATACAGTCAGCCCCCCATATCTGCAGGTTCTGCACCTGGGCAGATGCAGAATCCATGGATACAGAGGGCTGACTATGGAACTGAGCATCCAGGGATTTGGTATCCATAGTGGGTCCTTGGAACCAGTACCCTGCAGACTAATAGACAACTGTAGTCACATTCCTGATCAATTATGTCCCTCATGATTTATTTTGTTTAAGCATTTCCAGTGGCTGCAAATTACCTCTTAGTCTAGAATATATATTTGTATTACAAAAAGGGAGTACTTGACTCTGATGATGTAATCTCTTTCTGAAGTGTTTTATAAGATTAATAGAAGAGAATACTGAGCCGTATGTGGGCTATATTGATAAGGTTCATGTGCAAATGAAATAATGTTAAGGCAAAAAATTAAAAAGCTGGACACACAGAGTGGCTATCATCAAAAAGTCTACAACTAGAGCTCGCTTCAGCAGCACATATACTAAAATTGGAATGATACAGAGAAGATTAGCATGGCACACAAATTCGTGAAGCATTCCATATTTTTAGACCTAAATTTAAGACCGGACACTATAAACCGCTTAGAGGAAAACAAAGGAAGAACACTCTTTGACATAAATCACAGCAAGATCTTTTTTGACCCACCTTCTAGAGTAATGGAAATAAAAACAAAAATAAACAAATGGGACCTAATGGAACTTAAAAGCTTTTGCACAGCAAAGGAAACCATAAACAAGATGAAAATTCAACCCTCAGAATGGGAGAAAACATTTGCAAATGAATCATTGGACAAAGGATTAATCTCCAAAATATACAAACAGCTCATGCAGCACAATATCAAAAAATCCAAACAACCCAATCAAAAAATGGGCAGAAGACCTAAATAGACATTTCTCCAAAGAAGACATACAGATCGCCAAGAAGCACATGAAAAGCTGCTCAACATTGCGAATTATTAGAGAAATGCAAATCAAAACTTCAGTGAGGTGTCACCGCATAGCAGTCAGAATGGCCATCATCACAAAATCTACAAACAATAAATGCTGGAGAGGGTGCGGAGAAAAGGGAACCCTCTTGCACTGTTGGTGGCAATGTAAATTGATATAGCCACTATGGAGAACAGTATGGCGGTTCCTTAAAAAACTAAAAATAGAATTACCATATGACCCATCAATCCCACTACTGGGCATACACCCAGAGAAAACCATAATTCAAAAAGACACATGCACCCCAATGTTCACTGCAGCACTATTTACAGTAACCAGGACGTGGAAGCAACCTAAATGTCCATCAACAGAGGAATGGATAAAGAAGATGTGGTACATGTATACAATGGAATATTACTCAGCCAGAAAAAAGAACAGCAACATGGATGGACCTAGAGATTATCATACTAAGCGAAGTTAAGTCACACAAAGACAATTATTATATCACTTATATATGGACTCTAAAAAATAATGCATATGAATCAATATACAAAACAGAAACAGACTCACACACATAGAAAAAAAACTTATGGTTACCAAAGGGGAAAGGAGGGGGGAGGAGGATAAATTAGAAGTAGGGGATTAACAGGTACACACTACTATATATAAAACAGATAAACAACAAGGATTTACTGCATAATATTTTTAATATCCTTTAATAACCTATAATGGAAAGTAATCTGAAAAAATATATATAATTGAAAATAATCTAAAAATATATATATAACTGAATCACTGCTGTACACCTAAAACTAACACAATATTATAAATCAACTATATTTCAATTAAACAAAAGCTGGACACGAAATGAAATGTGTACATTAATAACAATTATGTAAAAGTATTGTACATATTAGTGAAAAAATAAATGAACTCAGAGGGTAAAAATAAACACTAAGGGAACTCTAGATTCATATGACTAAAAAACTGTGAGTGAGAGTTTGATTATTATAGAAAAAGGAACAAAGCCATTTTGGACAGAAGGAAAATGATAAGAAAGTGAGGGTAGAAAGAAGAAAACAAAAAACATGTAAAATTTCAAATAAACAACGTAACCTTCCATCTAAAGGAATCAGAAAAAGAAGAACAAAGAAAGCCCTAATTCAGCAGAAGGAAGGAAATAATAAAGGTCATAGAGGAAAGAAAGAAAATAGAGAACAAAAAAAAAAAAAAGAAAAAAGAAAAAGAAATCAATGAAACCAAGAGCTGGTTCTTTGAAAAGATAAGCAAAATTGACAAACCTTTAGCCAGACTCATCAAGAAGAAAGTTTATCTTATTATAAACAAAATAAGAAATGAAAGAGGAAAAATAACAACTGATACCACAGAGATACAATTAATCAACTATGAACAGTTATATGCCAACAAAATGGATAACCTAGAAGGGACAAATTTCTAGAAAAATACAACCTTCCAGGACTGAATCAGGAAGAAATACACAATCTGAACAGACTGATCACTAGTAGTGAAACTGAATTTGTAATTAAAAAAAAACTCCCAGCAAACAAAAGTCCAGGAATGTATGGCTTCAGAGGGGAATTCTACCAAACATATAAAGAATAGCTAATACCTATCCTTCTCAAACTATTCCGAAAAACTGAAGAGGATGGAATACTCTGATATTCATTCTACAAGGCCACCATTACTCTGATATCAAACGCAGACAGATACTACAAAAAAATAAAATTATAAGCCAACATCTTTGATGAATGTGGATGTAAAAATCCTCAACAAAATATTAGCAAACAGAATCCAATAATACATAGAAAGGATCACACACCATGATCAAGTGGGATTTATTCCAGGGATACAAGGATGGTTCAATATTCATAAATCAATCAATGTGATACACCACATTAACAGAAGGGATAAAAATCACATGATCATCTGAATGGATGCAGAAAAAGCATGTGACAAAATCCAACTTACATTCATGATAAAAACTTTCATCAAGGTGGGTATAGAAGGAACATATCTCAAGATAAAGACCATTTTTGACAAACCCACAGCTAACATCATACTCAACAGTGAAAAGGTGAAAGCTTTTCCTCTAAAATCAGGAACAAGACAAGGATGCCTACTCTCACCACTTCTATTTAACATAGTACTGGAAGTCCTAGCTAAAGCAATCAAACAAGAAAAAGAAATAAAAGGTATCCAAAATGGAAGGGAAGAAGTAAAACTATCACTATTAGCAGATGACATGATACTATAGAAAGAAAACCTTAAAGTCTCCACCAAAAAACTGTTAGAATAAATGAATTCAGAAAAGTTGCAGTATACAAGATTAATATATACAAATCTGCTGCTTTTCCATACACCAATAATGAACTATCAGAAAGAGAAATTAAGGAAATAATTCCATTTACAATCACATCAAAAGGAATAAAACACCTAGGAATAAACTTAAATAAGGAGGTGAAAGACCTATACTCTGAAAACTATAAAACATTAATGAAAGAATTTGAAAATGATACAACAAAATGGAAAGATATCCCATGTTCTTGGATTGGAAGAATATTGTTAAAATGTCCATACTACCCAAAGCAATCTACAGATTTAATGCAATCCCTATCAAAATACGCATGACATTTTTCACATAACTAGAACAAATAATCCTAAAATTTATATCGAACTATGAAAGACCCCGAACGGCCAAAACAATCTTAAGAAAAAAGAACGAAGCCAGAGGTATTGTGCTTCCTGACTTCAGGTTATACTACAAAGCCACAATGATCAAAACATCATGATACTGGCACAAAAATAGACACAGAGATCAATGGAACAGTATAGAGAGCCCAGAAATAAGCCCACCTGTTTATGATCAATTAATCTTCAACAAAGGAGGCAAGAATATACAATGGAGAAAAGACAGTCTCTTCAATAAGTGGTGCTGGAAAAACTGGACAGGTACAAGTAAAAGAATGAGATTAGAACATTTCCTCATGCCATAAACAAAAATAAACTCAATATGGATCAAGGACCTAAATGTAAGACCTGAAACCATAAAACTCCTAGAAGAGAACATAGGCAGAACACTCTTTGACATAAATCGTAGCAATATTTTTTTTTGATCTGTCTTCTAAGGCAAAGGAAATGAAAGCAAAAATAAACAAACAGGATCTAATTAAACTTAAAAACAAATGTTGGTGAGGATGTGGAGAAAAGTGAACTCTAGCACACTATTGGAGGGAATGTAAACTGGTTCACCCACTATGTAAAACAGTATGGAGATTCCTCAAAAAACTGAAAATAGAACTACCATATAATCCAGCAATTCCAAGGCTGCGTATACATCCAAAGAAAACAAGAACACTAATTAAAAAAGATACATGCACCTCAATGTTCATAGCAACATTATTTACAATAGCCAATTATGGAAGCAATCCAAGTGCCCATCAACAGTCTCCCACTGATGTGTAGCATGAGGGCTGGGTGGACGTGTATGCTCAGTTTCTCACTGGACCCCACCGACACCACCCTGACAAAAGTGGGGCACTGACTCACACTGCCTCATGAGAGATGGGTGTAGTATAAGTTCAGCTTCCCCCTTAAACTCTAATGACTCCTTCCTGGCTAAAGTTGGGCCACGGAGACTTTGAAGTTGTTGTCTTATCCTAGGCTATTCTGATTCTAACTGCATTACCTTATTAGATGTCAATCTCCTAAGCAGAGAAAACCAAGAGAGATACGATTTCCAATTAGGAAATGAAAAAACTAAACGAAGTAAATTTACTTTCAGCTTTCAAGAAACATTTTACCTAACAAATCTTTATTAATTATCCACTATACACAATGCAGTTTTCATTACCTGGTTTTACTCAATTTATGAGTTTATTTTTCATCACATACAAGGAAGATGAAATTAATTTCCTAACTTCACATGGGTCCACCTCATGTGTTAGAATAAAAGTTGATTAATAGAATAATACAACATGAATAATAAAACATGAGTAAAAATTGAGATATTTTATCATTTCAAATGTACTGACTTGCCAAATATATGATATAGATTAGTTATCGCATGTTTCAAGTTTTCTGTCTACTCTTATTCATTGAACTTACTATATAGATATTTTTGAAATGAATAAATTATGTACTTATAAGAACTGAATTTTTTTGGTTATATTGTATACCTTTGAGCCTAAGTCTTTTTATTTATTTATTTTCTGACTTAGAGGAGAAATAATATACCTCCAACCTTAGAAAAGATGATCTTCCTTTTATATACTTCCCAATCCTAAGCAATTTGCTTTTGTAGCAGAACTGGCTAGTACAAAAGATACTTGAACAACTCCTCCTATCTTATTCTAGGTTCATAGCTTTTTGGATGGGACTGATATGAGTGCAGATTTCCCCAGCCCTGACATATGAGACGTTTTCCTATTGCTAAACTTTAGTCAAAAGGTACCAGTGATTTGTGGGGCTAACTGACCTACATATCTAACATTGATTTAATTAAATTCAATCCTGCTAATGACTCTGTTATGTGGATCAACCCTAGAAAAATAATTGCACGGGATCAGCATATTTACTTTTCTCTACTCTTCTCCTGCTTTCTATTCCTTTCCAGCACCCCTTCCTCACCCCAAGGGACCACTGTTCTCTCAATGTTTTATGACAGTAAATGGAAAAAGCACTGGCTGGAGTCAGAAGTCTTAGGGATTAGTTCTGGACTTGTGCTTAACTAGGTGTGTGAGTCTTAACTAAGCCTCAATTTTATCATCTGTAAAATGCACTGTTTGGACTAGATGATGTTTCATTTTCCTTCTAATCCTAAATGTCCTTCTAATATTAAGTTTCTAGAACTGTAATTTATTTAAAGTGGAAAATAGACAAAACTAAATCATACTAAGTTTTTATTGTTTTAATGTACCACTCTTTCTAAAATAATCTGCATTAAAATAGGCTTGGAAAAGGCCATGTTTATAATAAAGAAACATTTCATCACAGAATTTTAGGCAATGCTATTTAGGATGATATTTTGGGGTTACAGGAGCTCTCATACCTCATATAGACTGTGTCCATCATCTACATGAAAGGACAAGATTATTCAGGCCAAATGTTAGAGACACATGGGTTAGAAACACATGGGAGCCTTGCCAGTACAGAGTGGTATTGTACCTGTTTGTGTTAATTTGAGAAAAATGGGACTCATCCCACCTTCCATCAGCCACATGTCCATTCTCCTCTCTGTCACATCCAACCTTCCAGGCATGAGCAGGGTCTACACATGAGCCCTTAACCACTTTATTCCCTATGGAGAAACCAGATAATTCATTTTTTAACACTTTGCCTTAGAGTCCTCCACTAAGTCCCAATAATGGAATCATGGACCCTTCCATCCTTGACAAAAAAATCAATGTGGGAAAAGAGGCCAAAGACTGTATTTTCCAATGGTATAAAGCTTATTTTCCACAATACTCATCCTGCACTGATAATAAAATAGATTTAAGAATAGGGAAACCCAAATAAATGTGCCTGTGAAGGAATTCTATAAAAAAATTAGGACAGTTGTGACAGACTTTGTAGAGAATTTTAAAACTAATGTACATGATTCTAAGTATTATTATTAGAGGAGAAGTGAGTATATCAATATTCATTTAATTCACATTTTATTATGCATTCTTGGATATAGATAAATTTTAAGTAGAAATTAATTCAAAATCAACTTTTCTAACATAAATTTATCTGTTATCTAGGACTGACCTTATTTAATCCGGGAGCTATCACAGCGACTGACCTTATTTAAACTGGGAGTCATCACTGCTTAAATTCATACCTTTTAAATGTAAATATAAAATGCTAATCACAACATATAAGCAATTACTACTGTCTGCTGCAGTTACTTTTTTCTAAAGTGCACTTCATTTTGCAGATGGTGAGAGTTCTACTAACACATCTATTGTTAGCATGAAAGTCAAGCGATCATCTGTGTAGGTGGTTGTGTGGGAGCAATGCTAAGATTTACAAGGATTTCTCCCACGTTGGCAATCCGCACTGAACAGAGAGCCATATGAAACAATCTTCTGTTCTCTGGCATTGTTAATCATTCACTTAGTTTGTAATAATATAAAAATTCTCAATAAAGGGTTGCCATTTTTCCACTCAGATATTTTCTTCAGTTTTTAGAAGTATATTTTCTTTTTGTAATTTTTAAATTGGGTGTCTATCTATTGAGGAAAAAAACTTTGAAAGTTTATCAAAGGTAGAAATTCTGGGAAGAAATTAGTAATTATGTTCATCTTGTCAGTTCTAAGATTAAAAACATTCTTAGGCATTTACATCAATAATTATGTACTTGAACTTAAAACTTGAAGGGGAAGATTTTTAAGAGATATTGCTCATCAGTTTTATAACCCTCCTATATAAATCTGTGGAAGAAATGCACAATAATTCTAACATCTTATTTTTTCATTATTAATATATTTGTCCCAATTTAGTTATTAATTATCTCAAGGGAAAGAGCCATATATTAAAGCCCCACATTAAAAAAATTCTAGTACAGGAGTCTTAGAGTATCCAGTTATTAAGCCATAGCAGACAAAAATTCCGTTGGGTAAACTTGCCTTTTTTCTTTGTAAGGCTCCTCCCACCACATTTTTTTCTCTTCCTGCTTTGGTGTCACCAATATTTGGACACAGGACAAAACCATGGCCGATTTGACTCTCTTAGAACTAGAGTGTCTGTGATACAAAGTTTTAAGAAATCTTTGGGATTTATTTGCTCTAGTGGTGAAGGATGGTGGGATTGCCACATAAACATTATCAAGGTCTTCTAAAGCTACCAGGTTCTGGGACTTCCCTGGTGGCGCAGTAGGTAAGAGTCCGCCTGCCAATGCAGGAAACACAGGTTCGATCCCTGGTCCGGGAAGATCCCACATGCCGCGGAGCAACTAAGCCCGTGCACCATAACTACTGAGCCTGTGCTCTAGAGCCTGCGAGGCACAACTACCGAAGCCTGTGCACCTAGAGCCCATGCTCTGCAACAAGAGAAGCCACCACACTGAGAAGCCCACACACTGCAACGAAGAGGAGCCCCCATGCACAGCAACGGAGACCCAACGCAGCCAAAATAAAGACCCAACGCAGCAGTATAAAACCCAGCAACGGAGACCCAACGCAGCAGTATAAAACCCAGCAACGGAGACCCAACGCAGCAGTATAAATAAATAAATAAAGCAAGTAAGCTAGCTAGCTAGCTAGACACCAGATTCCAGTCTGGACCACACCTGGTTCTTTGCCTTTCCCTTCAAGACACTGAATTCTTCCAGTATCCTTCCAATGCATTATACTTAGGTGATCCCACTTTTTAAAACTTCAGCAAAAAAAATCCATGGCTGGTATAGTATTAAATAAAGGTAATCTATTTGATCTGGGGGAAGCGTCTTTAGAAATTTATCAAATCCCTCTTATTAGAGTGAAAAATATCCAGGCCTAGAATTAACATGACTTGCCCAATGAAACTAGCAAACATGGGATTGGAACTGAGCCTCAGAAGTCTGGTCTTTCAACATAAAATTCATTGACAGGCTAATCAGGCTAATTTGATTTATTTCTAGGAACTCATGATATCTTTCTTTTGCATTCAGGTCCCTGAAAATTAGGTAAGTTTTTTTTTTCCTGATATCTCAATATTTTTAGAATTTTCATTCCTGCGTACCTCAAGTAGCTGCACTTAACAACATTCTTGAATTAAAAAAAGAAATCTTCTGCTTAAACTTGACTTTTGCATTTTTCCTTTGTGACTTTTCCATTGTGACCTTTAGCAAATTACTTAACCACTTTTTGACTTCTTTCCCACTGTTGTGAGGATTACATGAGTTAGTGTACATGAACACTTAGAACAGTATAGAGCTCATGATAAATGCTACACAAATGGTACCTAATAACACTATTAATGTTGTTGTTGCTATTGTTATTTAATAGTGTAACCATAGAAATCACTATTCCTCTTCCCTTTTGGTGTTATTCTCCTCTTACCATGTTTTTTTTTTAACTTAGACTATGTTTCTGAAAATATTCTCTACTTTCAAAAATGAAAAAAACTATTTGTAGCTGGTAAGATAGATAATTCAGTTTTATACAAATAATTTGGAATGGGGGGACAAACAATCAGCTTAGCAAACAAACAAAAATAATAACAAATGAAGGGTGACAAAAGCAAAATTGAAAGATTTTAAGGATGGTTTATATGCAAACACCATTCATATTATATTTTGTTTTAACTCAGATATACTAGTACGATGGGAAATAGGAATTTAAGATTATAATAAATAAAAACTGAAGTCAATTTAAAAATCAAATTACTATCACCCTTTTTGTTAGACTGACTCTTCCAAGGTTGACACAGACAATAAAGCTACCAGTTTGGGACTTCACTGAAAGATATATACAGTCTCAGTTGATTTAGAAGCGTTTGATTTTATCACTAAAAATAGTCTATAAAAGAACCTTACCTTAATTTTGTGACTTATATCCTGAATTCACTTAGCTTTACATCTGCAAACGTCCAAATAAAATTTCAGTATTTATTAATAAACAATTAAGATGGATTACATTAAAATAATAATAAATATGTAGAATAGATAAATAAATCACATTTCCTTCTTTATTTGGGCATTAGAATTACTGAAGGGGTGGCAACTTTGTGATTCCTGGCCCCAAAATATAAGACTAAATAGCTCTTAAAATAGTCAGGTCCTCCATATTAATGTAATTGAAGCCGCCGTAGCTGTGTCTCCTTTCCAGGTCAGTTCAGAAGTGATCCCTCAATTCAAGAGCCTAGTTTATATCATCGCTAAAAGTAACAGCATAACTTTTTCTCCCTAAAGTCGATTTAGGGAACAAATGTACTGTAATAATTACAGCCATTATTTGTGACAATTTTCCTGAGTCCTGAAATGAATGCAAATATTTAGGAACAGGGGTCATCGAGTCATCCTGGGGAACTATCTGACACTTTGACTTTGGAATGCAGTATGCTGTTTTTCACTTTAGTTGGTGTTATGTTAGAATGGAGGACAATATAAATAAGGATTCATCTAAAAGTTACAATTGTAAGAAAAGGATAGGAAAAGCTATCAAATATAGAAAAAACTATCCATTATCTCAGGTGAAATCATATTGCAGTGTTCATCAATGCAAACAAAAATTGGTATTTGTTTGCTAACTGTAGAAGCAGTCAAAATCCCTGGAAAACACTGTTATAAAAATACCAGCTGATAATCATTCCAGAAATCCTGGGATGTAATAAAAACTGTGTAAATATTGAAACTATATGCACAGAAGTTAAAAATATTATCGACTTACTAACTTTAGATGGAAGAATAAAATTGGAACAGATATGAGTTGTTCAGTATTCGCTCTAGCATAGAAAGGTGCTTAATGTTTTTAAACAAATAAAAATATATATCATGATATATAAATATAAATAACATATATATGACATATACATCTTAAGGTCAATAAAAGACTTTTGGACTATCTCTATGTCTTTGTGTGGAAGTTTCCATGTCTCTCACAATAAATGCCAAGGCTTTATGGTCTCAAAACAGGTACTTTTTTTTCCCCTGAAAAACTAAGGAGTCTACTTCTAGAGAATTTGTCAGCAAGATTATCTGACATTCTTTATCATTGTGAATTAGTGTGGACCTTTTAATCGCTTCTCTTGAGTTCCTTTTCAGTCCACTGCCTTTTCTCCTTTTCATTGTTTTCAGATAGCACAGCATATGGGAATCTGGTTTACACCTACAGAAAATTAGTGTTTATAGAATCATTTGCCAAAATCTAGGAAGTGGCTAAGCAGGCACTGACTGAAAGTCACAATCTTTAAGAAGCAAAAAGTCCTGGATTAAAGGCAAATTTAGAATGGGAAAGGCTTCTAAGAAAGAAATTGGAATTAATTAATAATGTGCTTTTCCTGTAGTAGGTGCTCAACCAATATTTTGGAACGTTGAAGGCATTAGGCTCAAAAATATCTTCTTTATCATTAAGGGAAACATTAGGTATTAAATAAGATAGTGACCCAAATTCTGACCTTGCCTTCATAGCGTCTCAAACAAGTTAAGTTTTTCAGAGAATCAAGTGAAATGTAATAGTCGGGAAGGCTATTTTAAAAACAGATATATTAATGCCGCCTGACCAGGGTGTCATGCAATCAAATCGCCCAACTTATAATCAAATGTCTGCCTTTATAAAGTTTCCCAAGTCCATCTTGTGAAGGGGCTTGCTGCTCAAACACAAGCAAGCTATTAGATTTCCTATTCCTTGTGGATAAGAATATTTAAATTGTATTAGAAATTTATTTCTCCTTGAGGCACAAAAAATTTTTTCTATGTGCCATTTCATTTTGAAGTATATGTTACTTCCTACATTCTCTCAATGTGAGGAGACTTTGTTCAGTTTTAGTACTCTTCCTAGTTAAAGAAGTGAGGGAATATATGCAGTATTACACTAAGATAAATATGTTTTGCATAACTGAAACTGTTATTAAACTTATAAACAAAACACAGTGAAATACATCGGCCCTTTTGTGTAAGTCTTTCCATATTTTGCCAAAGTTAAAACATTTAGTTTGGAGGTTGTGAATGGAGGAGGATAGCAAAGAGTGAAGGGACTTGTGAAACAATTTTTGAAACTTATCAAATACTAAAAATCAAGGAGTAATTAAGAAAGTGAGTGGACCACATGTTCTTAAGATTTACGTATCTGTACCATAAAAGTGGTACTAAAGCTTTTGAGTCAAGGTGGACGACTGAGCACATGCATTAATTTCTCTCTCCAATTCCAAATACACAAGCAAAGATCAGAATTCTCAGAGTGTTGGAAATAAAGAAAGTAACACAAAACAGACATTGGAAGCTATGGTGTTAATGCCTGCTTCATGATAAAAATGGAGGCCACAAGCCCCAGTGCTGCTGGAAGTCAGAACAGAGTTCCCTGCAGGAAGCCAAGCCCAGTCTATGCTTCGTGTTCCTGAGAAGTAACCTGCAAATCTCTGCCAATTAACTGAGTGGCTTATTTGCCAATCAAAAGCTACCTGCCCCATATCATGGCTGAAAAAAATCATCTTTGGATGAATGGGAATTTTAAGTTTGTGACAATGCTGTAGGTGTGGCCCAGCAAGTACTGTCCACTTTGTGTGGAAATGCAGGCCTGAAATATAAAAAATTGAATTTCTGGGTATTTCCAGCAACTCCCATAAAAAGATTCCCACTCAGATCACACAAAGGAGAAAAGTTCTGTAGAATGATAACTTTAGCGGAAGTTGAGCTCACTGACAAGAACAGTAACAGATGTGGGGCTCAATGCCACTAAAGAAATTCTGCAGACCCAAAAGTTCTATTAGTGTTTGTATCAATAAAGAGTATGTCTACAGCAGCACGTTTTTTAAATGGGTATCACTGAAGTCATCTGTGTATTTTACTTTTGTCAGAGAATATTTATATCATGCATATTAAAGATGCATATATATACTTATTTTGTGACTCTGGAGAAGTTATTTATCTTTTCTATAGGTCACTTTCCTTATCTGCCAAAGGGCCTTTGTGAAGATTAAATAAATGACCGTATTTGAAGCATTTTAATAGCTTCTGGAGCATAGTAAGCAATGTGTAATGTACAATAAATGTAAGTAATTAGATAGACAAAAACTGTTAACAATTATCTCAAGAAGACGGGCTGTGGCAGAAGGGGACTTTTAGTGCTTACTTTTTGTCCCTTATATGACTGCTTTAATTCTTTTCGTTTTGTGCAAGTTTTATTACTTTATAATTATAAACAATCTGGTTAAAAATAAAAAGAGAATCACAAAACAAAGAAAGAAAAACTCCTCCCACTGTACACTTCCATTTCACAGTTAATCAAGGGAGAAGTTAAAGGAAGAAAAGGAAGGTAACTGGGGAGAAACAAAGAGGGTGACTGCTGGCCCTATAAGGACACCTGGATAGAGTGAAGATGGAAGACAAGTCAGACAGTGAGGCTGACAAAAAAAGAAGTCAGTAGGCTCTGCAATGTTGGTAACACTGTGGTCATGAACAACTGTTCACTAGAGCTGTTTGTTTCCCTATTCTCACACCTGAACAGAGTACTTTGAACTAGTAGTTAGTCATAGCACATATCGGTTCTAACTCTTCCTTATCTTTAAAGTCTCGAGCTATTTGACAGAAACAGAAAAGGGATTTTTAAGTCCAAAAATATCAGAGGCAGCAGAGAAGGCACATCTCTGCACCAATAAAAAAAAAAGAGGAGGTAAGTTTCTAGATGTCTCCAATAATGGCCAAAGGGGCCTGGACATTGGGATAGTTACAAGAAATACTGAAAATGTTGAAAGGGCTCAGCAGGTAAGTGCCAAGGAGGAAAGGGTGTCCGTTGTTTTGACAGGCAAGTTTGCTAATCTTTGTTGGAGATGTTGAGGACTCCAGCCTTGAAACTCATTTCTAAAAAGTAAAAACTCTCCTTGACACTATTTCCACCTTCACTGGCAGTTTCTTCTCAGTCTTACAATTTCGTCCTTCTCTTCCAGACTTCAACAGAATGGGCCTTCCTTAGGTTTAGCCCTGGACACTGCCTCAACTCTATCTGCCGTGTTTCCCAAGATTTAATTCTTTAGTCCCATGGCTTTGAATGTTGTCACTAATGTGACAATTTCCAAATATACATCAAAATCCCTGACCTCTCTCTGGAGCGCTAGCTCTATAGAGGCAACAACCCACTTCACATCTCCACTTTGTTATCTAATTGGTATGGGCTTGCCAGAAATAGCAATATTTGGGGCACACTTACACTAAAAAAATTATTCATCATTTATTTGAAAGCCCAATTAAACTGGGCATCTTGTATTTTAATTTGGCAAACCTAAACAGGCATTTCAATCTTAATATACCTAAATCAAATTTCTCACCTGTATTAATAAGAGCTCTTGGTTACATGGAAGAGAAACCCAACTCATATCATCTCAAGCATACAAAAACTAATTTTTGGAACAGATAACTGAAAGTTCCCAGAGCCAATTTCGCTTCAGGCATGGGGCTTTAGGGGATTAAAAACACCATCAGGACTTGGTGTCTCACTCTACCATTTGGCCTGGTTTGCCTCTGCACTGGCCTCATTCTCTGGCATGCTCTCCCAGTGTGATAACCTCTAGCTGTTCCAAAATGAAATCCTCCTAATTTACCATTCACTTTGGAAAAAGAGCACCTTATCTCTTTTAGCTCAATCCAAAGTCTCAGGGTTGCATCTAACTGGGCCAAATGTGGTCACTAAGTCAACCACTTTGATGGAAGATTTGAAAACACTGACTAGCCAAGCTTGCATCTCATTACCCATATCTGAGCTAGGAAATGGAGGAACGCCCATACAAATAACATGATTCAGTAGGAGGAGGGAGAATGCCCAATGAAAAATCAGAATGCTATATTTAAAAGTGGGAGTGGAAGTTGAACGGGAAAAAAAGTAATGGTTATCCCTCTACATTTCCCCAAAGTACATGTGTCAGTAAGAGGCACGGTTTTTTGACTAATTGCTCAAGTAAAAAATTTAGCCATCTTTTTTTATTCTTATGTTTTATTTACCCAGTAAATCAATCCATCTGCAAATGCTATCTATTCTACTTCCAGCATTTATCTCTAATGAGTCCAACTCTCTCCTAGTCTAGGTGACCATCATCTTATTCCTGAACTATTGCCACAACCTCTTATTGGGATTCCTGCTTCCATGCCCTAAAATCCATTCTTCTTATAGCAGTATGAGAAATTTTTTGATAACATAAATTCAATTGTATCATATTCTTGCTTAACATCCTCTTATGACTTCCCTTTATACTCTAAGACCCTATGTGATCTGGTTTTGGTCTAACCCTAGACATCCAGTTCATATACTCCTTTCCCTGAAAACCCTGCTTACTACCCCCTAGACACACTGGCCTTCTTAATGTTCCTTGAATATACCTAGGGTATCCCTTCCTTAGAGCCTCTGCATTTGCTAGTTTCCTCTACTTAAAAAATTTCCTTTTTCTGTAGCTGACTTTTCTCATCCCTCAACTCTAAGGTCAAAGACCACCTCTTCAGAAATGCCTTCCCTAAACAACCTATATAAAGAAAATGTTTAGTCACTATCACATTTCCCTGTATGTGCTACACAATACATAATTGCAAGACATCTTGTCTATTTAGTTTTCCATTTTTTGTTATTTACCTTTAACTACTGGAATGTAAGTTCCAATGTGGGAAACTTGTTTTGTTTTTCTCAACACTGAATCTCCAGACTAAAACTAGAGCCTGTTCTGTAGCAAGACTTGAAAAAGTATTTGAATAGGCACATTAATAAATGAGTGTAAGAACTACAGTTAAATTGATATTTTGCATTTTGTGTGTTGGCCATATATCAAAATAGGATGGGTTCCTGCAACATTAATTTGGAAGAGTGCTCTAAGAAAAACTTAAACTGACAAATCCAAATGTGTGACTTGATGATACAGGTGGCCTAGCAATGTGTTACAAAATAAAGGAAAAATTTCCCCTAAATTTCACTGTGAAATATCCAGTGTAAACCAGAGGACTGTGATTCTATTAATCTATTTACTCAGCAGAAGATAAAATGGGAGAATAGGAGTTAGGACTATAAATTAGTAAAACTGATTGCTGAAAAATATGTGAAATTATATAAGTGATCTTCAAAGAAGATTTATCTCATGATGTTGCAAAGGAGATAAAGTTATGAAGAGAATAAATTCTGTTGCAAACTACTTTATTATCCAACTAGTAGAGAATTACGTAAAGATGCAATTCATTAACTCAGTAAGGTTGGAATCCTTTTGAATATGCTCTTGTATGAGGGTCAAATGCAAGAGTTAAGTACTGGGTAATTAACCTAAGGGAAGTAACCTCGACAGAGATTAGGGATCAGTTGAGTGTGCCCCCAATTATAAACATCTTCTGATAAAATTGGGGTCAGTACTGAGGCAAGAAATCTTTCCTATTTAGAAGAGCATCCCAGACCTTAGAAAACATAATGTAGATAGTGCACCCTCCATAATTATTTCTAGGAGAGAGGGCTGTATATTTTAGAATATTAATGAGAGCAGGTCTTATAAATTTGGTTAAATTCTTCCTTGTTTCAGAAAAGTAAACAAACAAATAACATGACAAAAAGATTGGGTAGAGAAGTCTAGTATACTTATTATCAATCAAATTGAAAATTATAACTATTAGACTTTAGGAGTTAGAAGCTTTACACAAAATACAGAAGCAAAATACAAAATTCTATGTATGATAAATAAAACTAAAGCTATTTGACAGTTTCTCTTGATCTCACTGAGTAATTCACTTATTCTTCTGTAGAATAAACTTTTATTGCTTAGGATCTGGGGGCACTGTGCTAGGGCACAGAGGAAGAAGGTTAGAAGAATGACAAAATTTCTGTACTCAGGATCATTTACACCACAGTGGAAGACATGTATAAGCAAATAATTGCAATGAAATAATACATCTAGGCTCAGAATAGAGTTAAGACCTTTTTCTGGGGATTTGGGGAAAATATTAAAGGAAACTGTGCCATTTGAATAGAACCTGTCTTCAAGGATTTTAGAAAAGAACATTATATACAAACAGAGAAATTTATGTTAAAAATCACAAGGAAAAACATAGTATTGTGGCATGTATTGGGGAACATACTTTAATTTGATCTTTTGAAAAATTTTTACTCAACACTTAACTATGTGTCAGGCACTATTAGAAGTCCCAAGGACAAAGCAGAGACTATTACAGATGTGAGGCATTCAACATTAGTCAGCCATCTCAGTGGGACATAATGACACAATGGAAGTGGGACGGGAGGGAAAAGACAAATGAAGGATGAGCTCAGTCACAACAGCAAGAGTAGTTTTCTGGGAAGAAGTAAAAATGGATCACAGTTCTATTTAGCTTTGTTACTAACCTCTACATTTGGTATATCAAAAACTCAAATTACTCTTTCTATAATTAACACATTCCTACTAAAATTTAAAAATTATAAGTAGCACCATACTCTCATTTTTATTTTTTCTAAATATTCAAAATAAACCAAATAATATTCATTCCTTCTTGTCCATTAGCCTCTCCTGCTCCATTCATTAACTAGCTGTCTTTGCTTTGGAACTGCCAAGTCCCCGACCAAGAATGCCAATCTTACCTCTTTCAATGTTCTTATTAAGATTGAATCAGTAATCAAAAATCTCCCAAGAAAGAAAAGCCCAGGACCAGATGGCTTCACTAGTGAACTTTACCAAACATTTAAAGAAGAATTAACACCAATACTTTTCAAACTCTTCAAAAAAAAAGAAGAAGAAGAGGAGGGAACACTCACAAACTCATTTTACGAGGCCAACATTATCCTGATACCAAAACCAGAAAAGGGCACTACTAGAAAAGAAAACTACAGGCCAATATCCCTGATAGAGATGCAAAAATTCTCAATATAATACTAGCAAACCCAATTCAGCAGCACATTAAAGGATCATTCACCATGATCAAGTGGGATTTATCCATGGGAAGCAAGGATTGTTCAACATATGCAAATCAATGTGATACTTCATATTAATAAAATAAAAGAATCATATGAGCATCTCAATAGAGCTGAAAAAGCTTTTGATAAAATTTAACATCCATTCATGGTAAAAACTCTTAATAATTTACGCACAGAAGGAAAATATCTCAACATAAAAATGGCCATGTATGATAAGCCCTCAGCTAACATCATAATGATGAAAAGTTGAAAGCTTTTCCTTTAAGATCAGGAACAAGACAGGGTGCCCACTCTCACCACTCTTACTTATTTTATAATATATGTAAATAAAACCATCATGCTGTATGCCTTAAACTTATATAGTGATGTATGTCAATTACTTCTCAATAAAACTGGAAAAAAATCTGAGGTTAAATTTCTTAGTTTCCTTATAGCATAGCTCTAACAAATTATGATGCTATAAACATTAAAAACCCAGTGCTTAAGTATGATATCAGACAGTACCACTGAAACTGTAGTAATCTGTGATTTTTGTTTTTTACTAATCTACAATGAAGTAAGCACAGAAATTGAGACTAAATCTTAGGAATTTTTATAGCAATTTGACAGTAATTTTATACTTGTTGAATCTAATAATAATTTAAGAATAGATTTGCAGTTTTTATGTTCCTTTTCAATTATTTTTATAAATTCAGTATTACTCTATTAAAAATTATCCACCTGTGAAAATTTGGTAATGATATTTAAAAAGTGAACAAGCAAATAAATAAAAACGACTGGTCCTCTGCTTAGAACACTTAAAAAAGCACCAGTATAGGACACTTTATTGACACTCAGAATATGGCAATTCTTCCAGAATGCCTATTAAATTCTGATTTTCTTCTGGAATTACAAGTTGCAACAAATTATGGGTAAATACACACTTCATATATCTATCTTTTCTCTCTTAATTTATGTTGAGCTTTAGCATGTCCTCTGTGAACATTCATTTCTCTAAAATTACCTATAAACATACAAACATAATTAAAGCATGATATTGAAATTATTATTGCTTTAGAAAAATTTATTTTGAGGACCTGGAGCCATATTTTATAGTACTAGTATTAATAATTACCAATAAATGTCAGACTGTACATTTGATTTTGTCTTTCTGTAGTGCATATTTATACTGTCACAAAAAAACAAAACAAAAAAACCCCAGAAATTGAGGCATGAGTGTCATGGATACTATTTTGAAGGCACAGACTCCATCCTAAAGGCCCTGCATTCTTCATGTTTTCATGTGGGAACTAGGAAAACACCGTTAGCTTAGCTTTTAAAAGGCATGCTCATCAGAGTGAAGTTGTAAGGCTTATGTGGTTTCAGGTGTAAAGCACATGGGAAAGCTTGCCAACAGGAAGACAATGCAGAGAGATGATGGTGAAGTGTGCATTCAGAACCCAAACAGCAACAGTTGTTCAGTCCTGCTGCAGACTGCAGTGCCGATTTCAGGTGATACTCAGTCAACACAAGAACAAATAATGAAAATAAAAGACTAAGATGTGAGAAAATCATTACTAAAGACAGTAATCACAAACATTTAACACTGATAAATATTTGATTTTGTTTTTGCTTTTTTAAATAAAGATATTTTGAACCTTTAGTGTGTCTAAGAATCACCTGGTCAAATCAATACTCAGATATTCTGATGCAGTGATTGTGGGGTGGGTCTGGAATTCTGCATGTTTAACAAGTGCCACAGATGGGACAGGGATGGGAAACACCATGAGTCAAGCATGTGGGAAGTAGAATGACCAAGGCCTCCAAGGTATTATAAGCAGGACTGAGGCTCACTGCTAGGCCATATTGTTCCTTGTTGGGCATAATCTCAAACACCAACATCAGACTAGGTTACTCTGAGGCCAGGAATAAGTGAGATATAAACAAGTTCACTGTGTCATCCACAGAATACTGAACAACCCCCTGTCTTGGCTAATATGAGTGACTGTTGCTTCTTTGCCTATTACAGCTTTATTCTACTCTGGTCTGCTATACCTACAGACAAGATGTTTGAGATACCCAATCACAAAATTACCCTGGCTTACTGACAGCACCCAATCTAGAGTGAGTCTCTACTGTTTTAGACTTTGCCCCAAATTTCCTAGCCAAAACCCAAATCCTATAATAAGTCTCTTCTAACAACCTCTTACTGAGACACCACATATTTCCCATGGTGTGTATTCTCCCTCACTACAATGAATAATCAACTCAATTTGTTCCACTATAGTTACTTTCTTGGAGGTCTCTGGCTAAAGGGCATTAATGTTTGTGTCATAAGTACAAATGTGGTATGAAATATTATTATTATCAATAAATAGGACAAATATAAACAGGATTGCTGTACAACCTAAAAATGATTTTAAAAAATCTTCAGAAGTCTAAAGTTCACTTTATTTTACTAATAGACATCTGGCTTCCTTACGACAGGGACAGTGCCTTCAGTATCTGCCTAGTGTCTTCGACTAGGTGCCTAGTAGGTGATCAGGAAATATATGTGAAAGAAAAAAAAGAAATGAAAAGAATTTTTCACAGTTGATAAGTGTACTGGGAAATAACCCCCCTATGGTAGGTAGAATAATGTCCCACCCCAAAGAAGCCCATGTCCCAATTCCTAGAAGCTGTGGATATGTTACCTTACATGGCAAAAGGGACTTTACAGGTGAGATTAACTTAAGGACCTTGAGATGAGAAGATTATTTTGGATGACCCAGGTAGGCTTAATATAACCACAAGGGTCCTTATAAGAGGGCGGCAGGAGGGTCAGCGTCAGAGAAGGAGATGTTAGGACAGAAGCAGAGATTGGAGAGGGGGAGAGGGAGAAGGAAAAGGAGAAGGAGGGAGAGATTTGAAGATATTTGAAGATAGAGGAAGGGGCCATGAATCAAGGAATGCCATTGGCTTCTAGAGGCTGGAAAAGGCAAGAAAATGGATTCTTCCCTAGAGGCTCTGGAAGGAGCACAGTCTTGCTAACATCTTGATTTTAGGACTTCTTACCACCAGAACTGTGAGATAATAAATTTATGTTATGTTACGCTGGTACATTTGCAGTAACTTATTACAGCAGAGAGAAGAAATCAATATACTCCCAAATAGAAGACACTTTTTAGATAGCATTCTACTGTATGTATTAAGACATATCTGCCCACCAGCCTTCTCATGGTGGGCCTTGGAGTCTAGGTTATAAAGGTGATGAGGTCAATCTGAGATTCTTATGTAAAAGTAATATGGGGCTTCCCTGGTGGCGCAGTGGTTGACAGTCCGCCTGCCGATGCAGGGGACACGGGTTCGTGCCCCGGTCCGGGAAGATCCCACATGCCGCGGAGCGGCTGGGCCCGTGAGCCATGGCCGCTGAGCCTGTGCGTCTGGAGCCTGTGCTCCGCAAAGGGAGAGGCCACAACAGTGAGAGGCCCGCGTACCGCAAAAAAAAAAAAAAAAAAAAAAAAGTAATATGAAAAAACTCTCTTAGTCAGGACTTTATACTAATAATAACAAGATTTAATAATAACAGGAGCTTAATATGATATTAAAAAATACATTCAAGAAATTAAATGTCTATAATGACCTAAGTAATTAGCTGAATCATAAATTCAGATGTAAAGTGTAGATAATATACAGATATAAACATGGTGTGGCTCTGTTTAATTTTATGTGGGTACAAGTGATGATATATTTCTACCAAAAGTTTACACGATAGTGTTAAAATTAAACACAAAACTGAGACCAGACTTAAGAATTCCCTGAGCAGACAAAACCACTGAAGCCATGTAAGTAAAACTAAATCTAGCTTATTTCATGAACATAAGTGAAATTTAACTTAGATTACATCTTGTAAATGCCTCTGATAATCATAAAAGAAACTTAAGTCATCTTCCTAAAAATGGTATGAGAAAATCACTTTTAACCAATCCACGGCCATCTGGAAACCCCTACAGTAATAACCAATCATTGAAAAGGTTAAAAACTTCCTCATTTCTACTTTATAAGCCATGCTGTAAATTAATGTCCCTGAGCTTCATATCAGTCTTTGAGTTCAGAAGCTCCCAGTTTGTGAACTGTTCTTATATGCACAATAAACACTTACTTAAATACTACTCATTGATTTGTTGGTTTAAATTTTGCTATTTCTGGATTTTTGACACTTTCTGGCATCAGAAGTGGGACCCAAAGACCCTCAACAACTCTGAGGTCAGTGAGCAAAAGGTGCTGGTACCCACAGGGCTCACTGAGCTCACTGCTTTATGCCAAACTCGGAGTTTGAGGGCAGAGTCTCTCTTGGATCTGAGCTCTGCTCTCTTTGCCTTTTGAGCTCTCTGACTTTATTGTGCATAGCTGTATTCTGTTTGTTGAAGTTTCTTGGTAAGTCATCCTTCTGTCTATAAAGGGAGAAACCTGTGATTCCCTGGGTTTTAGGGAGCGATAGGATTACCAGGCTCCCCATAGGTTATTTGGGGTTTAGGAAATCTAAAGGCAAAGATGGGTTCCACCTGGTCTAAAATTCTCTACTTCTCTCAAAAATTCCTGCTTCCTATATCTATACTCACTATGAACCAGGATCTTGTGCCTTTTTGGAAAATGGGTGAACTTTTGGATAATTTGCAATTATAGTGGCCACTGTGGGGAAATGTTAACTTAGGTAATTCCACATTACGGGGCACCCTTCAAAAGAGAGGATCTTAAACATTAAAGAGACAATGAAATGCATTCTTTGATTGGTATGCAGAAGCTCTACATAGACAAAACGACTCCAAAAATTGTTTTTCTAAAAAATGCTTACAGCAGTCAAATACAAATCTTTAGCAAAAAACTCTGGCCTTCTGAGCAGGTAACCTTAACTTAGTCTACCTGCAAGAAACATAATTTGGATCCATTTATTCTTTTTAATTTTGTATTATTATACCTGAGACATTGACGAAATTTGTAAGTGAAAGCTATAAGATCTCTGTATCGGTCTGTCTATATGTTTATGTATATATACATATATATGTATGTATATTATGTATATGTGACATTTTTAAGAGTTCTATTTAGAGACAAGATGGCAGAGAAGAAGGACGTGAGCTCATCCCCTCACAAAAACACCAAAACCACAACAAGCTGCTGAGCAACCATTGACCAAAAAACCTGCTAGAACCTACCAAAAAAGATATCCTGAATTCAAAGACAAAGAAGAAGCCCAAAAGACTGTAGGAAGGGTGCAATTGCAAAAAATCAAATCCCATACACACTGGGTAGGTGACACACAAACTGGAAAATAATTATACCATAGACGATCTCCCACAGGAGTCAAAGTTCTGAGACCCACGTCAGGCTCCCCAGCCTGGACGTCCAGCAATGGGAGGAGGAGCCCCCAGAGAATCTGGCTTTGAAGGCAGCAGGGCTTGATTGCAGGAATTCAACAGGACAGGGGGAAAAGTGAAACTCCATTCTTGGAGGGCACACACAAGTTCTCACGTGCACCAGAATCCAGGGAAAAAAGTCTGGGCCTAACCTACCTGCTAGTATTAGAGGGTCTCCTGCAGGATAAAGAGCAGCTGCGGCTCACTGTGGGGACAAAGACACTGGTGGTAGAAGTTCTGGGGAGCACGCATTGGTGTGAGCTCTCCTGGAGGCCGCCATTTTCTCACCAAAACCTGGCCCCACCCAACAGCCTGTGGGCTCCAGTGCTGAGATGCCTCAGGCCAAACATCCAACAGAGTGGGGACACAGTACCACCCATCAGCAGAAAGACTGCTTAAAGTCTTCCTGAGCACACAGATGCCTGATAAAAACAACACTTGACACAGCCCTGCTCACCACAGGGACAAGATCCAGCTCCACCCACCAGTGGGGAGGACCCAGTACCTCCCACCAAGAAGCCTACACAAGCCTCTCAGACAGCCGCATCCAGCAGGGGGCAGACAGCAGAAGCAAGAAGAACTACAACCCTTCAGCCTATGGAACAGAAACCATAATCACAGAAAGTCAGACAAAATGAGAAGGCAGAGGAATATGTCCCAGATGAAGGAACCAGATAAAACCCCAGAAGAACAACTAAGTGAAGTGGAGATAGGCAACCTACCTGAAAAAGAATTCAGAGTAATGACAGTAAAGATGATCCAAGACCTTGGAAAAAGAATGGAGGCACAGATGGAGAAGATACAAGAAATGTTTGACAAGGACCTAGAAAAACTAAAGAACACATGAAGAGACATGAAAAATACAATAACTGAAATGAAAAACACACTAGAAAGAATCAATAGCAGAATAATTGAGGCAGAAGAACAGATAAGTGAGCTGGAAGACAGAATGGTGGAAATCACGGACATGGAACAGAATAAAGAAAAAGGAATGAAAAGAAATAAGGACAGCCTAAGAGACCTCTGGGACAGCATTAAACACACAAACATTTGCATTATAGGGGTCCCAGAAGGAGAAGAGAGAGAGAAAGGACCTGAGAAAATATTAGAAGAGATAATGGCTGAAAATTTCCCTAACATGGGAATGGGAACAGTCACCAAAGTCCAGGAAACGCAGTGAGTCCCAGGCAGGATAAACCCAAGGAGGAACACACAGATACACATAGTAACCAAACTGACAAAAATTAAAGATAAAGAAAAAAAATACTGAAAGCAACAAGAAAAAAGCAACAAATAACACACAAGGATATTACAATAGGTTATCAGCTGATTTCCCAGCAGAAATTCTGCAGACCAGAAGGGAGTGGCACGATACATTTAAAGTGATGAAAGGGAAGAACCTACAACCAAGAATACTCTTCCCAGGAAGCCTCTCATTCAGATTCGAAGGAGAAATCAAAACCTAAGAGAATTCAGCACTACCAGACCAACTTTGCAACAAATCCTGCAGGAGCTTCTCTAGGAGGAAAAGAAAAGGCTACAACTAGAAACAAGAAAATTACGAATGGGAAAGCTTACCTGTAAATGAAAACATACAGTAAATGTAGGAAATCATCCACACACAAATATCACAACCAGGAATTCTGAGGAAAGTACAAATGGAAGATACTGGAAATGCATTTGAAATTAAAAGACCAGCAACTTAAAACAATCTTGTTTATATACAGACTGCTATATCAAAATCTCATGGTAACCCAAACCCCCAAATCTACAACAGACAACACACACAAAAGAAAAAGGAATCCAAACACAGCACTAAAGTTAGTCATCAAAACACATGAGAAAACAAAAGAGTAAGGGAAGAAAAAAGACCTACAAAAACAAATCCAAAACAATTAACAAAATGGCAATAAGAACATACATATCAATATGTATTGTAAGGAATCAATAGCAGATAATTACGTTAAATGTAAATGGATTAAATGTTCCAAACGAAAGACATGGACTGGTTGAATGGATACGAAAACAAGACCCATGTATATGATGTCTATAAGAGACCTACTTCAGATCTAGGGACACATACAGACTGAAACTGAGGGTATGGAAAAAGGTATTCCATGCAAATGGAAACCAAAAGAAAGCTGGAGTAGCAATACTCATATCAGACAAAATAAACTTTAAAGACTGCTACAAGAGACAAAGACGGACACTACATAATGATTAAGGGATCAACCCAAGAAAAAGATATAACAATTGTACATATATATGCACCCAACATGGGAGCACCTCAATATATAAGGCAAAGACTAACAGTCTTAAAAGGAGAAATCAACAATAACATGGGGGACCTTAACACCCGACTTTCATCAATGGACAGATCATCCAGACACAAAATCAATAGGAAACACAGATCTTAAATGACACATTAGACCAGATGGACTTGATATTTATAGAGCACTCCATCCAAGACAAGCAAAATACACATTCTTCTCAAGTACACATGGAACATTCTCTAGGATTGATTACATACTAGGCCACAAAGCGAGCCTCAGTAAATTTAAGAAAACAGAAATCATATCATGGATCTTTTCCAAACACAACACTATGAGATTAGAAATCAGCTACAAGAAAAAAAGACTGTAAAAAAATAGAAACACATGGAGGCTAAATGGTATGGTACTAAACAACCAATGGATCACTGAAGAAATCAAAGCGGAAATCAAAAAATACCTAGAGACAAATGAAAACAAAAGGAAGACGATCCAAAACCTTTGAGACGCAGCAAAAGCAGTTCAAAGAGTGAAGTTTACAGCAATACAATCTCACCTTAGGAAACAAGAAAAATGTCAAATAGTCAATCTAACCTTACACCTAAAGTAACTAGAGAAAGAACAAACAAATCCCAAAGTTAGTAGAAGGAAAGAAATCATAGAGATCAGGGCAGAAATAAATGAAATAGAGACAAAGAGAATAATGAAAAGATTAATGAAACTAAAAGTGGTTCTTTGAAACGATAAACAAAATTGATATACCTTTAGCCAGACTCATCAAGAAAAAGAGGGAGAGGGCTCAAATCAATAAAGTTTGAAATGAAAAAGGAGAAAGTTATAATGGACACCACAGAAATACAAAGGATCATAAGAGACTACTACAAACAACTATATGCCGATAAAATGGACAACCTAGAAGAAACAGGCATATTCTTAGAAAGGTACAATCTCCTAGGACTGAACCAGGAAAAAAATAGAAACTATGACCAGACCAGTTGACAGTAATGAAATTGAATCAGTAATTTTAAAACAACCAGCAAACAAAAGTCCAGGACCAGATGGCTTCACAGGCGAACTGTATCAAACATTTAGAGAAGAGTTAACACTTATCCTTCTGAAATTATTCCAAAAAATTGCAGACGAAGGAATACACCTCAACTTATTCTATGAGGCCACCATCACCCTGATACGAAAACCAGATGAAGATACCACAAAAAAAGAAAATTACAGGCCAATATCCCTGGTGAACATAAATGTAAAAATCCTCAACAAAACACTAGCAAATAGAATCCAACAACACATTAAAAGGATCGTACACCATGACCAAGTGATATTTATTGCAGGGATGCAAGGATTTTTCAATATCCAGAAATCAGTCAGTATGATACATCACATCAACAAGTTGAGGAATAAAAATCATATGATTGTCTAAATAGATGCAGAAAAAGCTTTTGACAAAATTCAACATCCATTTATGAAAAAAACTCTCCAGAAAGTGGGCATAAAGGGAACATATTTTAACAAAATAAAAGCCATATATGACAAGACTACAGCTAGCATCATACTCAATGGTGAAAAGCTGAAAGCATTTCCTCTAAGATCAGGAACAAGACAAGGAGCGCCCCTCTCACCACTCTTACTCAACATAGTTTTGAAAGTCCTAGCCATGGCAATCAAAGAAGAAAAAGAAATAAAGGGAATCCAAATTAGAAAAGAAGTAAAACTGTCACTGTTTGCAGATGACATCATACTAAACATACTAAACATACTAAGGATGCTACCAGAAAACTACTAAAGCTCATCAATGAATTTGCTAAAGTTCTAGGAAATATAATAAATACACAGAAATTTATTGCATTTCTATACACTAACAACAAAAGATCAGAAAGAGAAATGAAAGAAACAACCCCATTTACCACTGCATCAAAAGGAATAAAATAGGGCTTCCCTGGTGGTGCAGTGGTTAAGAGTCCGCCTGTCAGTGCAGGGGACACGGGTTTGAGCCCTGTTCTGGGGAGATCCCACATGCCGCGGAGCAACAAAGCCCGTGTGCCACAACTACTGAGCCTGCACTCTACAGCCCTCGAGCCACAACTAGTGAGCCTGCCTGCCACAACTACTGAAGCCCACGCGCCTAGAGCCCATGCTCCACAACAAGAAAAGCCACCAAATAAGAAGCCTGCGCACTGCAATGAAGAGTAGCCCCCACTTGCCGCAACTAGAGAAAGCCCATGTGCAGCAACGAAGACCCAATGCAGCCAAAAATAAATAAATAAAAAAAATTAAATACCTAGGAATAGACATACCTAAGGAGACAAAAGTCCTGTACTCGAAAACTATAAGACCCTGTTGGAAGAAATCAAAGGTGACACAAACAGATGTAACGATACACCACGTTCTTATATTAAAAGAATCAATATTGCCAAAATGACTCTACTACCCAAGGCAGTCTACAGATTCAATGCAATCGCTGTCAAATTACCGATGGCATTTTTCACAGAACTAGAATAAAAAAATCTTAAAATTTTTTTTAAAGGTGTTGTTGGTAGGAGTTTATTAATTAATTAATTTATTTTTTGCTGTGTTGGGTCTTCATTTCTGTGCGAGGGCTTTCTCTAGTTGTGGCAAGCGGGGGCCACTCTTCATCGCGGTGTGAGGGCCTCTCACTACCGCGGCCTCTCTTGTTGTGGAGCACAGGCTCCAGACGCACAGGCTCAGTAGTTGTGGCTCATGGGCCTAGTTGCTACATGGCATGTGGGATCCTCCAAGACCAGGGCTCGAACCCATGTCCCCCACATTAGCAGGGAGATTCTCAACCACTGCGCCACCAGAGAAGCCCCTTAAAATTCGTATGGAGACACCAAAGACCCCGAATAGCCAAAGCAATCTTGAGAAAAAGAAATGAGCTGGAGGAATCAGGCTCCCGGCACAAAAAGAGAAATATAGATCAAGGGAACAGGATAGAAAACCAGGAAATAAACCCACGCACCTGTGGTCAATCAACCTACAATAAAGGAGACAAGACAACACACTGGAGAAAAGACAGTCTCTTCAATAAATAGTGTGGGGAAAACTGGACAGCTACAGGTAAAAAAAAAAATGAAATTAGAACATTCTTTAACACCATATACCAAAATAAACTCAAAATCGATTAAACACCTAAATCAAAGACCAGATACTATGAAATTCCTAGAGGAAACACAGGCAGAGGGGAGACCTTCAAGATGGCAGAGGAGTAAGATGTGGAGATCACCTTCCTCCCCACAAATACATCAACAATACATCTACATATGGAACAACTCCTACAGAACACCTACTGAATGCTGGCAGAAGACATCAGATTTCCCAAAAAACAAGAAAATCCCCACATACCTGGGTAGGGCAAAAGAAAAAAGAAAAAACAGAGACAAAAGAATAGGGACGGGACCTGCACCTTTGGGAGGGAGCTGTGAAGGAGGAAAAACTTCCACGCACTAGGAAACCACTTCACTGGTGGAGATGGGGGATGGGCGGGGTGGGGGGAAGCTTCAGAGCCAAGGAGGAGAGTGCAGCAACAGGGGTGCAGAGTGCAAAGCAGAGATTCCTAACCCACAGGATAGGTGCTGACCAGCACTCACCAGCCTGAGAGGCTTGTCTGCTCACCTGCTGGGGTGGGTGGAGGCTGGGAGCTGAGGCTCGGTCTTCAGTCGGAGGGCAGGGAGAGGACTGGGGTTGGCGGCGTCAACACAGCCAGCAGGGGTTTAGTGTGTAACGGATAGCTGGGAGGGAGTCTGGGAAAAACTCTGGACCTGCCTAAGAGGCAAGAAACCATTGTTTCAGAGTGTGCGAAGAGAGGATTCCTTCTCTGTCTGCCCACAGAAGGCAGAGCACCACCTAAATGAGCTCCAGAGATGGGCACGAGCCACAGCTATCAGCTCAGACACCAGAGTCGGGCATGAAACGCTAACGCTACTGCTGCAGCCCCCAAGAATCCTGTGTGCAAGCACAGGTCACTATCTACACGCTGCCTCCCCCAGGAGCCTATGCAGCCCACCACTGACAGGGTTCCGTTATTCAGGGAAACTTCCCTGGGAGAACACATGGCACGTCTCAGGCTGCTGCAGTGTCACGTTGGCCTCTGCCACAGCAGGCTTGCCCCACATTCCAATTATAACTACCATACCCCTCCCTCCCCCTGGCCTGAGTGAGCCAGAGCCCCCTAATCAGCCGCTGCTTTAACCCCATCCTGCCTGGGTGGGAACAGAAGCCTGAGGGCAACCTACACACAGAGGTGGGGTCAAAACCAAAGCTGAACCCCAAGAGCTATGTGAAAAAAGAAGAGAAAGAGAAATTTCTCCATGCAGCCTCAGGAGCAGCAGATTAATCCCCACAATCAACTTGAGGTACCCTGCATCTGTGGAATACCTGAGCAGAAAACGAATCAACCAAAAATTGAGGCAGTGGACTTTGGGAGCAACTGTAGACTTGGGGTTTGCTGTCTGTCACTGATTTATTTCTGATTTTTATGTCTATATTAGTACAGTTTTTAGCACTTGTTATCATTCGTGGATTTGATATTGGTTTAGTTGCTCTCTTCTTTTTTTTTCTGTTACTTTATAAATATTTCATTTTAATTGTTTTATTTTATTTTATATTTTTAATTTTTTTTCTTCCTTTTTCTCTACCTTTTCTTCTGAGGCGAGTGGCTGACAGCGTCTTGGTGCTCCAGCTTGGTGTCAGGCCTGAGACTCTGAGATGGGAGAGCTGAATTCAGTACACTGGACCACCAGAGACCTCCGGGCCCCATGTAATATCAATCAGCAAGATCTCTCCCAGAGATCACTGCCTCAACACTAAGACCAAGCTCCACCCAATGGCCAGCAACCTCCAGTGCTGGACGCCCCATACCAAACAACTACCAAGATAGGAACACAATCCCACCCATTAGCAGAGAGGTGGCCTAAAGTCATACTAAGTTCACAGACACCCCAAAACACACCACTGGACAAGGCCCTGCCCAACAGAAGGACAAGACCAGCCTCATCCACCAGAACACAGGCACCAATTCCCTCCACCAGGAACCCTACACAAGCCACTGAACCAACCTTACCCACTGGGGGCAGACACCAAAAACAATGGGAACTACAAACCTGCAGCCTGTGAAAAGGAAACCCCAAACACAGTTTGTAAAGCAAAATGAGAAGACAGAGAAACACACAGCAGATGAAGGAGCAAGGAAAAAACCCAGCAGACCTAACAAATGAAGAGGAAATAGGCAGCCTACCTGAAAAAAAATTCAGAGTAATGACAATAAAGATGATCCAAAATCTTGGAAATACAATGGAGAAAAGACAAGAAACGTTTAACAAGGACCTAGAAGAACTAAAGAGCAAACAAACAATTATGAACAACACAATAAATCAAATTAAAAATTCTCTAGAAGGAATCAACAGCAGAATAACTGAGGCAGAAGAACGAATAAGTGACCTGGAATATAAAACAGTGGAGATAACTACTGCAGAGCAGAAAAAAGAAGAAAGAATGAAAAGAATTGAGAACAGTCTCAGAGACCTCTGGGACAACATTAAACACACCAACATTTGAATAACAGGGGTCCCAGAAGAAGAAGAGAAAAAGAAAGGAACTGAGAAAATATTTGAAGAGATTATAGTTGAAAACTTCCCTAACATGGGAAAGGAAATAGTCAATCAAGTCCAGGAAGCTCAGAGAGTCCCATACAGGATAAATCCAAGGAGAAACATGTCAAGACACATATTAATCAAACTATCAAAATTTAAATAAAAAGAAAAAATATTAAAAGCAGTAAGGGAAAAGCAACAAATAACATACAAGAAAATCCCCATAAGATTAACAGCTGATCTTTCAGCAGAAACTCTGCAAGCCGGAGGGAGTGGCAGGACATACTTAAAGTGATGAAAGGGAAAAACCTACAACCAAGATTACTCTACCCAGCAGGATCTCATTCAGATTCGATAGTGAAATTAAAACCTTTACAGACAAGCAAACCTTAAGGGAATTCAGCACTACCAAACCAGTTTTACAGCAAATGCTAAAGGAACTTCTCTAGGCAGGAAACACAAGAAAAGGAAAAGATGCACAAAAGCAAACCCAAAGCAATTAAGAAAATAGTACTAGGAACATACATATCAATAATTACCTTAAATGTAAACAGATTAAATGCTCCAAACAAAAGACACAGACTGGCTGAATGGATACAAAAACAAGACCCATATATATGCTGTCTACAAGAGACCCACTGCAGACCTACAGACATATAGAGACTGAAAGTGAGGGGATGGAAAAAGATATTCCATGCAAACGGAAATCAAAAGAAAGCTGGAGTAGCGATTCTCTTATCAGACAAAATAGACTTTAAAATAAAGACTATTACAAGAGACAAAGAAGGACACTACATAATGATCAAGGGATCAATCCAAGAAGAAGATATAACTATTGTAAATATTTATGTACCCAACATAGGAGCACCTCAATACATAAGGCAAAACGCTAACAGCCATAAAAGGGAAAATTGACAGTAACAGCATCATAGTAGGGGACTTTAATATCCCACTTTCACCAATGGACAGATCATCCAAAATGAAAATAAATAAGGAAACACAAGCTTTAAATGACACATTAAACAAGATGGACTTGATATTTATAGGACATTCCATCCAAAAACAACAGAATACACTTACTTCTCAAGTGCTTATGGAACATTCTCCAAGATAGATTATATCTTGGGTCACAATACAACTTGGTAAATTTTTAAAAATTGAAATCATATCAGGTATCTTTTCTGACCACAATGCTATGAGGCTAGATATCAATTACAGGAAAAAAAACTGTAAAAAATACAAACACCTGGAGGCTAAACAATATGCTACTAAGTAAGCAAGCAATCACTGAAGAAATCAAAGAAGAAATCAAAAAATACCTAGAAACAGATGACAGTGAAAACACGACAACCCAAAACCTATTGGATGCAGCAAAGCAGTTCTAAGAGGGAAGTTTACAGCAATACAAACCTACCTCAAGAAACAAGAAACATCTCAAATAAACAACCTAACCTTACACCTAAAGCAATTAGAGAAAGAAGAACAAAAAACCCCCAAAGTTAGCAGAAAGATCAGATCTGAAATAAATGAAAATCATAAAGATCAGATCTGAAATAAATGAAAAAGAAATGCAGCAAACAACAGCAGAGATCAATAAAACTAAAAGCAGGTTCTTTGAGAAGATAAACAAAACTGATAAACCACTAGCCAGACTCATCAAGAAAAAATGGGAGAAGACTCAAATCAACAGAATTAGAAATGAAAAAGGAGAAGTAACAACTGACACTGCAGAAATACAAAGGATCATGTGACATTACTACATCAACTATATGCCAATAAAATGGAAACCTGGAAGAGATGGACAAATTCTTAGAAAAGCACAACCTTCCGAGACAGAACCAGGAAGAAACAGAAAATATAAACAGACCAATCACAAGCACTGAAGTTGAAACTGTGATTAAAAATCTTCCAACAAACAAAAGCCCAGGACCAGATGGCTTCACAGGCGAATTCTATCAAACATTCAGAGAAGAACTGACACCCGTCCTTCTCAAACTCTTCCAAAATATAGCAGAGGGTGGAACACTCACAAACTCATTCTATGAGGCCACCATCACCCTGATATCAAAACCAGACAAAGGTGTCACAAAAAAAGAAAACTATAGACCAGTATCACTGATGAACACAGATGAAAAAGTCCTCAACAAAATACTAGCAAACAGAATCCAGCAGCACATTAAAAGGATCTTACACCATAATCAAGTGGGGAATTCCCAGGAATGCAAGGTTTCTTCAATATACGCAAATCAATCAATGTGATATACCATATTAACAAACTGAAGGATAAAAACCACATGATAATCTCAATAGATGCAGAAAAAGCTTTTGAGAAAATTCCACACCCATTTATGACTAAAACTCTCCAGAAAGTAGGCATAGAGGGAACTTACTTCAACATAATAAAGGCCATATATGACAAACCCACAGCCAACACCGTTTTCAATGGTGAAAAACTGAAACCATTTCCAGTAAGATCAGGAACAAGACAAGGTTGCCCACTATCCCCACTAGTATTCAATATAGTTTTGGAACTTTTAGTGACAGCAATCAGAGAAGAAAAAGAAATAAAAGGAGTCCAAATCGGAAAAGAGGAAATAATGCTGTCACTGTTTGCAGATGACATGATGCTACACATAGAGAATCCTAAAGATGCTACCAGAAAACTACTAGAGCTAATCAATGAATTTGGTAAAGTAGAAGGATACAAAATTAATGCACAGAAATCTCTTGCATTCTTATACACTAATGATTAAAAATATGAAAGAGAAATTAAGGAAACACTGCCATTTACCACTGCAACAAAAAATAAAATACCTAGGAATAAACCTACCTAAGGAACAAAAGACCTGTATGCAGCAAACTATAAGACACTGATGAAAGAAACGAAAGATGATACAAACAGATGGAGAAATATACCATGATCTTGGATTGGAAGAGTCAACATTGTGAAAATGACTCTACTACCCAAAGCAATCTACAGATTCAATGCAATCCCTATGAAACTATCAATGGCATTTTTCACAGAATTGGAACAAAAATTTTCTCAATTTGTATGGAAACACAAAAGACCCCGAATAGCTAAAGCAATCTTGAGAAAGAAAAACGGAGCTGGAGGAATCAGGCTCCCTGACTTCAGACTATACTAGAAAGCTGCAGTAATCAAGACAGTATGGTACTGGCACAACACAGAAACATAGGTCAATGGAACAGGATAAAAAGGCCAGAGATAAACCCATGTACATATGGTCACCTTATCTTTAATAAAGGAGGCAAGAATATACAATGGAGAAAAGATAGCCTCTTTAATAAGTGGTGCTGGAAAACTGGACAGCTACATGTAGAAGAATGAAATTAGAACACTTCCTAACACCATACACAAAAATAACCTCAAAATGCATTAAAGACCTAAATGTAAGGCCAGACACTATAAAACTCTTCGAGGAAAACATAGGCAGAACACTCTTTGATACAAATCACAGCAAGATCCTTTTTTGACCCACCTCCTAGAGAAATGGAAATAAAAACAAAAGTAAAAAAAAGGGACCTAATGAAACTTAAAAGCTTTTGCACAGCAAAGGAAACCATAAACAAGATGAAAAGACAACCCTCAGAATGTGAGAAAATATTTGCAAACGAAGCAACTGACAAGGATTAATCTCCAAAATATACACGCAGCTCATGCAGCTCAATATCAAAAAAACAAACAACCCAATCCAAAATGGGCAGAATATATAAATAGACATTCCTTCAAAGAACATATATAGATTGCCAACAAACACATGAAAGGATGGTCAACATCACTAATCATTAGAGAAATGCAAATCAAAACTACAGTGAGGTATCACCTCACACTGGTCAGAATTGCCATCATCAAAAAATCTACGAACAACAAATGCTGGAGAGGGTGTGGAGAACAGGGAACCCTCTTGCACTGTTGGTGGGAATGTAAAATGATACAGCCACTATGGAGAACAGTATGGAGGTTCCTTAAAAAACTAAAAATAGAACTACCATATGACCCAGCAATCCCACTACTGGGCATATATCCAGAGAAACCCATGGTTTGAAAGTATACGTGCATTCCAATACTCATTGCTGTGCTGTTTACAACAGCCAGGACATGGAAGCAACTTAAGTGTCCATCCACACATGAACAGATAAAGAAGATGTGGCACATATATATAATAGAATATTACTCAGCCATTAAAAAGAATGAAATAATGCTATTTGCAGCAACATGGATGGACATGGAGATTATCATACTAAGTAAAGTCAGACAGAGAAGACAAATATCATATGATATCGCTTTTACGTGGAATCTTAAATAAAATGATACAAGTGAACTTATTTACACAACAGAAACAGACTCATAGACTTAGAGAACGAACTTATGGTTACGGGGGTGAAGGGTGGGGAGGCCGGATAGATTGGGAGGTTGAGATTGACATACACACACTGCTTTATTTAAAACAGATAACAAGGACCTACTGTATAGCAATGGGGAACTCTGCTTAATATTCTGTAATAACCTAAATGGGAAAAGAACTTGAAAAAAACATACACATGTATATGTCTAACTGAATCACTTTGCTGTACATCTGAAACTAACACAACATTGTTAATCAACTATATCCAATATAAAATTTTTTTTAAATGAAGGGCAAATTATACATTAAAGTCACATCAATCTAGCAGAAGAAGGAAAAAAATATTAAATTGAGGAAGTAGAAAGAAAAAATGTGTTTAATTTCTTTATAGTACCTCTTTCATGTTTCACTGAATGAGTTGCTTAATAGTACTAAAGTACCAAATAGAATGATCAAAAGTCAGGGCAATTATGAGTTAAGGATTGCAGATGCCACAACCTATGTCTGCCACAGAGTTGGCTTTTCAGTCCATGGACACATGTTACCTCACTAAGAGTTTAAGACAAGAAAAAAAAAGTGTTCTACTTAATTGGGATAATCACATGATTGGGATCATCTTTGATAAATAAAAGTAGTTTAAGTTTGTTGGGTTAATAAAAACAGCCATGTTTTCAGAACTGTCAATATTAAATGTAATACAAACATACAACTTTTTCTACCTGGGTTTATCAGTCAAATAAGCTCATGCTATCTCCATGTTACAGAATTTGTCAACAAGAAAAATAACTTAAGATGATGGTTAGCTATTTGATGTCTAAACTAAGCATGATTGTTAAAAACGAGTAATTTAAATAAATGTAAATAAAAGTTTATACCAAATTAAACTACATAATGGGTATTCATGGCAAATTTAAATCCTTTCCAAATAATATACTGAGACATTGATTGCTAAACATAAGTTTAAATTTATCTACTTTTGGCTTTTTAATTTTTACAGAGACAAAATATACTAGAGTCTATTAATAAATGTCTTTTGCCACATTGAAAAACTGTGCTATGAAAAACAAGTCTCTAAAAATTTTAAAGTTTATAATTATGTATTTATAAATTTGTTAACCTACTACTGATGTTAATATATGATAGACAGTTCATAACTGCCTGCTTCCTAATTTTCCCTGGAAAGTAAAGGTTATTGATAGTTAAATTTTATAATCAATATATAAAAATGATAAGGGTAAAGGAAAACAACTTTGTATACACAAAATATGAGAATAAAATGAGATGTAGTTTTATATGAAGAGTATGCAAGAAATACAGGATGTGTTTTGTTAAGGAAAAAGACAGTAAAGTTGTCTAAATAAAATGATGGGTTGTTCCAGAATAAGAAAGGAAAAAGAATAAGACAAAACCTCAATGTATGTGGAAAGTTGCATGTTTGAGGAAAAGAAATTTTATGTTATTATGACATAGCCGGCTAAATTGAATAAATTTATAAGGGTTTTTTAAATGAACTCAATAATGTACTAATACAAAAGCAGAGTTTAATTTCCTCTTTGTTAAAATCACAAAATTTCTTAGATTATCAGTCTGGTCTTAATAAAAGATTATAAAAGGTTTTTCTTTACCTTTGCTGTAAATTGCCTGGAAAACAAAGATTCTGTGTCTTAGAAAATAATTCCTGTGATCCATGTCATCTTCATCAGATATTTGATTATTTACGAAAACAGTCTTCTCAATATTAAAAGAGCAAAGGCTTTTTAAATACAACTATGTAACTTTCTGTATTTACCTTTGGAATTCTTTGGTTGTCACTATGGTTGACTGGATAACTAAGTACTGCTTCCCAGTGACCTGTGATCCTGCTTGATCAAGTGTTTTAAAACTTGTGACATTTCGAGCAAAATTCCCCAAATCAAATTCTGAATGAAGTCTTTCTGACCTTGAACTAACTAACTTTGGGATTTTCCCGAGGGTCCCTGGGAGATCTCAAAAGAGATGCTCTTTTGCCTTATAAAAAGAGAAATGTTATTTATTTAGGCTTATTTGTTATGTTAATGTGGAGGGGAAACACTGCCAAATAAAAAGTAACATTTAATATTCTTAGAGCAAGTTTATATGTGATATATATCATTAAAATAAGTAATTCAGAAATTATATGAAATTTCTAAAAATCTTATATGTCCTGGAATAATGTTACCAGTAATTTGATTCATTCAGTTGCTTAAATCTTGGCTCCTGTGAATATCTGCTCTGGGGAATTTTTCAATCCTTGGCTATTATTTTCCTTATAGTCATCGTATGAACCATTCTGGTGTGTTGTATCCTCTCAAAGGTTTTAAATGCCTTTTGGCAGCCACTCACACATCAAATGACAGCCATCAAGATTAGACAACTTGAGGAACTCAATGATTTGACCGTCCATGTCCCTGGTGAGGATGCAACTGTCGGTAACAGCAATCACATGGCCCTCCATCCTGACTACTCAACTCGTGGAAGCACTGAATATGTGATTCTTCAGCATAGCTACATCAACAGTGGTAACTGAGAGTAACACAATACTAGTTGGTTACACTCTCAGCTTGCTGAATGACCAAAAAAAATGACCATTCAGCTTGCTGAATGACCACAAATGACCAAAAATGCCCTCCATCCTGACTACTCAACTAGTGGAAGCACTGAATATGTGATTCTTCAGCATAGCTACATCAACAGTGGTAACTGAGAGTAACACAATACTAGTTGGTTACACTCTCAGCTTGCTGAATGACCAAAAAGGGGGAATTGTTAAAAATTAAATACAAAGCAGTGACCACCAATTTGTGTTTAGCAGGACATCCACCCTCTTAAAAGTTCACCCTCCAACAAGCCTTTTATTCCTCTCCAGTGGCTATCACCTAACTGGTAAAATTAAAAATTAAGTCAGGGCCAACTGACACAGCTACTGCCACTCCAAACTTGCTAAGGTTATCTGTTTCCTCCTAAGGTTCTACTCGGTGGTCCATCTCCTTCCTCCCAGGGTTGTCTCCTCCCATAAAATTACACAATCCTCAAGGTATTAAATATGATCATTGGAGTCACATTATATTCTTCCAGAAGTGTGAAGACTGTCCATTTTTCCCCCCTTTCTTCCAGAAAATGAAATTCTCATGGACAAAATCTATTACAAATAGAAGCTGGATACAGGGAGAAGGGTTCATGGCCCACTAGTTTTATAGACAGCTTGACTCTGAATCCCAGGGTGGCTCAGCTGTAGTACTCCACAGTAATTCATAACCCTTCTCTCTAGATGCCTGTTGAAATTCTTGAAATTGTTTTAAATCTTTCTAATCCAGCATTATCCATTTATGTACTTTTGAGTCCCATGCTGATTATTACTGGGCCACGTTGGACCCCTGACTTCAATGTATCAGAAATGATCTACTCTTACTGTCTCCAGTCTCTATGTCTGCAATTTTACAAAGTTATCTTTTAACTGCAGAATGCTGTCAATATTTTCTAGTGATCTAGTTATTTCTATTCCTATTTATAACTGCTGAGATTCATTTAAATGTAGACACCATTCTTCCAGCTCATTATGCCCTCTTCATCTTTCCCCCCTCAACACACATACAGACAGATACACACACACAATTTCCTCCAATCTATTAACTGCTTTCTAATTTAATTCTTCTTTCCTATCTATCATCTATCATGTGATCCATCATTGCCATCACTCTCTTTCCCCTTGTTCTTCCATCATACATAACTTGTACAATTCCAACCTTGGACAACTTGACATTTCCCCTCTCTATACTTGGACCACTGATGGTTGCTGGAGAAGCACACTCAATTCTTTATGTTGATTACACCATAATCCCTGTCCTCAAATTCACCTGGGCTCTCCTCTGTTCCCCAACTACAGCTTCCTTTCACTTACAGCAAATTACCTCCCCTGTTTTACAAAAATAACAGAAACCACCAGGCAGAAAAATTCCCCCACCCCTTAAGATCTTCACCACTGACCTACAAATTCTGTGTAGACATCCACTATTATCTACATCCCCAACTCCACCCCAGTCATTTATTAAATAAACTTTCAGCTTGGTCTGCTTAGAGAAATTACTCCATCAAACATCCTTCCTCTTTCTCTTTCCTAAATCTTTGAGTTTTCCATTTTTATGCATTTGAACACTTTCCCCATCCTCCATCCATGGGCTAGAATAAGGAATCTAACTTCTTTATGCTCCTGTATATACCTGTTCATTTCTATTATAATATTTATTACATGAAATTGAATTTATCTCTTACTAGATAGTCAATAAATTTGGAACATGTGATTACTTTCCTGTTCCTCCTATAGATTGTGAGCACTGAGAAAGACCATGCCTCAAACTCTGCATTCCCATGTTCCTAATGCCTAGGACATAATACTCTCACAAGAATGTTTACTAATGAAATATTGAATATATTAATTCACATATGAATTTAACTCTTCAAGAAATGCCTACCTGCTTCAAAATATCTCCCCTGACCCCTTCTATAGGATGAATTTTACAGACCGACCTGTTGTTCAGAGGGAAAAAAACCTTCAAATTTTAGGGGTCCTTGTTTTTGTGTTTACTTAGTGCACTCAGTACATGAGGGTGTGTTTTCCTTAAAAATTTGAAAAATAGACAAATATGATTTTCAACATCAATATAAAATTGGTCAGGCCAGTAACTTCAAAGAGAGACAAGCAGCTTGCAAAACTTGACTTTAACATGATTCAATATATTAATGTATTTAAAGAGAGTCAATCCAAATGGGATTTAGTTAGACATGAAAGTATAAAATGAGAATGAGAGACAGTGAGAGAAAGATACTGAAGAATTCATCGGTAGTACACATTCAAGCATCACGGAGGGGAAAGAAATACCCACGGAAATTAAGGATTCTATCCCATTGACAAGGTTTTTACAATTTTAAGTTGTATGTATCTGGGTATCTTAGCTTGAGCCATTAAACATCAGATATATATGAAGTTCCTTTGTTTGGTTTCAATCAATCTAGCCAATAATTTGGCTTCCCTTGGCATGTTTGAGCATTTCAATTTCTGTGATGATATTTTAAGCTAATATGTTAGAATTCTGATTTTATACATCAGTATTATAACCCCTGGGAACATGAATGTATACTGCAAATTATGGACCTTTTCCCAGTATGCTTAAAAACTTAGATTTCTTAACCTACAACTGGCCTCTTAATGGTACCAAGGAGATGCAGCCTCTTATAATATTGCCTGGCTTCTTTCACCAGGTGACATGGACCTCTCTGAGTCACCTTGTGTGTCTTCTCATTTTGTAAGCCCTAAAAATTCTTCTCTCAGTGACAACTCACCTGCAGCTTCATCCCCTTTTTGCTTTGCTGAGTGTCAGTATTTAACTCTACCATGACCATCTGTTTGTGTTGCTCAAGTTCATCAATTTTTAAGATTGTTCTTTTAAGTTGCAGAAATCAGGATCATAGTTTTGAAGGTCTAGAAATATAAAAAAATAGGTGAATAAAATTTAGTAAAACGTAGTTTATGCCAATCATTTGATAACCATAATACTAGGACATTAAACAAAGAAAAGCCAGGAATGTGACAGTTGAATTAAAATTGCCCCTTCTAGATATACTACTTTCATAATAGTACCTTAAAAGTAAATCACCTTTTTCTTAAATATGTTGCATTCAGGCTTCATATATGTTAATGGTCATATATATTCATTTATCTTGGGTACACATTTTCAGCTTTAACAGACACTGGAAAACACTTTTCTAAAGTGGTTGAACCAATTTACAATCCCATCAACTATGGTCAAGAATTACAATTTCTTCACATGTTTTCTAACATTCTGTATTGTCATTTTTTCCCACACCATGGTAAGTATATAGTGGTACCTCACTGTGTTTTTTTTTTTTTTTTTTTGTGGTACACGGGCCTCTCACTGTTGTGGCCTCTCCCGTTGTGGAGCACAGGCTCCGGACGCGCAGGCTCAGCGGCCATGGCTCACGGGCCCAGCCGCTCCGTGGCACGTGGGATCTTCCTGGACCGGGGCACGAACCCGTGTCCCCTGAATTGGCAGGCGGACTCTCAACCACCAGGGAATCCCCTACCAGAAACTTTTGACTGATACACATTCCTGATGCTCTTTGGTATCTGGTGTCCATTTGAATCTGGGTCTCTAAAAGTCAAGTATTATTTCTTATAGGATCTGAGAACTACTTATAGAGGCCTGTGGTAAATAAATAAATGCCACACCACCTTCTTGTGTTGGGTATTTTCTGTGACATACTTTACAATCATTATTTCAGTTAATATTCATAAAATAGAAACTTGATGTAGCATTATCCCCATTTCACTGGTGAAGAAACTGAGTTTCAGTGAAGTAGTTATCCTCAAAAAGCTGTCTGATGTTAGAATTTTCCAGTATATAAAATCTGATTGACTTCTCTCCAATTATATCTGTAATTTAGGCTAAGGACCCAGTCATCTTCAAGCCCTTACCTAAAAAAGGTAATGGAGGATGCATCCCTATTTTATACCAAATTATTTTCTTCCTGAATCTTCCATGTATAGATTTTAATAATCTATAAAATAATATATTTGATTTAAATGCTTTAAAATGATTTAAGAGAAATGATTTAAATGCTTTAAAAACTACATGTGCTCTAAAATAGATTAGGCAATTTGACAGGATGAAACTGTCAGAAACGAATTATTATTAATTTTTATTTGTATTCTGTCTGAATAACAAACATCAGGTTTATTCACGCAAACAACTGAATCATCCATTGTAATAAATTTACTTAGGAGAAAATAAAAGTGGGAGAGATAGCTATTTTACAAAGAGTGGATTATATTAACATAATGGTCTATTATTCTCTATTGAGAATTGGCAGCTATAGTTCCACATAGCTTCAATATTGCCAATAACCTGGTGTGTGACAGTATAAATCATTTGAACTCTATCTGCCTCAGCTTATCAACTAAAAAATTAGAGGTCTGGTCAAGATTACCTCTAAGGTCACTTAGAGTTTAAAAAATTATCTAGAGCTTTATGTATTTATATTTGCATAAATCAGTGTGATATACAAACAGCAACGCCCTGTGTATGTGTGTGTGTATTCAATTTTACCCCCAATAAAGAATTCCACAAGTAATGCAATATAAGTACAAGATTTAATTCCTCATTGTCTGTAGGAATGCTGCATAAATAAGGAGCTCAACTACAGCATGGGAAGACACATTAAATCTTCAAAAAGTAGGCATTAGCTAATGTTTTTGGAGTAGCAGAAATGTAGTTTTACATCATAGAACATAGATAAGACTTGGTCTAGATATCTTATGACCTAAATGCTTAATACAAAACACTCTTAATCCAGCCAGGCAATTTCAGGTGTCTTATAATCAAAACTAAGAAACATTAGATATTTTAATAGCCTTATGAATTTAATAGCCTTAGGAATGTCTATAATTACCCATGTTAGCAGCCAAGAGGCCTCTCAGCCAGAGGCACTCAGCCTTTAATAGGCAGCAAGCCACTTTGAATAGGGCTGAAAACACTTTTAAACCTTTTGGGGTTATTAGGGATAATTAAAAGTGGTTGAAAGTATATAATATCATTTATCAAAGCACTAAAAGCTGTGCCATAAGAAATATATCACAACAGTAGCAAATGCAATTCATATAACTTCATTCATTGGATAAGATATAATCAAATAAAATAATCTAAGAAACCTAAGTAAATATATAATTTTTGCATTTTATTACATATATAACTTAGGTTATATTAGATAAAACCTAAATAAAACATAGGTAGATAAAGTATAAACATGTGGTCATGTATATTTAAGCAATATATATATATATCTAAGCAATATATATATTTAAGCAATATATATGTATGTACAAATATATAAATTATATATTTATATGTAAATTATACAATATGAATATATATTTTATATGTCTAAATATATATTAGATTTTATATATGTATAATATGTAAAATTATATATATACATATAAATAATACCTAATGCTAATTGCCCAAAGTTACAAAGCTAGTTGACCTCCAGGAACGCTGTCTTAACCAGCAATGTCTCATAATATTGTCACCGTCATGCCATATATACATATATATACATATATACATATATATATATATATACACACACACACAGATAGTCATTTTACCTACCTGCGTAACTTCCAGCTGAACAGCTAAAAAAAGCGTCTACAGATTTTACCCCCAGTCATGGCAGCATATTCTGGAAAGTAGAGCCACTATTTCACTTTGACCTAGATTGACAAGGAAAGCCTGCCTTGCAATGAGTCACTGTCATTATTTGTGGTCACTTTAGTGCTTCTCATTGTTTTACTCAGGGGAAAATTATTATTTACAAAATAATTTTTTAAAAAAACTTGAATACTACAGGATTAAGTTGCCTGACATAACCTATAGTTTCAAGGTAACCACCAGTGTGGCTTCAATATATTAAGCATTAACTTACAGTTGGTTCCAATTTGCAAAAAGTTAAAAATAAAAAGGATTCTAAGGTTATCTGCAACCACATTTTTTTAAAGATTTTCATGATTTTCCTATCATAATTTATTCCAGACTTAGGGTCCTCTTTTTTTTAATAAATCTATTTATTTTTATTTATTTATTTTTGGCTGTGTTGGGTCTTCGTTGCTGTGTACGGGCTTTCTCTTGTTGCGGCGAGCATGGGCTTCTCATTGTGGTGGTTTCTCTTATTGCAGAGCACGGGCTCTAGGCGTGCGGGCTTCAGTAGTTGTGGCACACGTGCTCAGTAGTGTGGCTCACGAGCTCTAGAGCACAGGCTCAGTAGCTGTGGCACACGGGCTTGGTTGCTCTATGGCATGTGGGATCTTCCTGGACCAGGGCTTGAACCCGTGTCCCCTGCATTGGAAGGCAGATTATTAACCACTACACCACCAGGGAAGTCCCTGCCACCACATTCAACATATACATTTATATTAAAGGGAATTACTAAATAATAATTACTAAATAACTTAAAACTGATATGAAAAACAGTTGCATGGTGATGAACAGCTCCGGCATTAGTCAACCAAAACAGGGTTGATGTACCTTTTCCTTTCATTGTATCATCAACAAAATATTTATTTGGTCTTCTTCCTCATGGCTTTCTAGAGCTATAAAAACTTCAGAAAGCGAAACATACAACTGAATGGGACTAAATTCCTTATAAAGTACTTGAGTATTTAGATAGCTGTCTCAGCTCTCAGCTCACAAAAAAAGTACACCCCATTATAATTTGATTTACAGTTTAAAACTCAAATTTTACATACCTAACCAAATGATAAGGTTGATCAATGGTTAATCCTTTGAGTGCCAGCATCTTTCTAAACCCTCACAGGTTTAAGTAGCAATTTTCCTTTCACTACATCTCCAAAGTCAGTATTTCTACATATCCAGTGCCCTATATCACACACTAAGCCTGCTCTTAATCAGAAATTAGCAGGCCAATTGTGTATGAGTAGAAATTACCTAAATAGGGCCTTTTAAGGGGCAGAGGAAATGGCCCGCTCCTCGCAACCAAACTTTTAGAGATACTTTTTTCTCTGTTGCCCCACAGCCCTGAATTTCACCAAGGGTTTCATGTTTTCATATGCAAATATTTAGAAGGATTAACTAAACTGTTCCCACCTTAAAGTCAAAGTGTTTGATCTCATCACTAGAGCTGAGATCTACAGCTCTGAGGAATGGAAAGAGAGCCAAGGGACAGAGATAGAACAATGGGGTGCGGGTTTTGGCATGCTGGTGGAAGTCATGGGAAAATGAGTGAGAGAGTGTCAAAAAGAAACTGTGTACTACAAAGTCACCCTGGAGACATCCTTGTAAGCAAATAACTTTTCATTTATATATTTCTAAGACATTTTCAGGAGGAGATCCAGACACACTTATCAACAAATTAAACAGAATGGACTTTGTCTAATACAGTAAATATGCTAGAGATACTCAGTGTTCCTACAACATCTATAGTATCCCGTGCATTGCTTATTATCTGGGCAATAAGTCTTTTGAATATTTAGAAATAATCAACCAAAAAGCTTATTTAGAACTCTTTCTGTTGGGAGTTTTGTTATTTATATTCAGTGGCCTTAGTGAGATAGCATTTTCTAATATGTATCTGATCTCAGGGAAATAGCTCTTCTGTAAGAAAGGAACCAAGCATGTAGGGAAGCATGTGTGAGTTACAGAGAGAATCTTCCAGAAAACACTCATCTCAGAAGATAATATTTTCACTTGCCTGAAGCCAGGATATTTTGTAACCTTTTGAAAACAAATGAAACACACTATACTTAGAGCAGGCAGAGTAAAAGGGCCTTGTGCATTAGAAACCTAAGAGTAACTGCTGTGTGTGTGTGTGAATGTGTATTTTAAAAGCAAATAGAGGGACCTCCCTGGTGGCACGTGGCGCAGCAGTTAAGACTCCACGCTCCCAATGCAGGGAGCCGGGGTTCGATCCCTGGCCAGGGAACTAGATTCCACATGCATGCCGTAACTAAGATTTCACATACCACACCTAAGGAGTCCGCCTGCCACAAATAAGGAGGCAGTGAGCTGCAACTGAGAAGCCTGCCTGTCGCAACTAAGACCTGGCACAACCAAATAAAATAAATAAATAAACATCTTCCCAGAAATCAATAAAAAATAGAAAGTTAAAAAAAATTAAGAAAAAAAAGCAAATAGAAAAAATTATCCACAACCAAACAAAAGGGAGTATTTCTGAGATGGTCTTACAACTTCAAAGACCAAATTTTGGTCAGTGGCATAAATAATTGAGATGGTGCTCTAGATGGTGTGAGGTGCCACTCAGCTCCCCCCTTCAGGACTGAAGCACTCATTCTTCCTGCTCTTGGGAGTTACCTGATGGCAGCTTATAGTAGAGACACTCCCTTTGCTCAAAGAGAAATACTTCACCTAAGGTTACAGATGGGGCATTCAATGACTGATCTACGCACCATCTGAACAACACTGAAGGGCCATCCCAGCTCCAGAGCTCCCCAAGGGTGAGGAGGCTTCTCCAGTGACAATGCAGATTATCTTCTCCTTCTGCCCCTTGAGGGTATCCGCACTACCACTTCAGGTAGTGATTCTAAGAGCATTCTACAATCGATGTCTTGCCAGCAAAGCTCCACGGCAGAATCAATTCCAGGAAACATAACCTAAGGCATAAAGCTTGAAACTGGCCTATAGCTACCAATGTTAAGACTTGTCTGATGAACTAGCAGCCATGGATCAATAGCCATGGATCAACAGACATCTACGTGGATGAGGATCTGAGGTTCTAAGAGAGAACTCAGCATTAGGGAAGAGACGATCGAGACGCAGCTTGATCCAGTAAAAAACTTTAATGGAGTCAGGGGAGAGGAGCAATTCTCTGTACTCTGTAGTATCATGCACTTTCCCATCCCTTCATCAGAAGTGGGAAACATGGGAGCAGTACCCTCTTGGAGGCTAAGTAGCCTGAGACATAGACATAACTAGTGGATACACCTACGCACAGCAAAAGAAGGGAAAGACAAGAGCAGGGGGAGCAGAAATGCACCATGCGCACTGTATTGTAGAAGACCAAATACTTTTATGGGAATGTGTAAGGCACTCCCTTGGGACTCCAAGAAATTCTGAGGAGTAGAGGAGACCACTTGAGCCAGAGAACAATATCTAGCAGGGACAATAAAGAAACAGAACAGAAAAAGGATCTGGCCAAAAATGATACTTTTATCTTCCTTGATGGAGAGCCTTCTTGATATCCTCTTAAGGATTAACACAGTTTCATAGTTTACCATATAACAACACAGGCTCAACCTGCATGTTCTTTATATATGTTATCAGCAGGGAGATAGGTACTCAATTTATTCCTACTGTGCATGCATTTCTGTACTGAACAGAGGAGGAAGACAGGATAGTAGAGTAGTTAAAAGCATGAACTTTGAAGCCAAAATGACTGGGTTTGAATCCCAGCTCTGCTACTTACAAGCAGTTGTTAGTTCTTATGGTTGTTTGTGGACCCAAAGTATCAAATCTCTTAAGCACTCAAAATGCTGAACTTACCAATTAAGTATAGGAAGGGCTTGCTGGCAGCTGTGAGAAGTGTGGTCAGCAGGCAGCCTCCAGCTGGCAGCCCATATTCAGGGTCAGCCTCAGCTGCTGTGAGCTGCCTTGTCTGAGGCCATTCTCTTCCCAGGGGCAGCATGTGCCCACTAACTGAGTCAGGCAGGGGTGTAAAGGCCCTGTGGGATGTAAAGGCCCTGCCATTTCAGCCCAGAGTGGGATACTCTGATGGGCTGTACTCACTCCAGTCCCCTCACTGGGCTGGCCAAAGCTATGTCAGGCCTGTATCACAGAAAAGCTTCTCCTTCTCTCCTGTCCTGGCTTCTTCCTCTTCCTTTTACTGGTATTGATTCCAAATAAATATTTTGTCTCCCACAAACTCTGTCACCATCTTCAGTAGAACCTGTAAGTAAGCCTGCATCATACCACTTCATCAATTTATATTTATATATGAATGTCCTTTATAAACCTAATGTCAATATAAGGAACTGTATTATTATATAAAATATTCATAAACTGTGTTAATAGTGGCAAGCATCTAAAGATATATTTATAGTTTTATGAGAGCATAATAACATGTCTGAAATAAATTTGAAATACTATTAGAATACTATATATTTCAAATCTGAAAATTGTTATTTGGAAGGTTCTAGAACCATTACCACACCACCAAACAAATTACTCAGTAATTCAAGTGACCAATATCTACTGAGTACTAATTATGTACTAGCCCTTGTGCTACACACAGTAGATAATAAAGCTGAAATGATCCTTGCCATCATGGAGCTTATGGTCCGGTGGGGAAGAAAGATACTGAAAAAACAATACATGTACATATAATCTAATAATATCCAGGAAAGGTACTGAGTCCTATAAAAGCATACAGCAGGGTAAGCTTACTTAGTCTAGAGAGCCAAAGTATGTATTTAAGCTGAGCTGTAAAGGATGAGCAGGTATTAACCACACAAAATGGGTAGGAAACAATGTCCCAGGTAGAGTTAGAAGCGTCTTTGCAAAAAATTCCTTTTCACGGAAGGGAACGGGGTCAGTGCCTTCCCTGTCCACTTGGGCACTGGGGAGCCTCTTGGGCTCCAGGGCCTAATCCTCTGCCCTTGGAGCCTCCCTCCTGCCGCGCAGAGCCCAAGCCCTGCCCCTACACCCCCACCCAGGGCCCCACCTCTACACTCAGGCACCCCCTCCAACGCACTGGGCCTAAACCCCACCCACACATCCTCAACTCAGAGCCCTACCTCCAAACTCCGGAACTCCACACTCCAGAGGCCCCCTCTAGATGTGCTGCCCCTCCCCTTCTGCACAGGTCCTAAGCAGAGGCCCTGCCCCACACTTGAATGTCAACCTGCTGAAGCCCCACCCAAAAGGCCTTTTCCAGCTGCCCCACCCCATACCTAAATGTCAGCCCCTGCCTAGGCCCCGCCCCACCCTAAACCCCACCCTTGCCTAAGTTCCACCCTCCGCCTAAGATCAGCTGCCCCATAGCCAAGGTCTTTCTGGCCTTGTTTTTTTTTTTCCCTTCTTTTAGGTTGGGGTTCTTTTTTTATCTTGCTGTTGTTGATTCATTTATATTTTTATTTTTTCTAATAAATCTTTTATTTTTCTAATTTTATTTTATTCTTTACACTTTGTTATTGTTCTGTTCCTTTTGGCTTCTTCCCCCCTGCCACCTTTTCCTTTTTTCTGTTGTGGTTTTACCTCGTTGCAGTTGCTTCAATTATATTTTTATTTTTCCTAATATATTTTTATTAGGAAAAATCTATTTCTTTAAAATAAAATCTATTTATTTAAAAGATTTATTTAAAATCTTTCTAATTTTATTTTATTTTTTATTCTTTGTTATTGTACTGCTCCTTTTTCTTTTTTTTTTTGCCACGCCACACAGCTTGCAGGATCTTGGTTCCCAGACTGGAGGTCAGGCCTCAGCTCCTGTGGTGGGAGCACTGAGTCCAAACTGCTGACCTAACAGATAAACTCAGACCCCAGGGAATATTAATTGGAGTGAGGCCTCCCAGAGGTCATCATCTCAGCATCAATACCCAGCTCTACCCATCTGCCAGCAAACACCAGTGCTGGATGCCTCAGGCCAAACAACCAGTAAGACAGGAATACAGCCCCACCCATCACACAAAAAAATGAAATGACAAAAAATATGTTATATACAAAGGAGTGAGGTAAAAACCAACAGGACCAAATAAATGAAGATGAAATAGGCAACCTACTTGAAAAAGAATTTGGAGTAATGATATGTAAAGATGATCCAAAATCTCGTAAACAGAATGGAGAAAATACAAGAAATGTTTAAAAAGGACCTAGAAGAACTAAAGAGCAAACAAACAGTGATGAACAACACAATAACTGAAATTAAAAATACTCTAGAAGGAATCAGTAGCAGAATAACTGAGGCAGAAGAACAGATAAGTGAGCTGGAAGATAAAATGGTGGAAATTACTGCCATGGAGCAGAATAAAGAAAAAAGAATGAAAAGAATTGAGGACAGTCTCAGAGACCTCTGGGACAACATTAAATGCACTGACATTCGAATTATAGGGGTCCCAGAAGAAGAAGAGAAAGAGAAAGGGTCTCAGAAAATATTTGAAGAGATTATAGTTGAAAAGTTCCTTAACCTGGGAAAGGAAATAACCACTCAAGTCCAGGAAGCACAGAGTCCCATACAGGATAAACCCTAGGAGAAACACTCCAAAAGACATATTACTCAAACTAACAAAAATTAAATTCAAAGAAAAAATATTAAAAGCAGCAAGGGAAAAGCAAAAAAAAAAAAAAACAAAAAACAAGGAAATATCCATAAGGTTATCAGCTGACTTCTCAGCAGAAACTATACAGGCCAGAAGGGAGTGCAGGATATATTTAAAGTGATGAAAGGGAAAAAACTACAACAAAGATTACTCTACCCAGCAAGAATCTCATTCAGATTCAACAGAGAAATCAAAAGTTTTAGTGACAAGTAAAAGCTATGAGAATTCAGCAACACCAAACCAGCTTTACAACAAATGCTAAAGGAATTTCTCTAAGCAGGAAACACAAGAGAAGAAAAAGACCATAAAACAAACCCAAATCGATTAAGAAAATGGTAATAAGAACATATATATTGATAATCACCTTGAATGTAAATGGATTAAATGCTCCAACCAAAAGACACAGAGTGGCTGAATGGATGTAAAAACAAGGCCCTTATATATTCTGTCTACAAGCAACCCACTTCAGACCTAGGGACACATACAGACTGGAAGTGACAGGATGGAAAAAGATATTCCATGCAAGTGTAAATCACAAGAAAGCTGGAGTAGCAACACTCATATCACACAGAATAGACATTAAAATAAAGATTGTTACAAGAGACAAAGAAGGACACTACATAATGATCAAGGGATCAATCCAAGAAGAAGATATCACAATTCTAAATATATATGCACCGAACATAGGAGCACTTCAATATATAAGGCAAATATAGCCTTAAAAGGAGAAATCGACAGTAACACAATAATAGTGGGGGACTTTAACACCACACTTTCTTCAATGGACAGATCATCCAGACACAAAATCAATGAGGAAACACAGGCCTTAAATGATACATTAGACTAGACAGACTTAACTGATATTTATAGAGCATTCCATCCAAAACCAGCAGAATACATATTCTTGTCAAGTGCACATGGAACATTCTCCAGGAATGATCACACGCTGGGCCACAAAGAGAGCCTTGGTAAATTTAAGAAAACTGAAATCACATCAAGGATCTTTTCTGAACACAACGCTATGAGATTAGAAATCAACTACAAGAAATAAAAAAGACTGTAAAAAACACAAACACATGGAGGCTAAGCAATATGCTACTGAACAACCAATGGATCACTGAGGATATCAAAGAGGAAATCAAAAAATACCTAGAGACAAATGAAAATGACAGGACAAGTATGCAAAATCTCTGAGATGCAGCAAAAGCAGTTCTAAGAGGGAAGTTTACAGCAATACAATCTTACCTCAGGAAACAAGAAAAATCTCAAATAAACAACCTAACCTTACACCTAAAGCAACTAGAGAAAGAACAATAAACAAATCCCAAAGTTAGCAGAAGGAAATGAATCATAAGTATCAGAGCAGAAATAAATGAAAAAAGAGACAAAGAAAACAATAGAAAAGATCAATGAAACTAAAAGCTGGTTCTTTGAAAAGATAAACAAAATTGATAAACCTTTAGCCAGACTCATCAAGAAAAAGAGGGAGAGGGCTCAAATCAATAAAATTAGAAATGAAAAAGGAGAAAGTTATAATGGGCACCACAGAAATACAAAGGATCATAAGAGACTACTACAAGCAACTACATGCCAATAAAATGGACAACCTAGAAGAAATGGACATATTCTTAGAAAAGTACAATCTCCTAGGACTGAACCAGGAAGAAACAGAAAATATGAACAGACCGATCACAAGTACTGAAATTGAAACTGTGAATAAAATACTCCCAACAAACAAAAGTCAGGACCAGATGGCTTCACAGGAGAATTCTATCAAACATTTAGAGAAGAGTTAACACCTATCCTTCTGAAACTATTCCAAAAAATTGCAGAGGAAGGAGCATTCCTAAACGCATTCTGTGAGGCCACCTTCACCATGATACCAAAACCAAAGATACCACAAAAAAAGAAAATTACAGGCCAATGTCACTGATGAACATAGACACAAAAATCATCAACAAAATGCTAGCAAATTGAATCCAACAATACATTAAAAGGATCGTACACCATGATCAAGTGGGATTTATCCCAGGGATGCAAGGATTTTTCGATATCCATAAATCAATGAGTGTGATATACCACATCAACAAATTGAAAAATAAAAACCATATGATCATCTCAATAGACTCATGAAAAGCTTTTGACAAAATTCAACACTCATGTATGATAAAAACTCTCCAGAAAGTGGTCATGGGGGAACATGCCTCAACATAATAAAGGCCACACACAACAAACCTACAGCTAACATCATACTCAATGGTGAAAAGTTAAAAGCATTTCCTGTAAGAGGAATAAGACAAGGATGTCCACTCTCGCCACTTTTATTCAACATAGTTTTGGAAGTCCTAGCCACGGCAATCAGAGAAGGAAAAGAAAAAAGGGAATCCAAATTAGAAAAGAAGAAGTAAAACTGTCACGGTTTGCAGATGAAATTATACTATACATAGAAAATCCTAAAGACGCTGCCAGCAAATTACCAGAGCACATCAATGAATTCGGTAAAGTTGCAGGATACAAAATAAATACAGAGAAATCTGGTGCATTTCTGTACACTAACAACAAAGATCAGAAAGAGAAATTAAAGAAACAACGCCATTTACCATCACATCAAAAAGAATAAAATACTTAGGAATAAACCTACTTAAGGAGGCGGAAGACCTGTACTCTGAAAACTATAAGACCCTGATGGAAGAAACTGAAGATGACACAAACAGATGGAAAGATATACCATGTTGTTGGATTGTAAGAATAAATGTTGTCAAAATGACTATACTACCCAAGGCAATCTACAGATTCAATACAATCTCTATTAAATACCAATGGCACTTTTCACAAAACTAGATCAAAAAAATCTTAAAATCTGTATGGAGACACAAAAGACCCCAAATAGCCAAAGCAATCTTGAGAAAGAAAAATGAAGCTAGAGGAATCAGGCTCCCAGACTTTTGACTATACTACAAAGCTACAGTCATCAAAACAGTATGATGCTGGGACAAAAACAGAAATATAGATCAATAGAACATGATAGAAAACCCAGAAATAAACCCATGCACCTATGGTCAATCAATCTACAATGAAGGAAGCAAGACTATACAATGGCGAAAACACAGACTCTTCAATAAATGGTGCTGGGAAAAGTGGCCAGCTATAGGTTAAAAAATAAAAAAAAGTGAAATTCGAACATTCTTTAACAACAACCACAAAAATAAACTCCAAATGGATTAAAGACTTAAAGGTAAGACCAAATACTATGAAACTCTTAGAGGAAAACATAGGCAGAACACTCTGACATGAAGCACAGCAGTATCTTTTCCGATCCATCTCTTAAGAGTAATAGAAATAGAAATAAACAAATGGGACCTACTTAAACTCAAAAGCAAAGGAAACCATCAACAAAACGAAAAGACAACCCACTGAATGTGAGAAAATATTTGCAAACGATGTGACTGACAAGGGATTAATGTCCAAAATTTACAAACAGCTTATGCGGCTCAATATCAAAAAATCAAACAATCCAATCAAAAAATAGGCAGAAGACCTAAATAGACATTTCTCCAAAAAAGACATACAGATGGCCAAGAGGCACATGAAAAGATGCTCAACATCACTAATTATTACAGAAATGAAAATCAGACCTGCAATGAGGTATCACCTCACACCAGTCAGAATTGCCATTATCAAAGAGTCTATAAACAAGAAATGCTGGCAAGGGTTTGGAGAAAATGGAACCCTCCTATGTTGTTGGTGGAATGTAAATTGGTAGAGCCTATGGAGAACAGTATGGAGGTTCCTTAAGAAACTAAAAACAGAGCTACCATGTGATCTAGCAATCCCACTCCTGGGCATATATCTGGAGAAAAATATGGTTCAAAAAGATACATGCACCCCAATATTCATTGCAGCACTGCTTACAAAAGGCAAGACATGGAAGCAACCTAAACGTCCAACGACAGATGAATGGATAAAGATGTGGTACATATATAAAGTGGAATATTACTCAGCCATTAAAAAGAATGGAATAATGTCATCTGCAGCAACATGGATGGACCTGGAGATTATCATATTATGTAAGTCACAGAAAGCCAAAAATCATATGATATTTCTTATATGTGGAATCTATAAAAAATAATAAAAATGAACTTATTTACAGAACAGAAATAGACTCACAGACTTAGAGAACAAACTTATGGTTACTGGGGGAGGGAAGGATGGGGGAGGGATAGATTGGGCAACTGGGAATGACATATACACACAGCAGTATACTTTTAAGTATACTTAAAGTATATTTTAAGTATACTTAAAATAGATAACCAACAAAGACCTACTGTATAGCACAGGGAACTCTGCTCAATACTCTGTAATAACCTAAATGAGAAAAGAATTTGAAAAAGAATAGATATATGTATAACTGAATCACTTTGCTGTACACCTGAAACTAACACAACATTGTTAATCAACCATACTCCAATATAAAATAAAAATTAATGAAAAACATAACCAGTGATTTTGCTGAAATGAAGAAAACATTGTGGAATAAATGAATGGTTTATGAATTTTAAAAAAAGCATCTCTTTTACATTATGGTCACAATTCAATAACAGAAATAGAAGTATACTGTCTGAACGTGTAGATTTTCATCAGAACACAAATATTAAAAACAGCTTAACTTTTTAAGTGAGACTTAAAAAGTTAAAAGTAGGGGGTTCTCATTTAATTTTTTTACCTTGTTTTTATTACTCAGATGAAAAGCATAACAAAACAACCTTCCCCTCATTCTGATTTCCGCTAAACCTGTGGCTCCATCCCATTCCCATGTACTTCACTTTTAAATGTTATTAAAAGGAACATCCATCTCTTTTGTTTACACTTACTCAGTGACTTGCTTTCTAATTTCTAAAGAAACTGCTCTTAAAAAGCCAAAATTTAGGTCTAATCAGTGCACCCAAAAGTCCCCAGACAGCCTTCAAATTATTTGGTTTTATCTGTACACTTTCTCATTATTCAAAGTTCTGTCTCTTTGACTTAGGGCACTTACTTTTATTGATTTTTTTTTTTTTTGCGGTACGCGGGCCTCTCACTGTTGTGGCCTCTCCTGTTGCGGAGCACAGGCTCCGGACGCACAGGCTCAGCGGCCATGGCTCACGGGCCCAGCCACTCCGCGGCACGTGGGATCTTCCCGGACTGGGGCACGAACCCGTGTCCCCTGCATCGGCAGGCGGACTCTCAACCACTGCGCCACCAGGGAAGCCCTTTCTTGAATTTTTTATGGCTATCATCAGTACAATTTTTTTCACTGCTTCCTCTTCCCATCTCCACCTCAGTATCCTCCCAGGGTCCCATCATTTACCCTTCTTTTCATTGTATACCTTGGCCTCAGCTCTCTTTTTCATTTATTACTTATACTTCATTCCCAAGTAGATATTTGTATCTGATAGAAAGGTCTGTCTCCAATTCACTCAACGTACCTAAAAACAAGCTATTTATTCTTTTTAAAAATTCCTGCTCTTCTCCATTTGTTTTAGCTTTATTTAAGGCATTACCATACTCTGCGTAACCAAAGCTAAAATCTTCATGTCATCTCTCTCACCTTCCTTCACTATACACATTTGATGGTCCCCAAGTCCTTCAATCATAGTTCCGATGGCTATTTTCCCTGATGCTTAAAGTTTTCTTGTTTAATGCTCCTGAGAGGAAATCTAAGATTGGGACTGAACATTTCCACTGGATTTACCCAAATGGAGATCTTCACTGACTTCAATCAGGATAATTTCATTGAAATTGTACGGACAGGAAAATTATTGAAATATGAATGGTAGGTAAGGAAGTAAATTCAGCAAGCACAGAGAAGCAAAACAAAAACCATTTTTACTAGCAAACAGGAAGGATCCAGTAAAAGTTATAAGACTATATACAGAAGATGATAGTTAAACATAAGGATGCTGAGAAAGCGAGATGTCAGAGCATTAAAGCAGTATTGGTGAATCTAAAATCATGTTCTAGAAATATTTTGCTGACATCTTTTATCATATTCCACTGCCTCTACTGATTAGCTATCTCACAATATAGATCTTTGGTTGTAAGATAGGCCTGCAAGAGAGCACAGCTGAGTTAGGTAAATCTGTTACTGCTCTTGGAAAGTTTAACAAGTACATGCTGTATAAGATGGTGAACTACTTACACATGGCACATATGTGGCACTCAAATGCCCAAAGAACAAATTAATGAAGGCAATTTTGATGACGTCATAGAAACTTTGACTTAACCCAATGAGGATTATTGTTTCTTGAGTCTGGTTGTTCCTCACCTACAACACTTAACTGGCTAAAGGTAACAGTCTATTTCTGCTTTCCTTCTGTCCTTTCTTGCATGCCAACGTGATGCAGTATTTTGACACATTTACTACCTTAAATTTTCTGTCCAGAATTATAAGCCAGAATCAATGAAAGAAACATGGATAAAAGAAAGAACATTAAATTCATTTAGGATTCTTCATTTGAGTAAAGGACCAGCTTCAACCACGGCAGTACAGTATCATGAAACTGTCACACAGATTTATGGAGATTCTGAGGATGGCTTATCACCTCTTAAAGTTTGGCCACCAAGCCAAAAGGACTAAACCTCTCCTCTTAAGGTTGCCATTTAAGAAGGGAATCCTAGTCAAATGGCTTTTTCTTCCAGAGAGCAATCAATTAACATGCTGTGCTTCTTATATTCACTTTTAACTGGGCAAATCTTTAGTTTATATGCTCAAGTTTAACCTGGTTAAGAGTTGGAATAAAGCATTATTTAACATCCTTCAAAGTACATGCCAGTTATCACGACATGTATTAGGCATCTGTCCATACTTGAATTAAAGCCAATACAATAATGTATGGCTTTCATATTTTCAGAGATGTCCAACAGTTTTAACTGTTCAATAGTTAATGTACACTTGGAAACATAACTCTACAGGTAACTGATAATGCTGAAGATCAGGAAGTAGAATGCTTGAAGGTCCTTTCTGTATCTTGTCCCATTTAGCCACAATTTCTCTTTAAAATTCAGTACCAACAATTCTCTACCTTTTTATGTTCAAAATTCAAAAAAACATAGAACTTGGTCTCATCTCCGAGAAGGAAAGCCATAAATATTATAAAAGCTAGATACAGGTGCTGTTATGCTTCCCCAATATTCTCTTTCCAAATACTCTGCAACTGAAAGATTATGTCTCTCTGACTCAAAAAGTAAATAATAGGCACAGAATGGTGATTCCATCTCTGGACTACATGTTTATTTAAAAAATAAACAAGTCACAGGCCAGCAGTTATGTTCTATAGCTTGCTGAGTGAGTTTTCCTTAGGAAGATAAAATACAACCATTGACTCCACCAGTTGGCAGTCAGCCATGACAATTGACAGCAGCCCTGATTACAGTAACAGAGAGACATACATGAAATTTGTTGACCTGAAGAATGCGGCAATGCCTACCACCTCCCTTCCTGCCACAGGCTGGCAGCCATCTTAGGCCTTAAGAGAAATCATTTCTGTTTCTAAACTTAAAATCACAATCAAAATGCTTATACATTATTTGTTTTTAACCACCAAAGACACCAAAAAATATCATATCTATGAATGACATATTGGACATATATTCATAGTTTATTAAACTCAAAAGTTTTTTATGTGATCAAAAAAGTAGCAACTGAATGTGAAACTCGGGAAATGGTACATAAATCCCGTATATGTACTGACTCTGTGTGTGTGCGTGTGTGTGTGTGTTTTGCTTTAACACTGAACTTCACTACCAGTTACCTGTTATCCTATATAAAAATATAGTTATTGTACTTTCTTCCTGACCATATTAAAAGACCTATGAGAGGATAAATGTAATTTTGCATTAACTAAAATAATAGTCAACTTGGGAGATACAAGGTAAAGGGAAGCCAAAACTCTTAATGTGCAAATATGTTTAAATTAGTACAATTTACTTCAAAATGAAAAAAGATATGGCACATGATTTTAAGAATGGGAAGAATGCAGTGATTCTTTTAAAGAAATGAAGATTATATATATAAGATTATATATATATGGTGGGAAATATTACTATTTTTAATTTTATTTTGTTGCTAATTATAAAGGAGTTATTGAAAATTTTTAAAGTTAAAATCTTATAAGTAATATAGTTTCTTCAATCCACATAAAGTGTGCTCTCACCTATGTAGAGTATTACTTTAGAAAATGTAGACCTCTTCATAGGAAGTAGAAAATAGAAACCTTGTCTTCCAGGATATAACAGTATAATAACAAGACATATCAACTCTCTCTTTTCACTTATACAAACAATATAGATGCATTTATACTTATATGTAACTGTATACATTTATAAATAAACATATTCATATACAAACTCAAATTTGTTCACTCATACCCACACCCCCCACATATATACTCATATAAAACTTACTATTGATGAAGTTTCAAGTTTAGCATACTATTCAGCAGATTTCATTTATTGGCTCTTTTTTTTTTTTATAAATTTATTTATTTTTGGCTGTGTTGGGTCTTCGTTGTTGCACATGGGCTTTCTCTAGTCGTGGTGAGCGGAGGCTACTCTTCCTTGCAATGCACGGGATTCTCATTGCAGTGCCTTCTCTTGTTGCAGAGCACGGGCTCTAGGTGTGCAGGCTTCAGTAGTTGTGGCTTGCAGGTTCAGCAGTTGTGGCACACGGGCTTAGCTGCTCTGTGGCATGTGGGATTTTCCTGGACCAGGGCTCAGAGCCGTGTCCCCTGCATTGGCAGGCAGATTCTAAACCACTGTGCCACCAGAGAAGTCCCCTTATTGGCTCTTTCATTTAATTAAAATATCAACAAGTGTCTGCTATATGCCAGGCAAGTATACCAGTTACTGAAAAATATTCAGATTAATAAGATAGGCCTCCTACCACTTCTGAGGTCAGAGTTGGCATAAGGAATGAAATATGAAGCCAAGCACTTTATCAATTCTTGAAAATACTCATATGATAAAAGAAGCATTTTTGTTCAAGCATTTTAGGTCCTGGGCATCACGACAACTACATTTCCTGATCTGGAATTGCATGCCCCTGGAGTAACCCATTGTTTTCCTTAGATTCCACTAATTTTTAATTATAGGAAACTGAATCATTTTTCTACCTCACCAGAACCCATTCCCTTACTTTTTCAAGAAAAGATCCAGTCCTCCTTCCCTTCCCATTTCTACAGCAATGAGGAAAAGGCTAAACTGGTATATCTGGGGGACTCTATTACTGCTACATGAAATTGCTGTTTTAAGCACTGTCCTGATCATAGTTTATAAAATTGGAGAATAACATTATATATTTAAAAAAACCTTTTATAACACAAATTGTCAGGGTTGGACTTTTCCATTTATTGATGTTCTTGCTTACTCATCATCCCTGACAGTGGGCACAGTTCTGAAATAAACTGAACAAAATAGTTTACAATGAGAAGGTGTACTGCTCTGATGCTATTTCCATTCTCCCTCCTCTCTTATCAGAGTTCATCGTGCAGACCTACCTATTATTTACAATCTTTGTCTATTTGAATTGTTACAAATTTCCAGTGATTCATCCTTAATCAATTACCTGGGAGATGAAATTTGGACCTATCAATAAAGACAAGGACTTAATACCTTTCATTAAAGAAGGAAATAGTGATTCACAGAGGGATGTGTCTTGCTTATGCTGACTCACACAATAGGACCCCATTATGTAAAAAGAATTATGAAAGATTTCTGTTTTGCATATTTCTGAAGGGAGGAAAATGAGTGCTCTTTTAAAAAGCTAGTCAGATAATCGCCACGTTCGACATAATGGAAACTTTCCATCTGAGCTAGAAACAGCTAAATGAGGACACATACATTAGAATACTTTAGTAGTAAAATATATGCTATGAACTTGGATAGAAAAGCCAGAAAAAGGCATCCATGGAAGTTTAAGAGACTTGACTTGGAAGATGTAGAAATAAATGCATATTAAAGATGTTTAAATACAATATAAATCATTTTATATAAACTCCAAATGTTGTTATAAACTCCAAATGTTGGAGCTCTGTTATACTTCTGCACTCGAAAATATTATACATTCCTTTGCATAGCTCCCAAATTAAATTTTTAAAGTATGTTAAGGGACCTAAGAATGGACTTCAAGGGCTGTGGGAACCTCCCGAAATTAACTGCACCATCTGCACTTGAGTTTAGCAGAATTATATTGGATGTTGTTAGTGGTGGGAATATATAAAAATTTGAAAATTAGATTCAAGCCAGGCTATGGGGGCTGGGAGATGGTTCTTGAGCATTAGGAAAAAGAATTACAAAACCTTTCCAAATAATATTGGTGTCTAATACAAATGGACTATTTATTATATTACAGGTACTATTATAAATGTTTATTTGAATTAATTCAATTGATCTTCATAACAACCATATGATGTAGGCAGTATTATTACCTATAATTTACAGATGAGGAACAGGCACAGGGATGTTAAGTAACTTTTTCAAGGTCACAGCAGGTAAGTGGTGGCACCTACCAGGTGATGGCAAAAAAGGAAGAGGGTATCCTAAAGTAGATTCAGAAAAAAACAGGTTTGTTTCTGTTGTTCCATTCATTTTGTCAAAATCAGATCATAGGTTATAACCACCTTGAATTCATTTTTAAAAAAGATTTATAGGGCCTCCCTAGTAGCGCAGTGGTTGAGAATCCGCCTGCCAATGAAGGAGACAGGGGTTCAAGCCCTGGTCCGGGAAGATCCCACGTGCCATGGAGCAACTGGGCCCAGGCACCACAGCTGCTGAGCCCGTGCTCTAGAGCCCGCATGGCACAACTACTGAAGCCTGTGTGCCTAGAGCCCGTGCTCCACAACAAGAGAAGCCACCACAATGAGAAGCCTGCGCACTGCAACGAAGAGCAGCCCCCGCTCTCTGCAACTAGAGAAAGCCCGCGCACAGCAACGAAGACCCAGTGCAGCCAAAAAGAAATTAATTAATTATTTTTAAAAAGAGAAAAGAATCAAAATAAAATAATAATAATAATAAATGATGTATAAGAATTTTGTTTTATTTTTTAGTTTAACAGAAATGACCCCAGAAGACAGGGTCTTTTGGAAAGGTGTAAAGGACTAACATTTATTGATCATCTGTTATGTGCCAAGCATATATGGTGCCTAGTTGAATCATCAGAATATCACTGCATATTATCGGGTGTTAATCCCTTTTTACAAATGAGAACACTGAAACCAAGAAAAGATCAGTAACTTGTCAAGGGCACAAGCAAATGAAGGGCATAAGTGGAATTCAAACACAGTTTTAACTGACTCTAAAACCTGTCTTTCTGCAAACATGTCATTCTGCTACCCAAAGTACAAAGCAAATTTCCTTAGTCAAAATAATTCACAATGAAGACAAACATCTTCCAGAATTTTGAAATAAAATTACAAGAAGAAGAAAGAATTAAAACAACACTTTAATGAGATATCATCTCACACCAGTCAGAATGGCCATCATCAAAAAATCTAGAAACAATAAATGCTGGAGAGGGTGTGGAGAAAAGGGAACACTCTTGTACTGCTGGTGGGAATGTGAATTGGTACAGCCACTATGGAGAACAGTATGGGGGTTCCTTAAAAAACTACAAATAGAACTACCATATGACCCAGCAATCCCACTCCTGGGCATATACCCTAAGAAAACCATAATTCAAAAAGAGTCATGTACCAAAATGTTCATTGTAGCTCTATTTACAATAGCCTGGAGATGGAAACAACCTAAGTGTCCATCATCGGATGAATGGATAAAGAAGATGTGGCACATATATACAATGGAATATTACTCAGCCATAAAAAGAAACGAAATTGAGCTATTTGTAATGAGGTGGATAGACCTAGAGTCTGTCATACAGAGTGAAGTAAGTCAGAAAGAGAAAGACAAATACCGTATGCTGACACATATATATGGAATTTAAGAAAAAAAAGTGTCATGAAGAACCTAGGGGTAAAACAGGAATAAAGACACAGACCTACTAGAGAATGGACTTGAGGATATGGGGAGGGGGAAGGGTAAGCTGGGACAAAGTGAGAGAGTGGGATGGACATATATACACTACCAAACGTAAAATAGATAGCTAGTGGGAAGCAGCCCCATAGCACAGGGAGATCAGTTCGGTGGTTTATGACCACCTAGAGGGGTGGGATAGGGAGGGTGGGAAGGAGGGAGACGCAAGAGGGAAGAGATATGGGAACATATGTATATGTATAACTGATTCACTTTGTTATAAAGCAGAAACTAACACACCATTGTAAAGCAATTATACTCCAATAAAGATGTAAAAAAAAATTGGCTAATAAAGTGGTCACAATTACTAGCTATTATCAAAAGACATTTTTAAGAGGCTACTTCCATTCAACACAGGCCATGCATTGTGTTAAATTCCAGCTGGTGATATTACTGAATTTTTTCCAGCTGAAGAACAGACATAATTTTAGTAATTTTAAACATTCCATTCTTGCCTATAACTGAATATACCTCCAGGAAATATATCTACCCACAGTATGAACATTTAAAATATAGTGGGGACTTCCCTGGTGGTCCAGTGGGTAAGTCTCCACACTCCCAGTGCAGGGGGCCTGGGTCTGATCTCTGGTCGGGGACCTAGATCCCACATGCGTGCCACAACTAAGAAGTCCACATGCCACAACCTCAACAAGCCCACACACCACAACGAAGATCCCACATGTCGCAACTAAGACCCGGCGCAGCCTAAATAAATAAGTAATAGTGGATGATGATAATGCCATTAATCTCTACAGTTTTGTACATTGGCTTGAAAAATGGACTCTGCTGTTTTAAGACCTGATTAATTATAGGGAATTTAGGGGCACTGGTAAACACTCGTCTCACCTGAACGTAAGATGCCAATGATGAGTTTTACCCTCTACTTAAAAAAAAATTACATATCAAACTAGTTCTGTTAAAGACTAAGAGTTTATCTAGAATTGTGGAATTGTGCACAGCTGCTTCACTAAACAGATTCCTGTAAAACGTCTAAAGGAACTGAAACTTCTGAAAGTTGTTGCCAGGGAGTTGGATCTTTTGTCTCCACTGTCAATGAAAAAAGAAGAGTATCACTCATCATTTTGCAATACAAGGGTTAAATTGCCACCCACTGCAGTTGCCCACACCCACCAACAGTGCCAGTGTGCCCTGAAGGAAATTCAAAATGAAAAAAAGTGAGATGAAGCATTCTGTGCTTTGGATAAACTGGCGCCTAGATAGTTAAGATGCATATCTTAGGATGAATATCAATGACCCCAGATTCTTGCATCTTCCCATACATAGAAAGGTGCTAAAATCATTAATACGAGATATCTGTACTTTATAATTAGCAGTAATCTTTTACCAAGATGTATGCTTGACTACATGCATTTCCTAGCCAAAAATTCATATATATACCAGTTCCTCCCCTACTCCTCAGAGCAGTTCCTCAGGGCTATCTGAGAGGCTATTTCCCGGATTATAGTACTTAGTAAGTTAGTTCCCTGAATAAACCTGAAACTTAAAAAAAAAAAAAAAAGACTAAGAGTTTAGAGTAAGTGCAAAAACATTCAACAAATTCAGTTAAGGCATTAATCTGAATCACCATTATTAAGTCATTTAAATACAGAAAGAATATACACACTTTTATATGTTATAGCATCTCTCTTCTTTTTTTTTACTGTTTTATACAAATCTTTGAATATTAAAACAGGTCCTAGAATTTGAATATAATTTCTACCTTAATTAATTGGATAAAATGAGATGTAGTTGCCTGAATCTTATATATAATACAGTTTAACATCTTACTACTAATCAAAATTCATATATATTTTATAGATACCATTATAGGACTTAACAGAATATTTGTGTTCCATCACTGCCTGCTATAAATCAATTTGTAAGTGAATTATGGTTTTCTATGTACTTCCTTTATAAAATTAGAGAAAAACTTCTCTTGAAAAGACTTGAAACAGTAGATACAATTGAACTAAATTTAAAAATTCAGAGGAGTATAGAAAAGTCACATATTTAACAGAAAAATGATAATGTTCAAATAAATATTACTACTTATTACTTATTGCTACTATTACTGTTACTATATTAATTTCATGAGCAATACACTCATACTGTTATGTTAACTGAGGAGTAACTTTTTTAGATTAAGAAGAATCACGAGCTTTAGTGTGGTGGTTTTAAAATATGTAAATTCTCTGACAGTCTTCCCATCAAAAGGCAGAATCTAATTCCTCTCCCTTTTAATGTGAGATGGTATAAATAATCATGTCTAAAATATAGAATGTAGTGGCAGTGACGGGACCTCCAAGGTTAGGTCATGAAAAGCATAGCTTCTGTGTGGCTCTTTCTTTTGGATGGCTCACTCTAAGAGAAGCCAGCCTCCATGTTTTGAGAACACTCAAGCAGCACTGTGGAGAGGCCCCTGTGAAGAGGAAATAAGTTCCCCTGCTGATAGCACCAAATTGGTGGCCATATAGTGAGCCACATTGGAAGCCGATCTTTTAGCCCTGTTAATCCTTCAGGTGACTGAGATATTAAAGATCTGGGTCGAAATATCCAGTTGCAGGAAGAACAAATGTAAGGTCTCAAAAGGGCAACATATCTTGGAATGTAAAGTGTGTTCAAGAGGCCAAGAGATAGTCAGTATGACTGGAGCATAATGAAAAGCGAGTGAACTGGATTGTGAGGTAGGCTGATGAGTTGAAATTCAGTTATTATCACTTTGAGGCAACAGTGTCCATCTCAGTTCTAATAACTTGGTGTCTAAAAAAAATACTGCTTTAATCATGAAAGCTAAAGAAACAGCCATTTCTACTTATTTAGAACATTTCTGGAAGGCACATTCACACTGCACTTGCTTGACATTTAATCAGATTTTTAGATTGGCAAAATGATAGGTTGAAGTTGCTCGTGGTAAGTCATAACACCTCATTTGATAGCTTGCTGAATAACAGATGAAAGTATTACCATATCAATTCATTCTTTCAATTCATGTCCATGAGTATCAACTATAACATGATTGCTCTTACATGCAAAAAAATGTATAACCTCTACAATTCTATCAGATCTTTATTGCTATTACTTTTCTAAGATATGAACTGAATAACTCCTTATGTGTTTCTTCCTCTTTCTATCACTCATATTTATGGAGAGGAAAAAAATCATTAGTTAAACACCTAAAGATATATTCAGGTTCAAAATGAAAGATACATTAATGGTTTTACAAAAGTAAAAGTGCTTTCCATTTGCATTCTCATTTTAAAATCAGGGATGCTGGAAAATAAAAAGTGTTGATTCTATCCCACTTTATTACAGAGGCCCTGATTCTCCTTTCTTAAAATAGGGCCGAATGAGGGGAGAAAGCCCTTCATCTCCAGGTATGTAAGTCTTGTACATGACTGAAGTCATGAAGCCTTACATGTCATCATATTCAAGATACATTTTAATTAGGTTGTTTAACGGCTTTTTGGGAAAAGATGAAACTTGAAAATAAAGTGTAAAAATGTGGCCCTGAAATTTAATCTATAAATAAGCCCATAATGAAGCTCACTGGGGATATATAAAACTAGTTTAAATATTAGTACAGCTCCTTGTCTTGATTAAAGGTATTTGCTTTTCTTTCTTTCTTTTTTAAAAGGGACTTGACTGGAGGTATTTAGTTACATGAAGAAAAAAATGGGTTAGGTTGAAGTTGACCAGCAACTAAATTAAGAGTAGAGGAGTTGAAGAATGAAGTATGTGCAGAATTCACCCAAGCACTGTCTAGGTTAGAGTGAGTCTTGATCATAAATATTATTATGGTTCCATTATGAGAAAGAGTTCTTAAACTACCTTATAGTTGAAGGACACTTCCTCAGATTATCTATCTTCTCTCATCAGATTCCGAGCTTCCTTAGCAGTGTTTTGGTTATAGTCTGGCTTCTCACTATAGATTTGCCTAAAGGAAGAAACTATATTGGTCATGTCAACACCTGTGCTCTGTTGCACATGAACTCTGGAATACAGATATGGATAAATAGGTAGATACACACATATATTTATATTTTAGTTTTATAATGTATTTTTTAACATCTTTATTGGAGTATAATGCTTTACAATGTTGTGTTAGTTGCTGCTGTATAACAAAGTGAATCAGCTATATGTATACATATATCCCCATATCCCCTCCCTTTTGTGCCTCCCTCCCACCCTCCCTATCCCACACCTCTAGGTGGTCATAAATCACCAGAGCTGATCTCCCTGTGCTATGCGGCTGCTTCCCACTAGCTATCTATTTTACATTTGGTAGTGTTTATATGTCAATGACATTCTCTCACTTCGTCCCAGCTTACTGTTTCCCCTCCCTGTGTAAAAGTTTTTTCACACAATTCTAAGCTTGGTGAATATAAATCTGATTTTGAGTGATGAATCTGTTATTGTTATGCTCTTGAGATCTATTATCTGAACCACAAAGCCCATAGACTTGAGTCTGGACACTGGTAACTTAACCAAACGAATGTCCCGTTTGGTATTTTTTGTAACCAAACAAAGCCCAGAACTTTGGGGAGATAGGATTTCATCACTTTTCACACATCTACATTGCTTTGTCTTTCTTTTGAATTTATAAAGAATCCTTTGACAAATAATTCTCAATGGCTCTCCTTTGGGTTCTTTCTCCTTGGGAGGGGCTTCTCTCCCCCACCCCAAACACTCCCTTCCCCCTTTTGCAACAGAGCAATTATGGGCAACCTACTAAATGGGAGAAAGATTTGCAAATCATATATCCAAAAGGGGGTAATATCCAAAATACATAAAGAACTCATATAACTCAATAGCAAACAAAAACAAAAACCCACAAAAACAAGCAATCTGATTAAAAATGGGCAGAGGATCTGAATAGCCATTTTTCCAAAGAAGACATACAGATGGCCAACAGGCACATGAAAAGATGTTAAACATCACTAATTATCAGGGAAATGCAAATCAAAACCACAGTGAGATATCACCTCACACCTGTTTAGAATGGCTATCATCAAAAAGACAAGAAATAACAAGTGTTGGCAAGGATGTGGAGAAAAAGGAATCCTTGTACAGTGTTCGTGGGAATGTAAATTGGTGCAGCCGCTATGGAAACAGTACAGAGGTTCCTCAGAAAATTAAAAATAGAACTACTATATGATCCAGCAATCCCACTTCTGGGTATCTATGCAAAGAAAACGAATATACTGACTTGAAAAGTTATCTGCATCCCCATGTTTATTGCAGCATTACTTATAATAACCAAGATATAGAAACAACCTAAGTGTGTCCATAGAGAAATGAACGGATAAAGAAAATGTGGTGTATGTGCTGTATACACACACACACACACACACACACACACACACACAGGAATATAATTTGGCCATAAAAAAGAATGAAATCCTGCCATCTGCAACAACATGGATGGACCTTGAGGGCATTATGCTAAGTGAAATAAGTCAGAGGCAGACAAACACTGTATATGCTCTCACTCATATGCGGAATCTAAAAAAACAAAACAAAACAAAACCAACAACCAAAAAACCAAGCTCATAGATACACAGAACAAATTGGTGGTTGCCAGAGGTAGGGGGCCAAGGAGTGGGAGAAATGGATGAAGGAAGTCAAAAGGTACAAACTTCCAGTTATAAAGTCAGTCAGTCTTGGGGATATAACATACAGCATGGTGACTATAGTTAATTATACTGTATTTCATATTTGAAAGTTGCTAAGAGAATAAATCATAAAAGTTCTCTTCACAGGAAAAACCAGTTCTGTAACTATGGCAACTAGACTTATTGTGGTGATCATTTTGCAGTATATACAAATATTGAATCACTATGTTGTACACCTGAAGCTAATATAATGTTATATATCAATTATACCTCAATAAAAACTTTTAACAAAAATAAAGCAATTATAAAATTAGCAAAAGGTTGGGTGTTTTCTACTTACTTTGGAAATTTTAGGATGATATACATCTCAATATGTTTTCATATCGTTTTGCTGAACAGATTATACTTATGTTATACTTATAATCAAAAAGATGCTTCCAGGGATTTTGGTTACCATCTTTGGAATATATTTTACCATAGGGTGTATTAAAATTAACATTACTATGTAATAAAATTCCATACCACAAGCCATGGATTATTTAGATAATTGTAACCAGCTATTCTTAAACTGTTTACCTATTCAAGATTAAAAAATTAAATGTGGTAGTACAAGGCAGTTTTTTCAGTGTAATGGAGGTCAATAGTAAATGGCAATAATCCAAAGTTTTACACATCCATTTTCCCTTCTCTAAATAATAAGGCATTTTTCCCTTTAAATATAAATATCTCTATGAGCAATTCTTCTTGGTGGTTATAGAAAGGGCAAAACGTCTCTCTCCTCTTGCCTTAGTACATTTCCTTTAGGCAATAAAAATACTAAGATGTTTCAGGTGAAATTTTGAGCTTGGTTGCTATAGCTTGCATTTTCTGATATAATACTCCCATTGATCTGAATACTCTTTTCTTTGTTGCTCAGTTTTATTGTATGTGTTTATTGTAATCCTCCTCAAAATGCTTTCTGAAAGTAGCAAACAAAATATAATCATTCTCTTCCTTAGGATATAAGAGTGTTCATTTCATGACCTATTTATCACTAAAATGTGCTATAAAATATACTCTTCTACTAACAATTGTTTTAACATCATTTTATGTTGTAGAAAACATGGTCACTATTATTTTTTGGCTTTTAAAGGCTGTTAGTATAAAGTTCTGTACTCCTTGACTCCAAAACTGCCATAATTGAATTGTGATCTGTTGTTTTCTCCTCTCCAAGGGGACTTCGTATTCATTAGTTGTCTCTTTTAAGATATTCTGCAAGATCTGACACATGGATATGTTTATTAAACTAATGAAAAGAAAAGTTCCCAGGCAGAACCTTGAAATGCCAGATATCTGCTAAGGGAAAAAAAAAAAAAAAAGACACCAGCAAATAGATGCCTGAGAAAAACAAAGCTGGATACTGAAAGACATTTGGTGGCCAACATAAGTGTAAAAAAGGAAAGGGCCTGACTACCATGATAATGACCCGATCACAGCTTTAGCAGTGGAAATGGTGTTGTATGATTAAGAAACTAAATCTCCAGCCAAATCTTCGTTATCATAAAATAGTCACACCATAGAGCAAACATTTTATTAATACCTGAAGTAATACCCATCCTTCTGATGACATATTAACCTGATATTATAAGTCAAGCTGAGAATGTATGAAATGTGCAAGGATTCCCTAACTTGTGTACAAGGAGAGGGATCATTTCCTTTCCCTGAAACCTTGAGATGAAACACTCTGTCTGCTATAAGGATGGCATGAACTCCCATGTGATTCCAAACAGAAAAAGGGAGATTTAGTGATCTTGATTTAAGCTCTAGTTCCATCAGATTTTACCAGCCAACCAAAGAGAAGATTAAACAGCAACACAAACTGATTTAGAAATCTACCAGTTAAGGCTTTGGGAATTGGCCCAATACCTAAAGTTTGCACCTTGAAAATACAGAAAGATTAATCATGACCCCAGAGACTGCATTAGTCCTTGAGTCATATCAGGATGCATGTGCTGGTAAATATGATGGTTGTGAACTATTCTATATGGTAATATATTAAAGAACTTGATTTTGAATCAAAATAGATTGCCCAAATCATAGACAACTGAATCATCTCATCCAAACAGCTCATCTATGAAGGATAAAAGGAAGAGAGCTGGCATTTACTGAGCATCCACCATATCATGTTAGGCTTATTGCTATTCCTTTTCACATACTCAATTTACTTTAAAACTCAGAATATCTCTAAGTGGAGGGTGCTCTTGGTTATAGAAAACAGAGCTAAGTGAAGTGCATGGAAATGAAGTAAATTACCCACGCTCTGCTTTGCTGTACCTCCACCCACCTCCAACCTGAATTTCTTCCACATGTTTAAAATCATCAAAAAATTTCCTGTTCCTCTCTGCAGAACAAATGAAAGAACAGGTATGAACTAAATGAGCATGTGTAGGATTTGAATTGACACCAGATTGTATTTATAAAATGGTTTAAAATTTGGAATCTTTAAAATAGTCTTCCAATCCAATAATAAAACACATCTAAGTTTTTTTTTAAAAAAAACCTGTTCTTCTGTAGAGTTCAGAAAACTGCAGTAGCAAAGGTATTGATTTTAACATTCTAACTTTAATTAGCCAACTTTCTGAATGCTCTAATAATTCTTAAAAGTTTTGTTATTGTCTATTCTGTAGAATTTTTCAGGTATAGAGTTGTATGATGTATCAGTTAAGGTGTCTGTCACCTTTTCAATATTCATAACTTCTATTGTTTCTCTTTTTTTGGCTAGCATTTCTAAACGTTCAAAGTAATAGTTTTAAGTAAAAAGTTCAAAGCATTTCATTCCTTTTCTGAATTTAATAGAAAAGTTTCTGGTCTTTTATCATTTAGTGTTTAGTGTTTCTACTGATATGTGTGCATGCATGTGTGTGTGTAAATATTGATGTAAACAACACATACATTTATTACATTAAGGATTATGGAAGTATCCTAATATTTTCCTTTCAGTAAGGAGTTTTATTATTAGGAATAAATATTAAGGTTTATCAAATGCAATATTAACTTCTATAAAATGATCTTATGATTATTTTTGGCATATTAAAATTCTCATATCAATGATTTTTAAGCTGTAGTATGAATACCTGTTTGTCTTGAAGTATTAATCTTTTAATGTGATTCTGATTATATTGGCTAATATTTTATACAGAATTTATATGTGAAAATAAAGAAGCAATAGTCGTGTTGATTTGATATAGCTATTTTCTAGCTTAATATAAATATCTTTATAATGGTTCTTTATTCATTATGACTTGAAAAACTAGTGGTATACATTCAATCTATTCCCAAAGAGTTGAAAGAAATGATATATATAACACCTGGCCAGGTTTTGAGAGAGTAGTTCGTTTGACTACAATCTCTGTCTTCCATAGTTAATTGGTTTACTGTGGTTTTCTAACCGTACTTGAGTCAATTTCAGGATTTTATATAACACTAGAAAATCTATTAACCTTGAGCTGCAGAAAATAGCCCCCTATAATCCTTTCATTTTCACATGCATTTGTTATTTTCCCATTTCTCACATCTAATTTTGCTTAATTAATCTATTTATCAAATGACTACCTCTTAGAGTTTTCTATCAATCTCCCTCTTCTCTTTTCCTTTCATACTTTCCTTACCTTTTAAAAAAAAATATTCATCAGTTTCAAAATATTTCATTTAAGATATTTCTAGTTTCATTGTTGTCACAATGAATCAGTCAGGTTAACCAGAGAAGCAGAACCAGTAAGATATAAAAATATTTATATAGATATATAAAAATATCTACATATCTACCTACCTACCTACCTAACAGAGAGATTACAAGCAATTGGCCTACATGATCATGGTGGCTGGTTAGTACAATATCTATAGGGTAGGGAGTCAGGAAGGGACAATCATGAACAGGTTGGAATGCATGGACATGGGCCAAAGCTCTGTTCAGAGGTCGTCAGGAAAGAAAAATTTTGAGCATGGTGAAAGTTGTCCATGGCATGGGTGGACACTACCGTGCATAGTTGGAATATCTTCTCTCTCTCAAGAAAGCCTCAGCTGTCTTTAGGCCTTCCAACCGAATAAGTCAGACTGAACCTGACTGAAAGTCAGTTAATTAGAGACTTTCATTATATCTGAAAAACCCCTTCACGGCAAAACTTAGTGTTTGAATAACTGGGGACTGTAGTCTAGCCAAGCTGACATATCAAAAAAGCCATCCAACATATCCTTTTCTGTATATTCTGTTTTCCTTCTTTTCTCTTTCCTAGTGATTTCTAAAATAAACAGTCTGTGTTTAGCTTGACTTGAGATTTTTATAAATATAAACATCTTATTCAAACTTATGTTTCTCAGTTAATTTGTGAAAAAAACCCTGGTAATTAATTTTTTTCCTCTCAATTTGCATTAGAGTAATTCAGTGTTTTACTGATCCTTCAACTAACTGCCTCTGGTATTTGCGGTAAAATAAATTAATTGGCATCTAATTCCTGGTTCGGCCCTTCCTACACTTGGATGATCTGTTGTCTCTTGTCCCTCTCACTCTAAGCTCTGCTTTGGGCTTGACAAGTCAAACTCACCATAGATCTGTTTCCTTCACTGTCGTATAAATATAAGGCTGATGCATATAACTGAGATTTCCTAATGGTTTGGAATAATATAATACAGGGGAATATAAGCAAGCACAGGACAGAAAGGATCTTAACAATGCTGTTCACCAAGTCCCTGAATTCATGTCATCATAAAAATGTTTATCTTCTGGATCTAATCCTTGCCAAAGTGAACGTTTTGGCATATGTAAGGTGTGTGTGTGTGTATATGTATACACATATATATTCAAATATATAAAATATACATATAATATACAAATATTATATACACATATTTATTATATACATGCATAATCTACCAAAGGAAATTTTCAATCTGATCATACTTTATTGCACAGAGCAATTCAGCTTGATTTATCCAAGCCATAGTCTTATCTTTCTCCATCATGAGGGAAATTAATTTTTTTCAATAAAAGAATCATTTCTACTAGCAAAAATTTATGCCTGCATCCATCCCCAAAGCAGAAGCAGCTAAGGCCAGTTTGTGTTTCCCTTTTCTTCTACTATAGGAATATGCTGACTGGTATTTTTGTTTAGTCTACTGGAGTTATATCTTAATTATGCACACATAGCTTTTGTTTCAGGAGTTACAATTTGTATATTATCTTCGAAAATAATATGAACCAAAACTATTTAAGCTTCCCTGTATTTATATGGATACAATTTTCATGGCAACATTTTCTGGATACAACTTCCCCAACTGTCTTTTGTTTATTCAATAAGAGTTCTCTGTAAGAGTGCAAGAATGATAAATTTCCAAATCACTTGCTTTAAAAAATTTTTCATCTGCATTTGTAAAAGGCAGCTTGGTTGAACTTAGAATTGTAGTGGATATATTTCTCCGTGGAAAAGTACTAGATAAGAGTTCTAGCAGCAGAGAGCACCTGAAGAGCAGCCACTGAGAATTCTGGGACTCAGGGGCCCTTCCAGCCATTATTTAACCCTCATATGGTTGTAAAAATCAAGAACAAATGGAGAGCAGCCTTGAAAATTCCCTGAGCAGACAAAACCAGTTTAGTCAAACAAGCAAAGCTCAATTTAGCTTATTTTACAAGATTAACTTAACCTGGGTCATTTCTTGTTTATGCCTCTGGAAATCATAAACAAAACTTAAACTCTTGCCCAGGATCGAAAGGAAGTAACTACTGACCAATTCCCTATCATTTAAGAAAATTCCAATATTATAACCAATCACTGTGCAAAATAAAGTCACTGTCTTCTCACTATCTAAGCTGCTTTATAATAACATACCCCTGAGCTTCATTTCATGTTTTGGTTTGAATGCTCCAGTTTGCAAACTGTCTTTTGGTATGTGCACAATAAACTTTTACTAATTACTACTTTGATGATTCATTGCCTTTAGTTTTGCTATTTCTGATCTTTTGACACAATGTACCCAGAAGACGACAGGCTAAAAAAAGACTCCTCATAGGCACCAGCCTGACCACACACTGGGAGCCAGGGGTACCTTTCAACCACCTTACAGCTCTCCAGCTACAGCCTCAAAGACCCGTATGGCCACCAACCAGCCTGTTCATGAACTGGTGTCCCAAAGGCCTTTGAACCTTAGGTTACAAATTATTGGCAAAGGAATCTAGGGCCCTAACAGCAACCATCCCACGCGCATGGTAGTGCCTCTGGGACCCTTTCCGAAACCCAGTGCTGTAAAATCCACAACTCCTACTAGGCCATCAGCAGGGCTAGCGCTTCCTGCCCGAGTCCACCTCACCCTCTCAGACCCCAGAACTCTACTGAAAACCTACCTGTCAACTCGGTGGTGCATGGGAGCACTTCCAGACGCTTTCTGCCCTGGCGATGGTACCCTGAGGGTCCTTTCTAGGACCATACTGCACATAAACTGTGTTCCAGGGTAACCTTATGGTAGCCAGTTCCCTTGCTGTAGCACACAAGGCTCTATTGGCAATCATCCTTCCACGGCGGTAGAGCTTCGGGCGCCCATTAATTACATGACGCTAGTGCAGCTGGAAATCTTCCGGCCACCAAACTTCCTACCAGCTAGGGATCTGGGATGCTTTCAACCCCAGCCTGTGTGAACGCTGAAGAACCCAAGGTTCTTCGGCAATCAGCCTGCCCCTCTGCTAAGGAAAGGAGGGCACTTTCAGTCACAACACTGGCATCCAGCAGAGGTAGCAGGAGTCCTTCAACCTTCAGTCGGCTCACAAGTTCGGGAAACATGAGCCTTCTCGGCCACTGTCTCTCCCTCGTGCAGGTGCCCCGGAACCTTCCTGCCAGAAACCTGCCCCCTCGCCAGGGTTCCGCGGATCCTTCAGGCCCCCAGATGGTCCTTATAAAGCGTAAATCCGAGCAATTCATACTAGGCCGTCAACAGGTCTTTCGGTCTGGAGACATCCTTCCCAATCAGACAGCTGGACTCTTATCACTTCACTGGGGTCACGGGAGAGAGGCACAGGGCTGTGGGAGGCACTTCTGCAACTGGAGGCCCTTTTGGCGACTAGACTTACCACGCACAGTTGTGCCAGGGGCCCGGCCCAAAATCCTTGCTGTGGAATATGGCCCTTTTGCGAACTAAACTTCCAGCTCCCTGGAGCCCTTCTGGCAGCATACTTCCATCGTATTGGTGTCATAAGGGCCCTTCCACCCCTAAGCGTTTCAGGGAGAACTTTCCGTCCACAGTTGATAGTGTGCACCTGGAGATTTTGACTATAAGTTTGCCTCACTGCTCCGGATTCCTTTTTGGCTTAGTAACCTGAGCCATTTCGGCCACCATCCCTACCCACTCCGCCCCCATCGGCCTTAGTACCCTGGAGAACCTTCCAACCATCAATTTAACCCCTCACTAGAATTCCAGAGCTCCTCTGGCCTAAAGTCATCAAAAAAGTATATACCCTTGAGACCACAGGCTACAGAACAGAGACCTTTGGCATCTAGGACTCCTGGAGTTCTTCCAGACACATGCGGTCCAGGGCACTGGCACCCTGAAGCACTTCCAGACACCTTCTGCCCTGGTGCTGGTGCCCTGCGGGTCCCTTATCAGACCATGCTACCTGCATACTGGGTTCCAGGAGAGCCCTTATGAGCACCAGCTTGCTCTACTGCTAAGGAATATGTGGCCTTACAAACACCTATCGAGAACACTGTTGCAAGGGGATCCTTTTCACCACCACACCACCTTCTGGGCACTGCCCCCAGGAAACCTTCCGGCCACCAGAGTTCCCGACAGCAGGAGATCCGAATTCCCTCTGGAATCCTTAGTCTATATATGCGCTAGTGAGTCTTGGGTTCTTTAGTGACCAGATAGTCCGCCCGTGGTGGAAAGGAAAGCACTTGGTTATGGCACTAGCCACTGGCTGGGGAGGGGTAGGCCTCAACTGCTCCAAGTCAGCAAAGTGATGAAGTAAGATCCCTTGGGGCCACCGTCCACCCATCCAGCTGGTGCCCCAGGGTAACCTTCCTGCCACCAACCTGCCTCCTCCATAGGGTTCTATGGATTCTTCACACCCCTCAGTAGAAGCACAGGCTCCTCCTACCAGCACCTCAGCAGGAGGCAGAATTTACACCTTGGGCCCAGCAAGCCATAGCTCCCGCTCACAGCCCAGGACCCTACTGTGCACATGCCTGACACCTCAATGATGCCTTGGTGGGGTACTTCTGGACACCATTTCCCCTGACATGGTGACCCTTTTGGCAACTAGACTGTCAGTGCACTGAGGTCCTACGAACTGAATTAAGAATCCTTGCTGTGATCAAGGATTTACTGTATAGCACAGGGAATTATATACCCAGTACCTTGTAATAACCTATAAGGTAATATAAGCTGCACTGTGCTGTACAGCTGAAACTAACACAGTATTGTCAACTACAATAGAAAAAAAATCCAGTTTTAGACTCATTTACCTGTCTAGTTCAGCAACATTTTTTCCCTCCTGTGTCAGAGAGGGATTTTGATATAAATATTTGATGCTACAAAAATGCAAATAACTCTAATAAAGATAAGAAGTAACCTACAGAAAAACAAAAAAGAAAAGAAAAAGAATCCTTGCTGTGGAATATACGACCTTACTGGAAACCATACTAACAGTTTGTTGGTGCCTGGGGTCCCCTTTGGCCCCAGTACTCCCATCCTGTTAGTGTCATAAGGGCCATTCCAGCCCTAAAAGTTTTTGTGAGGTCCTTCCTGCCCACAGTCCAATGGGAATCACGGGCTGTCAGCCAAGTTTGACAGCCTGCGTACTGCTGAAACCGGAACACGTTCGATCGAAGTACAGGTCTCTGACCGAGATACCCCGGGCCCTTTAAACTAAGAAATTTGATTGCTTTCGGCCACCATCCTTCCCCGAGCTCAGGTGCCCTGTAAAATCACGGACCACCAACAGTACCCTTGCTCTAAGGTTCCAGCACTATCTCCGGCCTGCTATCATTCACGTGCCCGGGAACCGAAGGTTCTTATGCCACGAACCTGCCCCCCGTGATGCAGAATCTAGAACCCTTTAGGTCACGAGTTAGGCCCGGCTGTGGTGAGCCAATAGCTCTTCCAGTCCTCCGCTAGCTCGTGTGCCATGGAACTTAGAACCCTTTCAGTCACCTGGCTTGCTCGCTAGTGTCCCTGGAGACTTTCCGATCACCAGCCAACCCAGCACCTAAGGTTCCTAGGGGTTTTATGGCCCCTAGTCTCACCGTTATTTGGGGGCACAGTGTACCCTTGTGACCATCACCCTCACAATAGGCTGCAGAACTTGGAGCCCTCTGTGCGTCTCATTCATTTTGATCGGTAGGAACCAAGGGGGTTCCTCCGGAATCATGCTGCCCTGGCCATTGGTACTCAGAAAGGACTTCTGGACACATTCTGCTCTGGTGTTAGTGACCTGTGGGTCCTTTCTGAGACTACACTACCTTTGCGTAGGGTTCTAGGAGAGCCCTTATGTACACTAGCCTGCACCCTTGCTTTGGAATGGAGTTCTCTACTGGCAATCACCCATCCAGAAATCTGAAGCACGGGGCTCCTTTTTGCCACTTCAAATACATCTGGGTGTTGACCCAGGAAACCTTCCGGCCATCAAACTTGATGCTATCTAGGGTGCCGGATTTTCTATAGGCCCACACTCTGTGCACGCTCTGGGGAACTAAGTGTTCTTTGGCGACCTGCTGGCTTGTCTGAGGTGGAAAGGAGAGTATTTTGAGTCACAGAGCGGCCACCCTGCAGGGGAATCATGAGCCTTTCAGGCCATCACTCAGCCCTCAATCTCAGGAGTCCTGAGCCCTCGCGGCCACCATCTATCTCTTACACAGGTGACCAAGGAATCTTCCTGCCAAAAACCTGATCACTCACTGGGGTGCCAGTGATTATTCAGACCCCCATATTGTCTTTATACAACGCAATCATGAGTTCCTCTTACCCAGCTTTCAGAAGGACTAGCTCTTTTTGTCTGGGTCATTCTCACTTTCTTAGCACCGCCCCACCCCATGACTCCTCGGGATGCCTACTTAACATTGGACTGATGCCGGAGTGAGCACTTTCAGACATCATCTTCCCTGGCTTGGCTGTCCTGTGGGTCCTTTTGTGACCAGACCGCCTGTGTACTAGAATACTATGGGCCGAAGTAAGAATTCGTGTCGAGCATATACGCCCCCTACTGGAAACCATACTTGTACTCTCATGTTAGTGTCATGAGGGCATTTATGTTCCCATAAATTTCTGGGAGTCCTTCCTACCCACAGTACACGGTCATGTCCGGGTCCTGGGGATTTCTAGCCATCAATTTGCCTATCTGCTACTGAAACCGAATCATATTCAGTCACAGTTTAGGACGCCTTCTGGGATATCGTGGGCCTTTTCGGATCCAGAATCTGAGCCTTTCAGACACCATCCATCCTCCTCTTTCCCTAACCCCCACTTCCCCCGGCTCCTCACTTGGTTACCCAGGGAAATCTTCCAAATACCAACATGGCCTCTCACTAAGGTTCCAGGGCTCCTTCTGGCCCCGAGTCATCACATGTACCTAGGAACCAAATGGTATTCTGATACCAAAATGCCAGTGTGGTGGAGAACCCAGAACCCTTATGGTCATTGGACAGGCCTTGAACTGGGTAACTAATGGCCCTTTCAGTCCTCAGCTGCTCTGTTTTCAACAGAACCTATAATCCTTTTGGTTTAGGGCCTCCCACGAGATAGTGTCTCTGGGTACCTTCCCATCACCATCTGGCCCGGCCTCCGGGGTTCCATATGTCCTTATGGCCCCCAGCCAGCCTGCGAAGTGGGGAATCACATACCTTCTGACCACCATCCGCCCTGCAGACTATGGAACCCAGAGTCCATTGGGGATCATTACTAACCTGGAGGTGGGTTTCCTGGCACGAGCCGTCCAGGGGCGCTGGCATGCCGGGAGCACTCCCGCACGTATCTGCCCCAGTGCTGGTGTCTTAGGAGTGCTGAGACCAGGCTGCCCACACACTAGGTTCCAGAAGATCCCATAAGGACATTAGGCTGCTTAATGCTGTGGAACACAGAACCCTATAAACAACCATCCATCCAGATCCCTGGGGCAAGAGAGCCCTTCTGCATCACCGTACCTCTATCTAGCTGGTATACCTGGAAAGCTTCCAGCCTCCAGACTTCCTAGCAGCTAGAGTTCCGGGATAGCCACCGGCCCTCAGCCTGAATTTGTTCTGGGGAGCCAAAGGTTCTTGGACAACCAGCCTGCCCATCTGCAGTGAAAGGAGAGGATTTCCCCTCACAGCACTAACACCCACCAGGTGGAACTGTGAGCCTTTCAGGCCTTCAGTTAGCTAGCAATCTTGGGATTAAATGAGCCCTCTCGGCCACCGTCTGCCCTCTTGTCGGTGCCCCAGGAAATTTTCCTGCCGCTAAATTTCCCTCTCACCAAGGTTCCGGCGATCCTTCAGGTCCACAAACTGTACTCATGCGGTGGGAACATGGGCTCCTCTCATTCAGCCATCAACCTGATGAGCCCTCAGGCCCCGGGACTCTTCTGGATTCTTGCCTGCTACCACACTGGTGCCGCAAGGGGCACTTCCGGACACCATCTGCCATACAACTGCTGCCTGGGGGCCCTGATTTAGCCACATTGCCAGTGAACTGGCGTCACGTGGGCCCTCCCCAGATCCTGTGATGTGGAATATATAGTCTAATTGGAAACCACACTTCCAGTACTCCGGTGGCCTCAGTCCCAATTAGGCACCGTACTCCACATCGCATTAGGGAAGTTTCCAGGAGTTCTTACTGCTCAGAGTACACTGACATGCTCAGGAACGGGGGATTTCTGGCTATTACTTTACCTGTCAGTTTTTAAAACTAGAGTGTTTTTGGTCACAGTATCAGACTTGGGATTATGTACTGTGAGCCTCACAGCTAAGGAATCTCAGCCTTTTCAGACACCGTACTTCCCACCAACATGGATGAACCAATGAACTTTCAAGCCAACGACGTATCTCCTCCCTTAGATTCCGGTGTTCCTTAGAGTCTAGAATTGTTCGGCTTCCCTGCAGACCTAAAGTTATTAGGTCACCAGCTTGACACTGTGATGCAGAAATCAGGGCCTTTCCAGTCACCAGCCTGGCCTGGCCTTGGGGATGGTCCTCAGCTATCCCATTTGAAACAGAACCTAGAACCCTTTCAAACATGGAACTCCACACGAATTAGTGTCCCTGGGCACCTTCCAAGCACCATCTGGTCTGGCACCTAGAGTTCCACGTGTCCTTATGACCCTAGCCTGTCCATAAGCTGGAGAAACCAGATATGCTTCACATCATCACCATCTTTGTAGGCTGTGAAACTCAGAACCTGAACTCTAGGTCCCTTAAGACTCTTCTGGACACGTTTGGTCCAGGGCACTCACACCAAGGGAGCACTTCCGGACATGTTCTGCCCTGGTGCAGGTGCCCTGTGCGTTCTTTCTGAAGCCAAACTACTTGTGCACTGGGTTCCAGGAGAGCCCATATGGGCACTATCCTGCACTGGGTTGTGGCACACACTGCCCTACTGGCAACCATCCACCCAGAGATCTGGTGCAAGGGGCCTCTTCTCCACTGCATCTTTTTTTTTTAAATATTTATTTATTTATTTGGTTGTGCTGGGTCTTAGCTGAGGCTTACAGCCTCCTTACTTGTTGCATGCGAACTCTTAGTTGCAGTATGCATGTGGGATCTAGTTCTCTGACTAGGGATCGAACCCGGGCTCCCTGCATTGGGAGCGTGGAGTCTTAATCACTGTGCCACTAGGGAAGTCCCTCCCCACCGCATCTTCATCTGTAAGTGCCCAGGGAACTTCTGGCCATCGGACTTCTTGCTAGCTAGGGTTCTAGGTTTCCTACTGGCCCCCACTGGCACATTCATGAGAACCGAGGATTCTTGGCGAACTGTCTTCCTGCCTTAGGTGGAGACCATTTGGGGTCACAGCACTATCATCCTGCAGGGGAACCGAGAGCTTACTAGTTGGGGAATCGTGAGTTCTCTCGGCCACTAGCTGTCCCTCTTGTTGGTGCCCCAGAGAACCTTCCTGCCAACAACCTGACTGCTCAGTAGGGTTCTGATGATAATGAAGGCTCCTACATTATCCTCATGGGATGGAAACCTGGGTTCCTCCAATTAGACTGAGAGCAGAACAAGGTCTTTTGCTCTTGGGCTATGTTGCCCTCTCATGCCTGGGACATTTCCATGCCCCTCGCTGGTAGCATGGGCATTACTCCTGGACAGCATCTGCCCTAGTACTGCTGCCCAGCTGGCCATTTAGGCAGAAACAATACCTGCATACAGGGGTCCCATCAGCCCTAGCCGGAGGCTGTGCTGTAGAATATATAGACCTATTGGAAACCATACTTGTAAAATGCTGGTATTCCAGACCCATTTTGGCACCCAAACTCTACCACATTAGTGTCATGAGGGCCTTCTTCACCATAGAGTTTTAGGGTAGTTCCCATCTACAATGCACCAGTGTGCTTGGGACCTGGGGGCTTTCCAGCCATCAGTCTGGCTGCCTACTGTTGAAATGGGAGCACTTTCAGTCACAGTACATAACACACTGAGGTAACATGGGTACTTCTGGTTCAGGTACGTGGCTCCTCGCTAGGGTTCCAGGGTTCTTTCCTGGAAGTCTTGTAGCATGCCTGAGAACTGAAGGTTCTTTGGCCACCAGCCTGCCTGCATGATGCAGAAACGAGAATTCTTCCAGCCACTGGTCAGGCCTAGTTCTAGGAATATTTGGCCCCTCCAGTGCTCAGCTACACCATTTGCACATACCCTTCCCACAATCACCCTCCCTATAGGCTGTGGAACCCAGAGCCCACTGAGCATTGTTTTCCATCCTGACATCCGGGAACAAGGAGGTTTTCAGGACACTTGCACTTGGAGCACTTCTGGTGACTTTCTGCCCTGGCACTGGTGTTCTTGGGGGTACTTTCTGAGACCAGGCTGCCTGTGCACTGGGTTCTATAATGACAATAGGCTGCTTAGTGCTGTGGAACACAGAACCCTATAAGTAACCATTTATCTACAACCCTGGTGCAAGATGGCCCCTTTTCGCCACTGTACCTTCATCTGCACAGTGCCCTGGGGAACCTTCCGGCCACCAGACTTGCCACCAGCTAGGGTTCCAGGATTCCTGCCAGCTGCCAGCCTGTGTGCACTGTGGAGAACCAAGAACTGTGTTGCTCTCTTGGACAACCAGCCTGCTCACCGGTGGTGGAAGGAGAGCATTTCCCCTCATAGCACTACCATACCCCAGGGGAACTGTGGGCCTGATGTTGAAACCAGAACACCTTTGTTCACAGTACAGGCCTCACTAAGGTATCATCTGCACTTCCAGCCCAGGAATCATGAACCCTCTAGGCCACCGTCTGTCCTTCCTGTGGGGACCCCAAAGAATCTTCCTGCCACCAACATGTCCATTCACTAAGGTTCTGGGGATCTTTCAGGCTCCTAATCACACTTACGCGGTAGAACCCAGGTTCCTCCTATTAGTCTGTCAGCAGGACAAGACATTTTGGTCTGAGTCCATCTTGATTTTTCAGTCCCTGGGATTCTTCTGGATATGTGCCTGCCACTGTACTGGTGCCATGGGAGGCAGCTCAGGACACCATCTGACCTGGCACTGCTGCCCTGAGGGCCCTCTTTGCAACTATACTTCCTAAAACCTAGGGTCCCATAGGTCGTGGCCAAATCTTGTGTTTTGAGAACCACATGTCCAGCACACTGGTGTCCCTTTGGCCCCTGTTACTTCCATCGTGTTAGTGTCAGGAGGGCCTTTCTGGCTTTCAGGAATTTCTTTCCGCCCACATTCTCCTGGCATGCTAGTGACCTGGAGGTTTTGTGGTTATCATTTTGCAACTCTGCTGCTGAACCAGAGCATGTTCAGCCACAGTACAGACCTCAACTGGGTTACCCTTGGCCCTTTGGCTCAGCTGTCTGAGTCCCTTTGGCTACCGTAAGTCCTGCCCTCCCCACTTGTTGGTGCCCTGAGGAACCTTCCAACCACCATCAGGTCTATTCTGACCTCTAGGAACCTGGGGCTCTTCTGGACATGTGCCAGCCAGCATGTTGGTACTCTTGAGCACTTCCAGACATGTTTTAACCTTGCACTGATACGCTATGGGCCTTTTCTGAGACCAGACTGCTTGTGTACCCTTGCCCACTATAGTGCTGTGAAATATAGGGACCTATTAAGCAATCATCCTTCCAGCACAATGGCACTTCAGGGGACCCTTTCAGCCACCATACCTCCAGCACACTAGTGCATTGGGGAACCTTCTGGCTACCGTCTTCCCACCATCTAGGGTTCAGATGTTCCTGACTGACCCCCGCATATCCTCAGGCTGAAGGACCAAGGGTTCTTTGGCCACCAGTCTGTCCACTTGCAGTAGAAATCAGACCATTTTAGGTTATATTATTGGCCTTCCCCAAGGGTACCATAGGGCTTTTTGGACCTTGGTCAGTCCACAAGCTGACAAAGCAAGAAACCATTTGGCCACTGTCTGTTGAGCTTGTGCCTCAGGGAACATCCTGGCCACCAGACTTCCCACCAGCTGGGGTTCCAGCCTTCCTCCTACTACAGCCTGCTGGCATGCTATGAATCCAAGGGTTTTTCTGTTATCGGCCTGCCAAACTGTTGTGGAAACGAGAGTATATTCAATCACATAAAATGCCTGGAGCTGGGGAATACTGTTCCCTCTGGCCTGAAGCCAACCCACAAGCTCAGGAAGCTTGAGGCTTCAGCTATTCTTTGCACAGGGTTTCCTGGAGAAACCATTAGACCACCAACATACTCACTTGCTAGGGCTGCAGGGTTCCTTCCAGCACCCAGTCAGCCTGAATGTTGGGGAACCAAAGGTTTTTCAGACATCAGTCTATCCTTGTGATGTAGAAACCATAGCCTTTTAGGTCACTGAACAGGCTTTGCACTGGGGAACTGAGGAAACTTCCAGCCATAATCCAGCACATGTGTGTATAACATAGAACCCTTTTGGGCACTGTCCCCTTGGCACATTGGTACCTTTGAGGACCATGTGACAAATAGCCTGTTTACCTGCTAGCATTTATTGAGTTCTTATGGCTTTCAGCCAGCCCTGGGGCTGGGGAACTGAGGGGTCATAGGCTATCAGCCAGCCTACTTGCTATGGAACTAGAGCCTTTTCAGCCTTGTTCTATCCCACCCTCTAAATCCCCATGGCCCTTCCATACATGTGTCTGCTAACACATTGTTGTCCTGGGGGGAATTCCAGATATTTCTGTCTTTGCACTGATGCCCTGGTGGCCCTTTTAGCAACCAGACTGCCTGTACACTGCTGTCCCCACTGTCCCCAGCAGTGTCCCCATACACTGCTGTCCCCAGGGGCATTACAGACATGAACCAGATCCAGTGCTGTGAAATATATGGCCCTACTGGCAACCACCTATCCAACATTCTGGTGCTTCAGGTCCCCTTTTGCCAAGCTTACTGCCAATACATGCTGTTGCCTTAGAAAACTTCAAGCCAGCCACTTCTCTCCAGTTCGGCTGCCAGGAGTCCCTCCAATCCCTAGCAGGTCATGTGCTGGGAAACTGAAGATTCTTCTGCAGTCAGCCTGCCTGTCTGTTATGTTAGTGTCAATTCAAATTAGATTTTGCTATTACTTGAGGATGTTAAATGCAATCCCTATGGTAACCACAAAGAAGATATGGGTAGAATATATACAAAAGGAAATTAGAAAGGAATAAAAATGGTTCACTACAAAACATCAACTAAAATAAAAATAAGGTAGTAATAAAGATACAAGACATACACAGAACACATAACAAATTGGCAAAAGTCAGTCTTTATCAGTAATTCCCTTAAATGTTAATGGATTAAACTTTCCAATCAAAAGGCAGAGATTTGGTAAGATACATTCAAAATATGACCCAACTATTTGATCTACAGTGGGTCTACAAAAGACCCACTGTAGATCAAAAGAAACAAATATGTTCAAAGGGAAAAGAATGATATTGCAAAGATATTCCATGCAAATAGCAACCAAAATAGAGAAAGGTCACTACACTGATATCTTTTAAAATAGATTCTAAGTTAAAAAATACTATAACAGACAAAGGAGGGCACTGTACATTGATAAAAGGGTTAATTCATCAAGATATACTAATTATAAACCTACACGTAACAAATAGCAGAGCCCCTAAATATATGAAACAATGATGGACAGAATCGAAAACTTCAATACCCTACTTTCAATAATGGATAGAACATCTAGACAGAAGAGCAATAAAGATATAGAGGTCTTGAACAACACTATAAACCAACTAGAGATAACAGGTATTTATAGAACAGTTCACTAAATAACAGCAAAATACACATTCTTTTCCAGTGCACATAGAACATTCCCCAGGATAGACCATATATTGGCCAGAAAACAAGGTTAATAAGTTTTAAAAGGTTAAAATAATACAAAGTATCTTCTCTTACCATAATGGAATAAATCTAGAAATCTATAACAGAAGAAAAATTGAATAATTCACAAATTTGTGTAAATTAAATAATACACACTTAAACAACCAATGAATCAGAGAAAAATCAAAGAGAAATTAGAAAATACAGACAAATGAAAATGAAAACACAACATAGCAAAACACATGGGATGCAGTAAAAGCACTGCTCACTAAAAAATATTACACCTGTAAATGCATACATTAGAAAAGATGAAAAAGACTTCTTGTCTCTGGTATGGAATGTAAGGAACTTTGAAATCATCACTCTCATTCTTACAACAAGAAAAAACTGAACACATTGAAAATCAGCATCTCTTTTTAGATTTATCAGAGATGAGGTAATACAGAAAACTGCTGTTCTCCAAATTTTAGTGACACACAGAAAGATACAGAGAGCTAGCAGAAGTCCAGGAGCACAAACAACCACTGGAGCAACTTTCAGTTCCTTTTAATCGGCACATAATGGTTGGCTTTCAACAGAATAATTATAAGCCATACTAAAAGACAAAAACCACAACTTGAGGAGACAGAGAAAGTATGAGAATCAGATTTAGAGTGGTAAAGATTGTGGTAGTATCACACCAAGAATTTTAACAAATATGATTACAGATGGGTAATGTAAGCAAAGAGATGGAAATTCCAATAAAAAATCAAAAGACAATGCTAGAAATCAAAAACACTATAGTAAATGAAGAATGCCTTTGATGGACTCAGCAATAGACTAGACATGTAGGAGGAATGATTGAGTAATCTTTAAGATACGTCAAAAGAAACTTCCAGGACTTCCCTGGTGGCACAGTGGTTAAGAATCTGCCTGCCAATGCAGGGGACGCAGCTTCGAGCTCTGGTCCTGGAAGATCCCACATGCTGCAGAGCAGCTAAGTCCATGTGCTGCAACTACTGAGCCTGCATTCTAGAGCCTGAGAGCCACAACTACTGAAGCCCGCCTGCCTAGAGCCTGTGCTCCACAACAAGAGAAGTCACTACAATGAGAAGCCTGCGCACCGCAACAAAGAGTAGCCCCTGCTTGCCTCAACTAGAGAAAAGCCCACGCACAGCAACGAAGACCCAATGCAGCCAAAAATAAATAAATTAATTAATTAAAAAAAAGAAACTTCCAAAACTGAAATGCAAAGAGAAAAAAAAGAATGTAAAGACAAAATGAGATATTCAAGAACTGTAAGACAATTACAAAAGGTGTAACATACACATAATGAGAATAACAGAAGAAGAAAAAAGAAAGGAACAGAAGAGATATTTGAAGTAATAATGACTAAGGATTTTCAAATATTAACAACAGACACCAAACCACAGATGGATGAAGCTGAGAAAACACTGATCAAGATAAATACCAAAAAGTCTACTACTAAGCATGGCATATTCAAACTGCAGAAAATCAAAAACAAAGAGAAAATATTGAAAGAATCCAGAGTGGGTGAAAACACTTTACCAAAGAGGAGCAAGGATAAGAATTACACTGATCTTCTCTTTAGAAACCATGGAAACAAGAAGAGAGCAGAGTGAAATATTTACAGTGCTGAAAGAAACAAAAATCCATCAACCTAGAATTCTATACCCAGAGAAATTATCCTGCAAAAGTGAAGGAGAAATAAAGACTGTCTCAGACAAACAAAAATTGAGGTAATGTGTAGTCAGTACATCTGCCTTGCAAGAAATGTTACAAGGAGTCCTTCAGAGAGAAGGAAAATTATATAGGTAAGAAACCTTTAGAAACTTTAGACATCATGTTCTAAATACACCAATAAAAAGAAAGAGACTGGAAGAGTAGATAAAGAAGACCCAACTATATATCCTCTACAAAATCCCATTTTAAATATGAAAACACAGATTGATTAAAAATAGAGAGGTAGATATAGATATTACATGCTAAAACTAATAAAAAGAAAGCTGGAATAGCTATATCAATTTCTGACAAAGCAGGCATAAGAGCAAGGAAACTTATCAGGGACAAAGAGAGGTGTTAAATAATGATAAAGGGGTCAATTCTCCAAGAAGACATTACAACTCTTAATGTGTAACATTAACTACCAACAGAGCATCAAACTACATAAGCCATAAACTGATAGAACTTCAAGGAGAAATGGTCGAATCCGCTCTTATAGTTGGAGACTTCAACACCCCTCTATCAGTAATTAATAAACTCAACAGGTAGGAAATCTCTAAAGACAGAATTCAACTGAACAGTACCAATCAACGGAATCTAACTGACCTTTATATAATAACGCATCCAACAACAGCAGAATACACATTTTCATTATGTTGACACTGAACATTAACAAAGATAGACCATATTCGGGACTAAAAAGCACAACTTAACAAATTTAAAAGAATTAAAATAATATGTATTATGCTCTAAGATCACAGTAGAATTAAGCTGGAAACCAATAACAGAAAGTTAGCTGGAAAATCCCAAAATATTTGGAGATTAAACAACATGCTTCTTGATAACACACAGGTCGAATAACAAGTCTCAGGAGGAATTAAAAAGTATTTTGAACTTAGAAATATTTGAAATGGAAATGAAAACATAACATCAAAACTGAGATACAGCAAAAGCAGTACTTAGAGGGAAAACTATAGCATTGAATGCAGCTATTAGGAAAGAAAATCTAAAATGAATAATATAAGCTTCTACCTTAGAAAACCAGAAAAATAAGAATAAGTTAAATCTAACATAAGCAGAAGAAATTAAGTAATAAAAATTAGCAGAAATCAATGAAATTGAAAGCAGGATATCAACAGAGAAAATTAACGAGACCAAAAGATGGTTCTTTGAAAAGGTTAACAAAACTTACAAACCTCTAGACTGGCTAAGTAAGAAAAAGAAAGAAGACAGAAATCACTAATATCAGAAATTTTTATTTCTGATATTAGTGATTTATTTATTTCTGATATTTCAGGAGCCAATTACTGCTGATTCCATAGCTATTAAGAGGATATTAAAGGATTATGAGGAACAGCTCTATGCCAACAAATTTGATAACCTAAACGGAATGGACCAATTCCTTCAAAGACACAATCCGCCAAAACTTACACAAGAAGAAATAGATCATCTAAATTAATAACAACAAGAAGAAATTTGGAACTAATAATAAGCAATTATAGCAGATTTGCAGAATACAGTGTTAATACACAAAAGTCAATTGCTTTCTTACATAACACCAATGGACAATTGGAATCTGAAATTAAAAACATAATACTATTTATATTATCACCAAAAATATTAAATACTTAGGTATAAATGTAATAAAATGTGTCCAAGATCTATATGAGGAAAATGATAAAACTCTGATGAAAGAAATAAAAAGAAATTAATGGAGACATATTCCATGTACATGAATAGGAAGACTCAATTTTGTTAAGAGGTCAGTTCTGAGACTTCCCTGGTGGTGCAGTGGTTAAGAATCTGCCTGGCAATACAGGAGACATGGGTTCGATCCCTGGTCCGGGAAGATCCCACATGCCGCAGAGCAACTAAGCCCGTGTGCCACGACTACTGAGCCTGCACTCTAGAGCCCACGCACCACAACTACTAAAGCCCACGTTCGGCAACTACTGAAGCCTGCGTGCCTAGAGCCCATGCTCCTCAACAAGAGAAGCCACCGCAATGAGAAGCCTGTGTACCACAACAAAGAGTAGCTGCCGCTGGCCGCAGCTAGAGAAAGTCTGCACACAGCAACAAAGACCCAATGCAGCCAATAAATAAATAAATAAATAAATAAATCAGTTCTTCCCAACTTGATCTAGAAACTCAATGCAAACTCAACCAATATCCTAACAAGTTATTTTGTGGACACTGTCAAAACTAATTCTTAAGTTTACATAGAGAGGCAAAAGACCCATCATAGCCAACATAACATTGAAGAAGAACACAGAGGAGTGACACTACTCAACTTTAAGACTCACTGTAAAGCTACAGTTATCAAGATAGTGTGGTGTTGGGGAAAGGATAGAGGAGATAAATGCAACAGAAAAGAGAGTTCATAGTAGACCCACTCAAAGTCAACTTATCTTTGATAAAGGAGCAAAGGCTATTCAATAGAGAAATAATTGTCTTTTAACAAATCATGCAGGAACAATTGGAATCTATGCAAAGAAATGAGTCTAGACATAGATATTATATCCTTCACAATATTTAACTCAAAATGGATCAAACAGCTAAATGCAAAACACAAAAATATAAACTCCTAGAAGACAACATAGGGAAGCATCGAGATAATTTTGGTATTGGTGATGACTTTCTAGATACAACACCAAAAGTATGAGCTATGAAAGAAAAAATTGGTAAGTTGGACTTCATTTAAATTAAAAACTTCTGCTCTGCAAAAGACACTATTAAGAGAATGGAAAGAAGCCACCAACTGGAAGAAAATCTTTGCAAAACACATATCTGATAAAGGATTGTTATCCAAAACATACAAAGAACTATTAAAACTCAAGATTAAGAAAACAAACAACTCAATTAAAAATGAGTAAAAGATATAAACAGACAGGCACCTTACCAAAGAAGAAACGCTGATGGCTAATAAGCATATTAAACATGCTCAACATCATATGTCATTATGGAATTGCAAATTCAAACAACAAGAACCACTACACTCCTATTAGAATGGCTAAAATCCAAACCACTGACATCGCCAAATGCTGGGAAGGATGTAGAACAACAGGAACCTTCTTTCATGTTGGTGGGAGTGCAAAATGGTACAGCCACTTTGGAAGACAGTTTGGCAGTTTCTTACAAAACTAAACATGCTCTTACCATACAATTCAGCAATTGCACTCCTTGGTATTTACTCAAATAAGTTGAAAACTTATGTCCACACAAAAACCTGCAAACAAATATGTAGAGTTTTAGCTTTATTCACAACAGCTAAAACTTGAAAGCAACCAAAATGTCCTTTAATAAGTGAATGAATAAACAAACTATGGTACATCTATATAATGGAATATTATTCAGCAACAACAATAAATGTGCTATCAAGTCCTGAAAAGACACGGAGGAACCTTAAAAGCATATTAGTAAGTGAAAAAGCTATGACATTCTGAAAAAGGCAAAAATATGGAGAGTATAAAAAGGCCAGTGGTTTCCAGGGGTTCAGGGGAAGGGAGGGAGGAATGAATAGGTGGAGGACAGGTGCACCTTACTAGGGCAGTGCAACTATCCTGTATGATACATGGCATTATACATTTGTGAAACTCCATATAATGTACAACACCAAGAGTGAACCCCTAATGTAAATAATGGATTTTTAGTTAATAATAACATACCATTATTGATTCATCTATGACAACATTTATACAACACTAATGCAAAATGTTAATAATAGGGGAAACTGTGTGCAGGGGTAGGGGGAGAACAGGTATATAAGAACTCTGTATTTTCTGCTCAGTTTATCTGTAAACTTAAACCTGCTCTAAAAATAAAGTAATAATTTAAAAAAGAAGAAATATCAAATCAAAACCTAACTTCACACCTTGAGTAATTAGGAAAAGAAAAGCAAACTAAAACTAGATCTAGCAGAAGGAAGGAGTAGAAATAAATGAAACAGAACAGAACAACAATAGAAAGAATCAGTGAAACCAAAATTTGGCTCTTCAAAAGGATTAGCAAAATTGACAATCCTTTCGCTAGACTAAAAAAGAAAAATAAGAAAAGATGCAAATAACTAAAATTATAAATGAAAATGGGAGGATTATTAATGACTTTTGAGGGAAAAAATGTATTATAAGAGAATAGTATGAACAATTGTATGCCAATAAATTAAATAACCTATTAAAAATGGACAAATTCCTAGAAACATGTAAATTGTCTAAACTGACTAAAGAAAAAAGAGAAACCTGATAGACTTAAAACATGTAAAGAGATCGAATCAGTAATCAAAGACCTCCAACGAAGTAAAGTCTATAACCAGAAGCCTTCACTGGTGAATTCAACCAAATATTTAAAGAATTTACACTAATCCTTCTCAAACTCCTCCAAAAAATATGAGAGGGAACATTTCCTAACTCATTATTTGAGGCCAGCATTACCTTGATACCAAAGTTGAATGAAGGCATCACAAGAAAGAAAATTAGAGATCAATATCCCTTATGAATATAGATCTTCAGAGAGATCAATCTTAGAGATCTTATTGATCTTAGAGATCAATATCCCTTATGAATAAAAATCTTCAACAAAATACTAACAAACAAAATACTAGCAAACAAAATACAACCAAACAAAATACAACAGGATTGAAAGCATTAAAAAATTATATACCATGATCAAGTGGCATTTAATCCAGGAATGCAAGGTTGAACATAAAATCAATCAACATAATACATCACACTAATATAACCAAGGGAAGAAAACAACACAATCATCTCATTCAACACTGAAAAGGCATTTGAGAAAATCTGATACCCTTTCATCATAAGAACTCTCAGAACACTAGAAATAGAAGGGAACTACCTCAACATAATAGAAGGCGTGTATCAAAAACCCACAGCTAACAACAGACTGAATGCTGAAAGACTGAACGTTTTCCCACTACGATTGAGAACAAGACAGGGATCCCTACTTTCACCACTGCTATTTAACACTGCACTACAGTTTTTAGCCAGAGAAATTAGACAAGAGAAATAAATAAAAGACATTCAAACTGAAAAATGAAGAAGGAGAACTATCTCTATTCACCAATGACAAGATCCTCTATGTAGAAAATCCCAAAGAATACGGAAGAAAATTATTATAGTTAATTTAAAAATTCAGCAAAGTTACAGTGTAAAAAATCAACACAAAAATTCAATTATATTTCTATATCAGAAATGAAAACTCAGAAAAGAAAATTAATATAGCAATTTCATTTATAACAGCATCTAAAAGAACAAAATACCTGGGAATAAATTTAACCAAGGAATTACACAATGAAAAGTATAAAACAATGCTGAAAAAAATTAAAGAAGGTCTATATATTCCTAATATAAAGTAGAGTGTTCCTCTGAAATCTTTTGTAAACTGAAATGGTGTAAAGCAAAGAAGCAGCTACCTGAGGACACATCTTGCTAATGGATGCACAAAATAAATTGAGGCAAAGCACAGATATTCACAGACACAGTTCATAGCTATGACAACTTGATGCTGAGTGTATTTCCCAGGGAAAGAGCTTGGTGGTGCCACTCTCACTGCTCAGGGAGCTTGCTGCCTCTATAACAGCTCCCTGCAAAAGAAATGCTGAACACTATTTTTGCTTTTTGCCTTTTCTTGTAAAAGTGAAACTCCTCTTCAGATTTCTTTTGGTTAGTGAAAACAGGTAGTAATGTTGGTATTTCATAAAAATGAAGTGGCATAAAGTGAATTTTTGAAAAGCTGGGGATACCTGTACTACCCAAAGCAATCTACAGATTCAATGCAATCCCTATAAGTATTTGAACAATCTTTTTTTTTACAGAAGTGCAAAAGCCAAACCTCAAATTCACATGGAAGTGCAAGGGGCCCTGGATAGCCCAAACAATCTTGAAAAAGATAAACAAAATTGTAGGACTCACACTTCCCAATTTTAAAACAATGCAAAGCTACAGTGATTAAAACAGTGTGGTACTGATATAAGGATAGACATATCAACCAATGGAATAGAATTAAGAGTTCAAAAATAAACCCATATGTCTATGGCCAATTGCTTTTTGACAAGAGTGGCAAGTCCATTAAATGGGGAAAGAATAATCTCTTCAATGGATGATGGCTAGGAAAACTGGATTCCTACATTCAAAAGAATGAAGTTGGACTCCTACTTCACCCCATATACACAGATTAACTCAAAATGAAGCAACAACTTAAATATAAATAGAAAAACCATAAAACTCTTAGAAGAAAACAGGAATAAATCTTTATGACCTTGGATTCAGAAATGGTTTCTTATAAATGACACCAAAAGCATGAGCAAAAAAAGAAAAAATAGATAATGGACTTAATCAAAATTAAAGATCTTAGTGCATCAAAGTACATCATCAAGAATGTGAAAGGACAACCTATGGGATGGGAAAAAATATTTGGAAATCATATACCTGATAAGGGTTTAATATCTAGACTATGTAACATCTACAACTCTACAACAAAAAGACAGTCAATTAAACAATGGCTAAGGGACTTGAATAGACGTTTCTCCAGAAGATATACAAATGGCCAATAAGCACATGAAGAGATGTGCAACATAATTGGTCACTAGAGAAATGCAAATCAAAATCATAATTATATACCTCTTTATACCTACTAAGAGAGCTATCATTTTTTAAAAAATGGAATAAGTGTCGGATAATATGTAGAGAAATTGGAACCCTCATACATTTCTGGGAGGAATGTAAAATGATTTAGCCACCATGGAAAACAGTTTGATGGTACCTCAAAAAACTACACATATAATTAACTTATGGCCCAGTAAATCTACCCCAAGGTGTATAACCAATGGAATTTAAAAGCAGATACTCCAAAATACACTTGTATATGCCAATATTCTTTGCAGTATTAGTCACAATAGCCAAAAGGTGGAAACAGCCCAAGTGTCCATCAACAGATGAACAGATAAATTAAGTATGGTATACACATACAGTGGAATATTATTCAGCCATAAAAAGGAATGAAGTTCTGATACATGCTACAACATGGACAAACCTTGAAAACATTATGCTAAATGAAACAAACCAGATACAAAAGGACAGATATTGTATGATTCCACTTATATGGGGTACCCTCAATAGATAAATTCATAGAGCCAGAAAGTATAATAGAGGTTACAGGGGCTGGGGCAGGGGGGATGGGAAGTTATTGTTTAATGGGTACAGAGTTTTCGTTTGAGATGGTGAAAAGTTCTGGAAGTGGGTAGTAGTTATGGTTGCACAACATTGTGAATGTACTTAATGCAACTGAAATTAAAAATGGTTAAAAGGGAAATTTTATGATACATATATTTTTACCACAATTTTAAAAAATTAATAATGTACTATATCAAAAACCATTGAACTGTACACTTAGGGGTGTGAATTGTATGGTATAGGAATTATATCTCAATATAGCTGTATTTAAAAAAGATAGTTTTGAAGAGCTTAGGTAACTGAAAACAGATTTATGCTAAATGATGTTAATTAACAGATATTCAGTAATATCTAGATCATTATAGATATAGATATCTAGTAATACCTAGATCATTATAAATGAGATAAAGTACTGAAAAATTAATTGCTAGGCATAATTTTAAGGTTGTACATATTTGGATTTATTAATGAACATGTTCACTTTTTTCCAATTTGAGAAATTTTACTGCAAGGACATACTACTATATCCTTTGTATGATTATAAAAAGTTGTGAAATGTATATTTGCAAACTTTGCTAGTCTGCTATAAAATGCTGGTGTATGACAGTTCATAATTATCCACTTCCAAGATTTTTCTACATAACAGAAGTTACCAATTATTAAAATTTATAATCGATATAGTGTATGCAAGATATAGAGAGTATATTTTTATTAAGGAAGAGAAATAGTTTTGTCCTAAAGTAAAAGAACTGGTTGTTCCAGAATGAAAAAGAAAAAAGTGTTAGACAAAACCTGGAAGGATATAAAAAGTTGTAAAAGGTTCATGGATGAGGAATTTTGTTGCGGTCCAAGCTAGTTAAGATTGACAAATTTATTAATAACATTTTAAAAACAGCTTTAATTCAAACATTATATTGATGCAAGACTAGAATTTGGTTTTCTCTGTGTTAAATGACACAATTTTCTTAGATTATTGGTCTGCTCTTAAGAGGTTGTAAAAGGTTTTACTTTTTCTTCTGGTAATCTGCTTTGAAGGTAAATAGGCTATGTCTTATTAGAATAATTTCCTGTGCCTTATGTTGACTTCACCATGCCCCTGATTATTTAAGAAAACAAAGTGTTCTCACTTTTAAAAGACGTAAGGTTTTTTACAATCATGTTAATTCCAATATTTACTTTTAAAATCTGTCTTTGTCACTGGCATAAACTAGGTAGCCAAGCACTGTTTTTCACTGACCCATGATCCCATTTAATTAAATGTTCAAACCTCCTGACAAGTTCTGACATTTTGCCTTCCTAGAACCGAATCCTAAATGTTATCTTTTGCACCTAAAACTGTCTCTGAATTTCCCAAAGGCCCCTGGAAATTCACAAAGGATTTGTTCTTTCACCTTGTAAAAAGAGTTGCTAGAAATTATCTGATATGTTTTGAGTTATGTGGGAAGTGTTGTCAAATCAGAAGAACCACTTAGCCTTCCCTAGGCTAAATATGTATGGGTAAAATGTTATTAATATAAATATTTAAGAAATTGCTTGAATTTCCTAGAGATTTATCAATGTCCTTGCTGTCAATGATGTTTCCATTTATCAGAGTCCTGGTACCGTTCTTCTTGATATTAGACAACAACAGTATAATGTTATTAGTGATAATTTCAGTTACTTTTTAAAGTGTTAACTTGGTCACAATTTTATTTCTTAAAATTAAATCCAGTATGTTCTAGGCCAATGGTTTTCAACTGAGAATTCCCATCACTTGCCTATGGAGTCTCATTAAGATGTTCAGGACCTACTCCAGATTTGACATTCTTTACTTAATATTTTTGATATATTCTTGGTATACTCTAAATAAATGCTTGATGTATTCTTGGTGTATTATGTCTCAGGATTATTACATGTTACATTTGAAGCTCTTTTTCTCTGCAAGCATTATGTTCACCCATTTTCATAAATTAGATACCCATTCTTTGAAAATAGGGCTAACTGCTGTTTATAGATATTTTGTCTAAAACCTTTTTGAATTGACTTTATTTTGTTTTGCATGCCACAAAATCAAATTTCCTGGTTAAATGCATTATTTTTATAATGAACTCTCATCAGATCATTCATTTTGAAAATTATCAGTAATAAGTTAACTACTGCCATTTTGTCTTCTGTCAACCACAGATAGTTTTCTTTTTTTTACTCTGATGTTTCCCTGAAAGCATTTGCCATCAGCTTCAGGCCAGAATGCTTGTCTTAAATAGGATTGTCTTAGAGACCCATGGAAAAGGACTATGCCAGCTGGGTATTCTTGGGCACAGGTTTCTAATAGCATCAAACAACTTTGAGGCCATACCAGTGGCCAAAATCAGGATTTCCAGAACTCTAGTAGAAAACCAGATGGGTTCATGAAACTGGTAACCTGAAATCAAGTGGAACAGGAATTAATTAAATAGGACTAAATGAAGTGATGAAGGATGATTATAGGTTTTGTTAGGAATATTGCTAGTACTTTAGTGCTCTATTTTCTGCATGTAAGCTATCTCTAACTCATAACAATTTAGTGGACTATGCTTTTGTGAAAAGAAATGAAACATTTATCTTTCTCTCCCTGCCTGATCCCTCTATAATTTGGAAACTCTTATTGAGTATTCTTATTTTCATGGCAATATTAGTTATGTGCATAGATTCAATGAGTCTATCCTCCTTGTTAACAGAACGTAATTGGAAGCATCAGTTATGCGACCAAGGCTTTTTCTGGAATGTCACATTTGAGACTGAGATTCATTTAATGAGATTGACTAGACACTTTAAAGGAAAGGAACAAAGGTTGACTTTATGGAGCAAATGCTTACAAAGCCTTCTTAAGAAAACTGGCCTGATACCTTAGGTACAGGTTTCTAGCTTTATAAATGAGTAAGGAAAATCACTTCCTGACAGGCAAGGAATCTTAGGATATTTTGTCGACCTCAAAAAAAGAGGGATTCAACCAAATCTACAGGTACTGAAGATAAAATGCGATGGCAAATTCTTGGCTTGCCTTCCTATCCTCAACAGGCTTTTTTTTTTACATTCCAGTCTGAGAGTCCTCGTGAAAACTTACAGCAAACTTAAAAAGGCTTATATACAAAATCATTACTGCTGTTTCTATGTAAATAATCAGGCCAACTCTAATGAGATCAGCCTTATTTTGTGATCCAGAATAATATTTCTTTGATATTATTGTTGTTCAAAGGGGGGGTGGGTAACTGTAGAAAAAAAAATGTTTCTGAAAAGGTACTCATCATCACTAATCATTAGGGAGATGCAAATCAAAACCATAGTAAGACATCACCTCACACCTGTTAGTATGGCTATCATCAAAAAGACAAGAGATAAATGCTCTCAAGGTATGGAGAAAGTGAACCCTTGTACACTGTTTGGATGATCATACATTGGTACAGCCACTATGGAAAGTATGGAGGTTCCTCAAAAAATTAAAAATAGAACTACCATATGATCCAACAATTCTACTGCTGGGTATATATCTGAAGGAAAGCAAATCACTATGTTGAAGACATGTCTGTACCCTCATGTTCACTGTGGCATTATTTACATAGCCAAGACATGAAAACATCCTAAATGTCCATCAAAAGACAAATGGATAAAGAAAGTGTGGTGTATACATACAACAGAATTCTATTCAGCCACAAAAAAAGAAGGAAATTCTGCCATTTGCAACAACATGGATGGTCCTTGTGGGCACTATGCTAAGTGAAATAAGTCTTACAGAGAAAGAGAAATACTAATGATCTCACTTATATGTGGAATATTCTTTTTAAAAAAACCTCATGGAAAAATAGATCAGATTTGTGGTTACCAAAGGTGAGGGTTGGGGCTGGGTGAATTGGATGAAGGTGGTTGAAAGGTACAAACTTCCGGTTATAAGATATATAAGTACTGGGAATGTAATGTACAACATAATGAGTATAGTTAACACTGATGTATGGTATATTTTAAAGTTGCTAAGACAGTAGATCGTAACAGCTCTCATCACAAAAACTTTTTTTTTTTTACTGTACTATATGAGATTATGGATAACTAAATTCATTGTGGTAATTATTTCACAGTATATGTAAGTCAAGTCATTGTGCTGTGTATCTTAAAACTATACAGTGCTGTATGTCAATTATATCTCAATAAAACTGAAAGAAGAAAACAAATGAGATATAAAATTTTTTTTGATTATTTTTCAATAAAAAAACTATAGCACATCCTTCTGGGTTATCAGATACTGACCCTGTCAGTTTTCTTTGAGCTATTTCCTACCTCTTTGTGAATTGCAAGTAACTGATAGATATGAAAATTCTGTCTTGTCTGATAGAGATTTAAGTGACTAGAGGTGTTTCTCTGCCTGCATGCCAGTACCAGCTCTGGGACTCCTTGGGTCCCTCAGTCAGCATCACTGAGAGCCAGTTCCACGCACCAGTGGGCTGACCCAAGATTCGGGACCCCCAGGGCCCTGAAGCCTGAGACCTTGGGACCCAGATCCACCCAACCAGTAAGCTGGCACTAACCCCAGAACCCCCTGGGACCTGGTCCTGCCCACCAGCAGGCCAGCACCAGCCCTGGAACCACCCAGGCTCCAACCTCACGTACCAGCAGGCCAACACCAGCTCTAAGATACCTTTGACTCCTCAGCCTGTCACTCTGGGATCCAGCCACTCACCAGTGGGCCAATACCAGCTTTGAGACACCCCAGAATCCACAGCTAACCATGTCAGGAACCAGCCATACCCACTGGAAGGCCAATACTAGATCTGGGAACCCCAGTCCCATAACCATCCACCCCAGAACTCAGCTCTGCCCACCAGTGAGCCAGCTGTAACCCTTGGAGCCCCCAGGGTTCTGTGGCCAGTTGCCTCATGACTCAGCCACGCCAACCAGTGGCTGGCAGTCTCCACACAAGGCAGGGCCTGGCAAACAACTGGACAGGGGTCCAACCACACCTACTAGACTACTCACAGTAGTCAACCCATAACAGTAGAAAGCCCCATGCAGTCCACATAGGGGGAAACCCCCTGGAGCATATAGGTCTGGTGACCAGAGGGGAGTACACTGCTGCAATGAATAGGATGTCTTCTATAAAAGGCTACTTCTCCAAGGTAGCAGAATGTAACCAATCTGCTAGATACGTAGAAATAAAAACAGCAAATTAGGCAAAATGAAGAGACAGAGGAACATATTCCACATGAAGGAACAAGATAAAACCCCAGAAAAAGAACTAAGTGAAGCAGAGATAGGCAATCTACCCAAAAAGAGTTCAAGGTAATGACTGTAAAGATGATCAAAGAACTTGGGAGAAGAATGCTTGAGCAGAGGGAGAAGTTAGAATTTTTTAACAGAGTTAGAAAATATCTGGAACAAACAAACAAACAGAGATGAAGAATATAATAACTGAAATGAAAAATACACTAGAAGGAATTAACAGTAGATTAAATGATACAGAGGAATGGATCAACAAGCTGGAAGACAGAGCAGTGGAAATCACTAATGCTGAACAGAAAAAAAGAAAAAAGAATAAAAAAGCTTTCAGCTATTACGTTAAAGGAAACAGATATCAAGGTCTAGGAAGCACAAAGAGCCCTAAACAGGATCAACTCAAAGAGGATCACAGCAAGACACACTGTAATAAAATGGCAGAAATTAAAGATAAAGAGAAAATACTAAAAGCAGCAGGGGAAAAGCAACAAGTTACATTCAAGGGGACTCCCATATGGCTATCATCTGACTTTTCAGCAGCAACTCTGCAGACCAGAAGGGAGTGACACAATACATTTATAGTGATGAAAGGGAAAACCTACAACCATATGAGGCAAGGTTTTCATTCAGATTTGATGGAGAGATAAAAAGTTTTACAGACATGCAACAGTTGAAAGAGTTTAGCACCAACAAACCACCTTTACAAGAAATGTTAAAGGGACTTCTCTAAGTGAAAAGGAAAAGGCCACAAAGGAAACATGAAAATTACAAAAGGAAAAAGCTCATTGGTAAAAGGAAATTAACAGTAAAGGTAGTAAATCAACCATGTACAAACCTAGTAGGAAGGTGAAAAGACAAAAGTAGTAAAATTATGTATATCCAAAATAAGTAGTTAAGGAATACACAAAACAAAAAGTTACAAAATATAATGTCAAAAACAGTAATTGTGGAGGGAGGGTACTAAAAATGCAGGGTTGTTAAACTGTGTTTGAAATTAAGAGAGCAGCAACTTAAAATAATCATATATGTTTGTATGTGTGTATACATGTAAAAAAACTATATATAAACCTCATGATAACCACAAACTATAAATCTATAATACATACACATAAAAAAAGGAAAAATTAATCCAAACATAACACTTAAGGTAGTCATCAAATCATGATGGAAGAGAGCAAAAGAAGAAGAAAGGAGCAAGAAAGAACTACAAAAATTACCACCAAATAATTAACAAAATGGCAATAAGTATATACCTAACAATAATTACTTTAAATGTAAACAGAGTAAATGCTCTAATCAAAAGACATAGAGTGGCTGAATGGACACAAAAACCGGACCCATACATATGCAGCCTACAAGAGACTCATTTCAGATCTAAAGACACACACAGACTGAAAGTGAGGGGATAGCAAAAGGTATTTCATGCAAATGTAAACCAAAAGAAAGCCAGGGTAGCAGTACTTATATCAGACAAAATAGACCTTAAAACAAAGACTGTTACAAGAGATGAAGAGGACATTACATAATGATCAAGACATCAATCTAAGAAGAAGATATAATAATTTTAAGTATGTATGTATCCAACACAGGAGCACCTAAATAACTAAAGCAAATATTAACAGACATAAAGGGAGAAATTTACAGTAACACAGTAAGAGTAGGGGACTTTAATCCCACTTACATCACTGGACAGATCATCCAGACAAAAAATCAATAAGGAAACACTGGCCTTAAATGACACATTCGACCAAACGGTCATAGATATATAAAGAACATTATATCCAAAGGCAGCAGAATACACATTCTTTTCAAGTGCACATGGAACATTCAGGACAGATCACATGCCAGACCGCAAAACAAGACTGAGTAAATGTAAGTATTTTGAAAAAAAAGTATCTTTTTTGATCACAATGCTATGAGACTAGAAGTCACCTACAAGAAAAAAAAAAAAAAAACCCTGCAAAATACACAAATACCTGGAAGCTAAACAATATGCTACTAAACAACAAATGGATCACTGAGGAAATCAAAGAATAAATAAAAAGATACCTGGAGACAAATGAAAACAAAAACACAATGATCCAAAATCTATGGAATGCAGCAAAAGAAGTTCTAAGAGGGAAGTTTTTAGCAATACAAGCCTACTTCAGGAAACAAGAAAAATCTCAAATAACCAACCTAACCTTATACCTAAAGGAACTAGAAAAAGAAAACAAACAAAACCCAAAGTTAGTAGAAGGAAAGAAATCAAAAATATCAGAGCAGAAACAAACTAAGAACAATAGAAAAGATCAATGAAACTAAGAGCTGGTTCTTTGAAAAGATAAACAAAATTGTTAAACCTTTAGCTAGGCTCATCAAGAAAGAGAGGACCCAAATCAATAAATCATAAATGAAAAGGAAGTTACAAATGACAACACAGAAATACAAAGGATCCTAAGAGCTTACTATGAACAACTATGTGCTAATAAAATGGACAACCTAGGAGAAATGGACAAACTCCTAGAAGTATACAATCTCCTAAGACTGAAACAGGAAGAAAGAGAAAATGTGAGCAGACCAGTTACCAGAAATTTTATCAGTAATTAAAAGAAAAAAAAAACTCTCAATAAACAAAAGTCCAGGAACAGATTAATTCTGCCAAACATTTAGAGAAAAGTGAATTTTGCCAAAAATTTAGAGAAAAGTTAATACCTATTTTTCTCAAACTATTCCAAAAAATTTCAGAGGAAGTAACACTTCCAGACTCAGCCTCTGATGCCAGCATCACCTTGATACCAAAACCAGTCAAAGATATCACAAGAAAAGAACATTATAGGCCAATAACACTAATGAACAAAGATGCAAAAATCCTCAACAAAACATGAGCAAACCAAACTCAATAATACATTTAAAAAAATCATACACTATGATCAAGTGAGATTTATCAGAGGAATGCAAATCAATCAATGTGATACACCATATTAACAAACTGAAGATTAAAAAATCATGTGATCATCTCAACAGATGCAGGAAAAGCTTTTAACAAAAATCAATATCCATTTATAATAAAAACTCTACACAAAGCAGATATAGAGGGAACACATCTCAATATAATAAGGGGCACACATGATAAGCCTACATCTAACATCATAATCAACTGTGAAGTGCTGAATACATTTCCTTTAAGATCAGGAACAAGACAAGGATGCCTACTCTTGCCACTTTTATTCAACATGGTATTGGAAGTCCTAGCCACAGCAATCAGACAAGCAAAAGAAATAAAAGGAATTGGAAAGGAAGAAGTAAAACTGTTTACAGATGGCATGATTCTATACACAGAACATCCTCAAGACACCACCAAAAAACTATGAGAGCTCATCAATGAATTTGGTAAAGTTGCAGGATACAAAACTAACATACAGAAATCTGTTGCATTTCTATACACTAACAACGAACTATCAGAAGGAGAAACTTACCCATTTACCACTGCATCTAAAAGAATAAAATACCTAGGAATAAATCTAACTGAGGAGGTAAAACACTTGTACTTGGAAAACTATAAGACACTGATGAAAGAAATTGAAGACAATACAAACAGAATGAAAGATATACTGTGTTCATATATTGGAAGAATTAATATTGTTAAAATGACCATACTACCCAAGGCAATATACAGACTCAGTGCAATCCCTATCAAAATACCAAAGGCATTTTTCACAGAACTAGAACAAATAATTAAAAAATTTGTATGGAAAGATGAAACACCCTGAATAGCCAAACAATCTTGGAAAAAAACCAAAAACACAAAGAACAGAACTGGAGGTGTCATATTTCCTGGCTTCAGACTATACTAAAAAGCTACAGTAATCAAAACTGTATGGTCCTGGCACATATACAGACACATAAATCAATGGAATAGAATAGAGAGCCCAGAAAAAAACCCACACACATATGTTCAATTAATCTACCACAAAGGAAGCAAGAATATACAATGGAGAAAAGACAGCCTCTTCAATATGTGGTGCTGGGAAAACTGGACAGTACATGTAAAAGAATGAGATTAGAACATTTTCTCACACCATATACAAAAATAAACTCAAAATGGATTAAAGACATAAATGTAAGATGTGAATCCATAAAACTCCTAGACGAGAACATAGGCAAAACACTCTTTGACATAAATTATAGCAGTATTTTTTTGGATCTGTCTCCTAAGGCAAAAGAAATAAAAGCAAAAATAAACAAACGAGGCCTAGCTAAACTTAAAAGCTTTTGCACAGTAAAGGAAACCATTGATAAAATGAAAAGAATGGGAGAAAATATATGCAAATAATATGACCAATAAAGGGTTAATATCCAAAATATATAAACAGCTCATACAACTCAATATCAAACAAATGAACAACCTTGATTAAAAAATGAGCAGAAGACCTACACAGACATTTTTCCAAAGAAGGCATACAGATGGCCAACAGGCACATGAATGGATGCTCAACATTGCTAATCATCAGAGAAATGCAAATCAAAACCACAATGATATCTCACCTCAAACCTGTCAGAAGGGCTATCATCAAAAAGACCACAAATAACAAATATTGGCAAGGTTGTGGAGGAAAGGGAACCCTTGTACAGTGTTCGTGGGAATGTAAATTGGTGCGGCCACTGTGGAGAACAGTAAGGAGGTTCCTCAAAAACCTAAAAATAGAGTTGCCATATGATTCTGCAATCCCACTCCTGGGCATACATTCCCACAAAACTATAATTCAAAAAGATAAATGCACCCAATGGCATTGCAGCACTATTCACAATAGCCAAGACATGGAAACAACATAAATGTCCAGTGACAGATGAATGGATAAAGAAGATGTGGTACATATATACAACGGAATACTACTCAGCCATAAAAAAGAACAAAATAATACAATTTGCAGCAACATGGATGGACCTAGAAATTATCATAGTAAGTGAAGTAAGTCAGAAAGAGAAAGACAAACACCATATGATATCACTTATATATGTGGAATCTAAAAAATAAAACAAATTAATGAATATTAAAAAAAAGAAACAGACTCACACATACAGAGAACAAACTAGTGGTTACCACTGGGGACAGGGAAGGGGGGAGGGGCATAGAGACACAAACTACTATGTATAAAATAAACAAACAACAAGGATATATTGTACAGCACAAGGAATATAGCCAATATTTTATAATAACTTTTTTTTTTTTTTTTTTTGCGGTACGCTGGCCTCTCACTGTTGTGGCCTCTCCCGTTGCGGAGCACAGGCTCCGGATGCACAGGCTCAGCGGCCATGGCTCACGGGCCTAGCCGCTCCTCGGCATGTGGGATCTTCCCGGACCGGGGCACGAACCCGTGTCCCCTGCATCGGCAGGCGGACTCTCCACCACCGCGCCACCAGGGAAGCCCTATAATAACTTTAAATGGAGTACAATCTACTAAAATTTTGATTCACTATGTGGTACACCTGAAATTAGTATAATATTGTAAATCAATTATACCACAATAAAAAAAATAAAAACAACAAGAAAAAAAGTCAATGACCAATGTTACATAATCGAAAGATTTTCATCCACTGACCTCCTGGAATTCACTGGCCTGGATACCTTTAGTGCTTGATTCATGGCTCTTTAATATGACCTTTTATAATATTTATCTTTTGCATTTTGGGCATTGCTTTTTTCAGATGGCTCATCTTTCAGACCCTAAAACAACTGACCTCTGCCAGATGGTCCAACAGATGGTTCTAGTGGTCCTCCAGGGACAACACCGAGAAAACTCTGATCCTGAGGAGTATTTCAGTTAGCCATCACCTACTTTAGATTAGCCTTATCTCTGCGTTGTTCAACGGCAGTAACACTGAGCCTTTCTTGAACAAGAGAAGGGACTGACAAGATGGATCAAACGTTTTGCTTGACACAGCTTTAGACTGGTTAGCCTAGGACAGCTAGGCCCTAAACTTTATTTGAACTTCCTAACTACAACTTGTTTGTTCCCTTTAGGCCCAAACCTCTGACTCAGGTGCTTAAGCACAAATAAACATTTCCTGCCTCAACCTTTCCTTCAGTGCAATATTTGATATAGTTGTTAAGTTGCAGGCCCTCCTGCTTGCAGTTTTTAGCATCCTCCTTCCTCCTTCCACAGCCACCTATTCCATGCTCTGAGTATACAACAGCTTTGCTTGCCCACCCCTTTCCTAAGTTGTTTCTGGCTTAGGCTTCAAACATCTCCCAGTGCAATTGCTCCTCTCCCCCTATGGCAACAGTCACTCAATAGTGTCCTTACTAATGTCCATACGTGCATTTTTTTTTCCTGTATAGGGCTTTCCAGTCACCAGCCTGCCTGCGTCCAGGGAAAACAAGCACCCTTCCAGTCACCTTGCATGCCCCTCCCCCCAACCCCGGGGTGCTAGGGCTCTCTGGTTACCAGGAACTGGCCTGCCCCCATTCTGGGGTCTAAGGCTTTTCCTTTTGGCCACCATCCTTACCGCGTGCTGGTGCCCCGGGGTTCCTTCCAGTCACCAACCTGCCCACGTGGTATGGAACCTAGGGCCTTATCAGCAACCATCCTTGCCACACACTGATGCAGTGGGGTCCGTTCCAATCACTGGTCCGACCCTGAGCTCAGGACCCGGTTTCCCTTTCAGAGACTGTACAGCCTATGCAGTGAGGACCCTGGGGACCCCTCATGCCACCACCAAGCCCGCCCACTGTGGCACCCAGGCCCTTCCAGCCATTTACCTGCTTGACTGCTGCAGCACCTTCCAGTCACCGTTCGGACCTCGCGCAATTGACCCACTGGTCTTCCGGCCACTTCCGGCCTTTGAGCTGGTGCCCCCGGGGGCTCTTCCGATCACACGCGTGCCGACCCACAAGGGTTCCGGAAGCTCTGCAGTCACCAGCCTGCCCGTGCTCTGGCCACTGGGGACTCTTGCGCGGGTCTCCTCACGCGCTGGGGACCCAGCCAGTCCCAGAGGCAGCGACGGCCTGTTCCAGTGACCTGATTGCAGTGGTGGATGGAAGGCCTGTTACCAGGTCTGGAGAGTGGGTGAGGGGAAAGATAGAACAATGTACTGCCTTGGGCTAGCAGAGAGGGGCCAACGTTTTAAAAGATGTACTAGCCGTTTATAAAAGGCTTAATTCATATGGTATAAAAAGACTTCTCTCAGTTTTTCTCCCAACCTTTTAGGAGACAAGTTAAAATTCTTTTTGTGCTACATCGAGGCTTCTAGACCTAAAGAGGTTGCTGACACTGAATAAAAAAATAGAGTTAGAAATCACAGGTCTTATTTATTTTTATTTTTGCTTGCGCCTGGCTGCATGAGGGATCTTATTTCCCCCACCAGGGATGGAACCCATGCCCCCTGCAGTGGAAGTGGGGAGTCTTGGACCACCAGGGAAGTCCCTCACAGGTCTTATTAAGTGAACTTCTTGTTAAAAAAAAATCTTAAAAAAACACATGTTTTCTGGCATGACTTTCGGAAATGGAATCTTTAGGCCACCACCAGAATAGACACCAGGAGCAACACAGGACTACATTTATTTGGTGGGTTAGAAGGGTGGAGCAAAAGGTCTTGGAAAGGAAGAAAGGAAAGAATTCATATTTAGAGGATATTTTCATGTTATAGCCATTGTTCTGTGTATGCATTTTATTTCCCTTCTGTATACATAGTTGATAAGGTGATGCCCTTTTTTGAAATATCTAATCTTTCTTCATGTTCCAAATTTTCTGAGAGGCACAAACTATGTTAAAAGTAGAGGTAGTAAAAGAACATATTTTGTTACTATTTTATTAAAATTTGTATGAAGTCTTATCTTTTGGTTACAAAATGACTAAACCTCCTCTTTGAGCTGCATTTTGTTTTGCTCTGTTTATAGTCCATAACGGACGAATAAATCCCAGCTTGCAACATCTAGTATCCAGATGTTTAAGAATTGTACGAATTCTTAGTTGTATGAATAAAATTAGCCCATTTGTGTACTTTATATTTAAACTCATAGGAAATCTTGTCCTCCGTAAAATACTTTTGGAAATGAATTTGAATTTGTTCAGCTGCCTCTGAGCAGTATACTTGTCTATACTTGTCCACTGTATTAGTGGTATAGAGGAGGAGGTGAGGAGGACATAGTTGAGGTCCAGGAAGGTCACAGTGAGCACTCACCTTGGACCATTATCATTTTGTTACATGTGCATTTTTGTTTAATGGTACTGTGTATAAAGTGGACAAATAAGTTCTTATTTTAGATAGATAACTTTTCTAGAGATTTAGAAATGCCCAGTGTATTTAAAGTAGTGATAGTAAAATAAGCCTTTTGAATAGCTGTGAAAATATTGATGGGAAATATTTTCTTTGGAAATGTAATTGCTAAAGCACTTCTGTGAGCAGTATACTATCAGCTTTTGAGCATTGGGTTGAAGGACATTGGAAGAGAGAATTGCAAAGGCAAGATATTAATCCTCACTATTGTGTGTATAGTTGACTATGTTATGCCCTTCTATGAAATATCTAGTCTTTCTACATGTTCTGAGATGCACAAAGTATGTTAAAAGTAGAAATAGTAAAGTGACACACTTCATTAATATGTGGGGGGTTTTTTGGTTAAAATTTGCATGAACTCTGTTAAGGGAAGGGAATGGCTAAACCTTCTCTTTGAGCAGTACCTACTGTACTTAGGTACTGGGTCAGGCAAAGAGGGAGGAGAAGACTGATGTATGTGTGCATACTATATGAATACATTGTAAAACAACTCAATAGAAACACCTTCTACATATTATTTTAATAGTATAGACCTAATAATTCTCTTATAAGCATTAAACTTATTGTACTCCTTTGCTTTGTGTTTCATTTTAAATTGAACATTAAGGGAATGCACTATTTTAATTGTATCTCTGCCAATATTTGTTTATCCAGAGGCTTGTCATTTTTGTCATTTAAGCAATATTTGCATGTCTATCCTGATTGAATTGGTGTATTATATTCTCGGTTATCCAAATAATCATGGCCTTTGGGCTTTCAACTGGTAAATATCTTTATATGTGAAAAAGAATGATGCATACTATATGATCTCAAGCACAAAACCATGTGTCACTGTGTAAATGTACAGACACACACACACACACACACACACACACACACACACACAGGACTAGAAGTTCAAGTCAAACTGTAAACTCCTTGTGATTATGGATGTTTCTTTATGTCCTTTGCTTGTTGGGTTCTATAATGCACATATCAACTTTTAAAAGTTGGGGGGGGCAATGTTACTTTTTTAAAAAATCCAGTAGATATTGCTGTTTTTACTTCTTAAATCTAATGCTCTTGAATAGAACTAGTAGTCCATCTTAACATTTGTCACCAACTTAATGGCCTTATTTCTCTGACTAAAGGCTTATGGGACTCTCTGTTGTTTAGTCATTTCACTAGGATATATATTAGCACTAATATTTCTTATGAATTGTCTTGGTACACAGTGAACACTCAGACTGAGTAGCTCGTCTTTTTTATTATAGAAAAATTCCCTTACGTCATATTCTTAAAATATTTATTTTCTATTCCATGTATTCATTTTGTTTTTCAGGCCACCCGCTACCCTCTCTTTACTCTCTCTGTGACTTTTACCAATTCTTACTTTTTGGTCACTGATTCACTTCTTGGCAGCTTTGTTTTTGCTCTTCACTGCTTTGACATGCATTTTAAATTTCTATCTTTTCTTCTCTGTTTAATTCCTTAATTTTGGAAGTGCCCTTTTTATCTTATTCTGTTTTTACATTATCTTATAACTCATAGTCTCATTTTCATAGTGGTAGTTTTCTTTTTAATTTCCTTGAAACTATGAAGGGTTGTTTAAACTTTTACCTTTTATATTCTTTTCCTTTCTTTTTTTTTTTTTTTCTTTTTTAAAAGAATACTTCTAGGGTGAGCTCCACTCCTCTGTCTCTCTTTTTCCTAATTTCTTCTGCCTTCCTGCCTTCCTTCCTTCTCCCTTCATCCTCTCTCTGGAGAATCCTCTACTTCTTCCTCCTCCTCCCGCTGCTTCTTCATCCTCCCTTCTCCTTTTATAATTTTACATAGTTCCCAATTTTATTTCCCCTACTTATCCATGAATCAGCATATGGATATTTCTTTGAGGGAATACATGTATACAGTTATTTTTATTTATTTATTTATTTATTTTTGCGGTACGCAGGCCTCTCACTGTTGTGGCCTCTCCCGCTGCGGAGCACAGGCTCTGGACGTGCAGGCTCAGTGGCCATGGCTCACGGACCCAGCCGCTCCGCGGCATGTGGGATCTTCCCGGACCGGGGCATGAACCCGTGTCCTCTGCATCGGCAGGCGGACTCTCAACCACTGCACCACCAGGGAAGCCCTACAGTTATTTTTAAATGCTAGCTTGGGGAATTCTCTCTGGGCCCACTCCTGGCACCAAAATGGTGTAATAGGTTTCACTTTGGCTTTCTTCACTATCTACATGGATACTGGATGAATTTTCATCTTAGACCATGAGCTGAGGAGCTGAAAACAAATGGATAGAAAAAAATGTTATGGCTTGGTTAAACTTCTAGTGCAGGCTTAGAATTTCTCTTCAATCATTTCACACATTTTATCTTTCTCATTGCACTAGGTTCCGTGGGAAGACTTTCTGCCTAAGTTCTATGAGGAGGCATTGTCATGCCAAAAATATGCTTTTTATATTGGGATATATTAGTAATTTTTTTCTTTTTTGTTTACTCATTTACTTACTCCTCTATGCCTTCCTTTCTAAAAGTGGAGCTTTAGAATTTCATTGCCAATATAAACCAAATTGTTAAATTACATTCTCTAAGCTTGGAACCTAAGTTTTAAACTCCTTCCATAGTTTTAGAGCTGATTACATACTCTCTTATTTTAGCTTCTTTTCATTCTCTTCAGTTGTTTTTCAAGAAAAAGTTGCTTTGTGCTTTCATGTATACCATTTCCCCCAGTTATGTATTTGTCAGCAAATGTTACTATATGCAGTGTAATAAGAGCTACATTTATAGAATGCCTACAATATGTCAGGCACAGATCTTTGCATAATTCTATTTTAGGAGACAGATAACTTTTCACATTTTTCAGAGGAAGAAAAGGCTCAGAGAGATTTAAAAATTATCCTACTTGTAGACCTACTGCCCAAGATTTATCTCAGTTTGTTTGTTTAAAGCTGGTGGGGTTTTTTAACTATATGTTTTGTTTGGTTTGCATAATTGTTATGATACACTACCTGCAGCCAGAAACAAAGATCAAAAGTGTAATGTTTGCTTGACTTTAGAATTATGGTCCAAAGGCCATGTATAACATCATCAGTAATATCAGTTCTCTATGTTTTGTTCTCAAAACTTGCTAATACATTTGGATTATACCTGTTCACTATGTATGCTCTCTACCTCAAATGATCATTAGATTTTTGAAGGCAGACATATCTTTCTATAGAACATAAAACAGTGCCCCACATCTGAGTCCTTCAAAGAGTAATGTTGCCTAACTGACATGAAAACTCCAGAATGAATCCTTGATGATGCACTGAAGGCAGCCTAAAAGGGCTTTTATCCAATGTAAATGTTTAAGCCTATCTCTCAAGAGGTAGGGAGCAAATATATATTGTAGCCCTCCCTAATTCACTCTGTAGCTGTATCAAATAGAGATAGTCACAAAAATATGGGAAAATTGTTACCTCCATGACTTAATTTTATTTCTATAATTAACTTTATAGTTTTAATTAATTAAAATGTTAAAGGTGAAGTGATTATGAAATGCATAATGCAGTTTGGTCTAGAGCATACTAATTAAGCATTTCTCTTCTTTCCAGTGGAAAGCCCTAGAATAAACAATTTACATAATAGCAAAGACCTGCCTTCATTTTTGGCCTGAATCATGGGATGGCAGTATGAGCACAGATTCTCTATCACTTGGGCATTAGCAACATATTTCTCATTCTAAATGAAGATGTTTAAGGGATATCCTATTGTAACAAAAATATTTTGGTGGCTCTAATATCAACAATTTATATTTCTATAGGTAATATTATTTTGAATATTTGCTAAATGTATTTTTTGCTATTTTTAATTAGTACCAGTTAATTTTGTAAAATTAATATTTTTAAGTTAAATTAAGCTGGATCTCTTTAGATTTATTATGAAGAAACTGTTTCCTTGCCCTGTTACAATTCTGAAATGCTGGCCACCATTTATGAGTAAAATAAATAAAATCTTGACAAATCTCATTAGTTTGCCTATTAAGATAGCTCTGGTTTGATGGATAAGAACAATAATACATCTAAAAGGCATTCTTGCAGTGGCTGTCGATCTGAAAGGAAACTACATTGTTATCAACATGAATAGTTCTCCGTGATGTGCAGTTCAACAAAATCATCCTTGGTATGAATGTTGTAGGTTTGAAAATTAATAATGTAAAAATGTGTTCCAAAAACCAATGATTGACACATTAAAAATTAAGTGCCAACTAATCTTTTTTCTTTGTAACTTTCCCCATTACACTCTCCTGTTCTTATCACAGTACTTTCCACATATTCAATAGCTGTGGCATTTTAAATTATTGTATGTGATAATTTAATTATAATTTTTCCAGTGTATGTTTACTTAACTGCTTTGACTTTTCTATGAAGAACCCATTCATAATATGAAGAATGTGAAAGCTGGATGTTAAATGGAACTATTTTAATCTTATTTGTGTCTGAGGCCACAGGATATTAAGTAGCAATAACCTCCTATTCCCAAATTAGGAGAAGACCATCTCTGCAGGGCTTGTAAAGGAGGTATGTAAATGCCAACTTGCTCACCAGCTTCAGTGTATAAAAACAAGTAGAGGTTGCAGAAGCAGGGGTACTAGAGAGAGAATTTCATGGGGTAAGGCATTTTTTTCTTTCCCCTAATGGTAGGACCGAAGTTCTGAAGCTCAAATTTTCAGCGGGGAGTTAGATAGTGGTGGAGAAGCAGGGAAAGTTCTTCTTCTCTTCTCCCTCCCAAGAAAACCTCATTGATTTCTGCCCATGGCTGTTTCCCACTATTCATGGAACTGGAATTTGAGCCATTTTATACTAAAAGAAAAGAATAACATCTAAAAATGGGGTATTCCATAGGAGGAGATACATACGTTAAATTTAAAGGACTGGAGATTAAACACTGAATCCCTTAATTGGCAGCCAGAAGAGACAAAGTGTTCAAAATAAAAGATTCACCATTATCTTTCTCACCAAGACACTGGCGGATCCTCAGAACCCAAAACTGCCCAGTTCTGCTTGACCAAATATTCACAATTGGCCATTTCTTACCCTCCAATTTGTCTTGACCAAACTTTAGTTAGGCTTATCTCCTTCCTACAGTCCGCTGGGCGCAGCTTGCTCCAAAGCCTTAGGAAGCACTAAAAAAATGGAACTGTTCCCCTACCCCACACTTATCAGCTTCTCCTGGGAATCAGATGACCACAGGGAGACCCTTTTCCAATGAAACCCCACCGGTCATTTCTCCTTGCTTGTCCAGAGTCCCCTTAAAAGATTACGCTTGTCTCTGCTTACCCCTCCTTTACACTGTGGAAGAAGAACTTGCTCTGTTTGATTTTGAAACCCAGATTTCTGAGATTGCAGAGCTCTCACAACTGCAATTGTAATTCCTTCTAATTAAAATCGCTCCCTATCTAAGTTCGGATTTGTTTATATTTGACATACTTTTTTTTTAACATCTTTTTTGGAGTATAATTGCTTTACAATGGTGTGTTAGTTTCTGCTTTATAACAAAGTGAATCAGTTATACATACATACATGTTCCCATATCTCTTCCCTCTTGCGTCTCCCTCCCTCCCACCCTCCCTATCCCACGCCTCTAGGTGGTCACAAACCACCGAGCTGATCTCCCTGTGCTATGGGGCTGCTTCCCACTAGCTATCTATTCTACGTTTGGTAGTGTATATATGTCCATGCCACTCTCTCACTTTGTCACAGCTTACCCTTCCTCCTCCCCGTATCCTCAAGTCCATCCTCTAGTAGGTCTGCATCTCCATTCCCATCTTACTCCTAGGTTCTTCATGACCCTTTTTTAAATTTCCATAGATTCCATATATATGTGTTAGCATACGGTATTTGTTGTTCTCTTTCTGACTTACTTCACTCTGTATGACAGACTCTAGGTCCATCCACCTCACTACGAATAACTCAACTTCATTTCTTTTGATGGCTGAGTAATATTCCATTGTATATATGTGCCACATCTTCCTTATCCATTCATCTATTGATGGACACTTAGGTTGCTTCCATGTCCTGGCTATTGTAAATAGAGCTGCAATGAACATTTTGGTACATGACTCTTTTTGAATTATGGTTTTCTTAGGGTATATGCCCAGGAGTGGGATTGCTGGGTCATATGGTAGTTCAATTTGTAGTTTTTTAAGGAACCTCCATACTGTTCTCCATAGTGGCTGTATCAATTCACATTCCCACCAACAGTGCAAGAGGGTTCCCTTTTCTCCACACCCTCTCCAGCATTTATTGTTTCTAGATTTTTTGATGATGGCCATTCTGACTGGTGTGAGATGATATCTCATTGTAGTTTTGATTTGCATTTCTCTAATGATTAATGATGTTGAACATTCTTTCATGTCTTTGTTGGCAGTCTGTATATCTTCTTTGGAGAAATGTCTGTTTAGGTCTTCTGCCCATTTTTGGATTGGGTTGTTTGTGTCTTTGTTATTGAGCTGCATGAGCTGCTTATAAATTTTGGAGATTAATCCTTTATCAGTTGCTTCATTTGCAAATAGTTTCTCCCGTTCTGAGGGTTGTCTTTTGGTCTTGTTTATGGTCTCCTTTGCTGTGCAAAAGCTTTTAAGCTTCATTAGGTCCCATTTGTTTATTTTTGTTTTTATTTCCATTTCTCTAGGAGGTGGGTCAAAAAGGATCCTGCTGTGATTTATGTCACAGAGTGTTCTGCCTAAGTTTTCCTCTAAGAGTTTGATAGTTTCTGGCCTTACATTTAGGTCTTTAATCCATGTTGAGCTTATTTTTGTGTATGGTGTTAGGGAGTGTTTTAATTTGGTAAAGTAACAGGGTACAAAATTAATGCACAGAAATCTCTGGCATTCCTATACACTAATGATGAAATATCTGAAAGTGAAATCAAGAAAACTCTCCCATTTACCATTGCAACAAAAATAATAAAATATCTAGGAATAAACCTACCTAAGGAGACAAAAGACCTGTATGCAGAAAATTATAAGACACTGATGAAAGAAATTAAAGATGATACAAATAGATGGAGAGATATACCATGTTCTTGGATTGGAAGAATCAACATTGTGAAAATGACTCTACTACCCAAAGCAATCTACAGATTCAATGCAATCCCTATCAAACTACCACTGGCATTTTTCACAGAACTAGAACAAAAGAATCTCACAATTTGTATGGAAACACAAAAGACCCCGAATAGCCAAAGCAATCTTGAGAATGAAAAACGGAGCTGGAGGAATCAGGCTCCCTGACTTCAGACTATACTAGAAAGCTACAGTAATCAAGACAGTATGGTAATGGCACAAAAACAGAAAGATAGATCAATGGAACAGCATAGAAAGCCCAGAGATAAACCCACGCACATATGGTCACCTTATCTTTGATAAAGGAGGCAAGAATGTACAGTGGAAAAAGGACAGCCTCTTCAATAAGTGGTACTGGGAAAACTGGACAGCTACATGTAAAAGTATGAGATTAGATCACTCCCTAACACCATACACAAAAATAAGCTCAAAATGGATTAAAGACCTAAATGTAAAGCCAGGAACTGTCAAACTCTTATAGGAAAACAGGATGAACACTTTGACATAAATCACAGCAGGATCCTTTTTGACCCACCTCCTAGAGAAATGGAAATAAAAACAAAAATAAACAAATGGGACCTAATGAAACTTAAAAGCTTTTGCACAGCAAAGGAGACCATAAACAAGACCAAAAGACAACCCTCAGAATGGGAGAAAATATTTGCAAATGAAGCAGCTGACAAAGGATTAATCTCCAAAATTTATAAGCAGCTCATGCAGCTCAATAACAAAGACACAAACAACCCAATCCAAAAATGGGCAGAAGACCTAAACAGACATTTCTCCAAAGAAGATATACAGACTGCCAACAAAGACATGAAAGAATGTTCAACATCATTAATCATTAGAGAAATGCAAATCAAAACTACAATGAGATATCATCTCACACCAGTCAGAATGGCCATCATCAAAAAATCTAGAAACAATAAATGCTGGAGAGGGTGTGGAGAAAAGGGAACCCTCTTGCACTGTTGGTGGGAATGTGAATTGATACAGCCACTATGGAGAACAGTATGGAGGTTCCTTAAAAAACTAAAAATAGAACTACCATATGACCCAGCAATCCCACTCCTGGGCATATACCCTAAGAAAACCATAATTCAAAAAGAGTCATGTACCAAAATGTTCATTGCAGCTCTATTTACAATAGCCTGGAGATGGAAACAACCTAAGTGTCCATCATCGGATGAATGGATAAAGAAGATGTGGCACATATATACAATGGAATATTACTCAGCCATAAAAAGAAACGAAATTGAGCTATTTGTGATGAGGTGGATAGACCTAGAGTCTGTCATACAGAGTGAAGTAAGTCAGAAAGAGAAAGACAAATACCGTATGCTAACACATATATATGGAATTTAAGGGAAAAAATGTCATGAAGAACCTAGGGGTAAGACAGGAATAAAGACACAGATCTACTGGAGCACGGACTTGAGGATAAGGGGAGGGGGAAGGGTGAGCTGTGACAAAGTGAGAGAGAGGCATGGACATATATACACTAACAAACATAAGGTAGATAGCTAGTGGGAAGCAGCCGCATAGCACAGGGAGATCAGCTTGGTGCTTTATGACCGCCTGGAGGGGTGGGATAGGCAGGGTGGGAGGGAGGGAGACACAATAGGGTAGAGATTTGGGAACACATGTATATGTATAACTGATTCACTTTGTTATAAAGCAGAAACACACCATTGTAAAGCAATTATACCCCAATAAAGATGTTAAAAAAAAAAAAAAAAGAACTACCATATGACCCAGCAATCCCATTCCTGGGCATATACACTAAGAAAACCATAATTCAAAACGAGTCATGTACCAAAATGTTCATTGCAGCTCTATTTACAATAGCCCGGAGATGGAAACAACCTAAGTGTCCATCATCGGATGAATGGATAAAGAAGATGTGGCACATATATACAATGGAATATTACTCAGCCATAAAAAGAAACGAAATTGAGCTATTTGTAATGAGGTGGATAGACCTAGAGTCTGTCATACAGAGTGAAGTAAGTCAGAAAGAGAAAGACAAATACCGTATGCTAACACACATATATGGAATTTAAGAAAAAAAAATGTCATAAAGAACCTGGGGTAAGACAGGAATAAAGACATAGACCTACTGGAGAATGGACTTGAGGATATGGGGAGTGGGAAGGGTAAGCTGTGACAAAGCAAGAGAGAGGCATGGACATATATACACTAACAAACATAAGGTAGATAGCTAGTGGGAAGCAGCCTCATAGCACAGGGAGATCAGCTCAGTGCTTTGTGACCGCCTGGAGGGGTGGAATAGGGAGGGTGGGAGGGAGGGAGACGCAAGAGGGAAGAGATATGGGAACATATGTATATGTATAACTGATTCACTTCGTTATAAAGCAGAAACTAACACACCATTGTAAAGCAATTATACTCCAATAAAGATGTAAAAAAAAAAAAGTTCAAATAAAAAAATTAAAAAAAAAGTGTTAGTAAGCAAAATTATTTCTCAAAGGTTTTGGAAATTCATGTTTTAGAAAGACAATTATTGATTTGCATTTTGAAAGGCTGTGCTAGAAAAATAAACAGGTAGTTTTCCTTTAAAGCCTTAACATTTTGTTTACCAACTCATCTTCCCTTTGTCAGAAGGCAACTCTACCTAGAGGCATCAACTGCGATCCTGTTTCTCAGATATTCAAGGCGTTCCACAGGCTGGACTGCACTCCATACCCATGATAATTCCTTTCATCTCTCCTTCCCTCCCTCTTCAGGGTTCTTTGCCCTGGAGAGATGCAAATTTGAGAAAAAAGGTTAATGGCTGTTAATAGCTAAATGTGTTTCCTTTTCAGGGGTAAAATGCTATTATAGAAAACAACTCTTGTCCTCTGTTGCAGATGGTATGAGTTTTAATTCTTGTACTTTTGTGTACAGGCTTTGCTGGGCAAGTCATTTGTTCTCTCTGAACTACAATTTCTTTATCTGAAAAAGTAATCTTCATTCAGTTTAGCACTTCTTCAGGGCCTTTGATGTTTCCAGGCCCAAGGATAACCACTGGGTTCACAACTATGCCCCTGAACAATTCTTTTGTTCCTACTGCACAAAATTGTTATGAAACTCAAATTAGACCATTTATATGAAAGCGTTTGGACAATTAAGTGTTATCATTGGGATGGTAGCATGTGAACACTTCCTTTGTTGCATTCAACCATAGAAAAAGGTAAGAGTGGGCATTTCAGGGAAAGAAATTGGTTAAGGATGGAAAAATCTTTTGTCAGAGATAACTTTTTAAGTTAATTCCAAAGAAATTACTGCTCAAACTGAAGGACTGCTATCTCCATAGTTCTATTCATTAAAATGTAAACCAAAAAACTATTGTTCCCTTTATGTTCAAATTAAAGTATCTTATTCTTTCCTTCTAGCCTGCAACACCGATATGCTGTAGAGAGGGACAAATGAAATAAAACATAACCACATATTAGTTTTCTATGCTGTGTAACAAATTATCACCAATTTAGCAGCTTAAAACAACATATGCTTATTATCTCACAATTTCAGTGGGTTCGGAGTCCAGGTCTGGTTTAGCTGGGTACTCTGCTCAGGGTCACAACACTTCAATCATGGGCTGTGTCTAATTTGGAGGCCTGATTGGGGAAGAATCTGCTTCCAAGCTCATTCAAATTGTTGGCAGAATTAATTAATTTCCTTGCACCTGTGTGATTGAGGACCCTGGCTTTCTTGCTGGCTGTCAACTATGGGAGCCACCCTTAGGTCCCAGAGGCTAATAACTGCATTTCCATGACTCATGGGTTTCTCCAACATGGCCACTTACTTCATCAAGCCACTCTGGGTCTAGTCCATATTAAAAGAGCATTCACCTGATTAAATCAGGCCCACCTTGGCTAATCTCCCTTTTGATTAATTCTGTATGGATTGATTTGGGATCTTAACTATATCTGCAAAGACCCTTTATCTTTGCTATATTCTATGGCTAGAAGCAAGTCACAGGTCTTGTCCACACTCAAGGGGAGGGTACTTCACAGGGCATGAAATACAAGGGAGTGGGAATCATGTAGGCTACCACAATGCTTAAAAAGAATTAAAGAGAAGATCTTTTTTAAAAAAATCTAAATTTGATTTTTTCAAATCAAATGCACTGTACCATTTCCTTAACTCCTCTATCACAGTCGTTTTTGTTTTGTAAGCTGCTTTAGGAAATAGACCGGTATCCCTCCAGGGGAGATAAGAAGTGCATACACGTAGTGGATGGAGAGAGTATGAGGGCTATATTGGTGATATTATCAATAATACTACTTAACAAATAACTATGGGCCATGAATTATTCAGAGTATTCTGCATGAATTACTTAATTTAATTCTCACAACAACCTTATGAGGTAGGTACTATTATTATACAAAGTAAAAATGTGATTATTTGGAAGATCTACATAGGAATGCCTAGTAATATTTGCGCCCTTCGTGCTTATTGTGGTGTATGTGTAGTTGCTGAATCCAGATTTGTTGAACTAATAGCCTAAAATATTTATGGTTAACATTTAGAGTCTATAGTACTTAACGCAGACATTAAACCAAAGGTTCTTGGCAAGTTGTAAACTACAAACAGCATGCTGGTTGTTAGGTGTTCTGGGTTTCTAAACTTGACCCTGCTTTTTCACTTACTGAGAACTTGAAGTAATCACTTTAACTCCCTAGATCCCCAAAATCTTTCCTTTAAAATAAGAATTTGAAACTAGATCACCTGTAAGAGTCTCTCTGTACTTAAGTAAAACACATTCAAAATGCATGGGGAATTTGTCACACAGGGTCCACCTAATAACCAAAACACATTTCTAAGTACTTTAACCACATATACTTATAGTAGGAATAATGCTAGGTGAGTGAAGTTCATATTTGGGCAAGGGTTTTGTGACAGGACAGACTTAGGTTTGTGTTCTAGCCCTAAAACGTATTAGCTGCAAGTGAGCCTCTTTGAGCATCAGCGTCTTCCCCTGTGAAACTTCAAAAAGAGAACTTCCTTGCCAACCTGTTTTGGGAATCAATTAAGATAACTTACATAAAGCAATTAATATAATGTCTGGTGCCATGATGCTGCTCACTTTCTCTTTTTCTATGGAAAAAAAGAAATATAAAAGAACAATCTGTAAACAAGACCAAATGAATTTTATCTTCATATAGCAATTCAAACTTTGAAAATATAAACTTCTTAAATCTTCCTTTGGATGTTTATAAACATACAACACCCCACAGTAAGGGTGTGTGTGTGTGCGTGCGTGCGCGCGCGCGTGTGTGTATGTATGATGCTATTGTGTGAATAAAGTTCCCTTGTTAGCTGAGTGAATCTTATAAGTTGGGAGACTTGAATATAAAATGTCTCCCTTGGTGGTTATAAAGGAAAGTCATGTGTACATTTCTGAATGTTCCATTATACACACTTTAATTGCAGTGGTATTTTAATTGCACAGTGATTGCAGTTTTATAAGTGAGACTTATAAAAATAGTCTATGCTATACTATATTGAATGAAGCATTTCAGCGTTTAAGAAGATGATATAAAAAGAGTTGTAAACTACAACTTAAAAAATTAAAATTAACTACAGCTTAAAAAATTAAGCTCTTTTTTTTAAGGTGATTGCTCTTTAATTCCACCTTCACTGCCCATAGGCTGAAAACAGTTGGAAGATGAACATTGTAATTGACTAGCATGGGAGATTTTAACACTTACTTGCAGTGTTGAGGGAAATCAGTTTCTGTACATCTTCTGAACTAAGCTAAAATCTCTATCTAGAGCATTCCTATTAAGTGGCCATCTTATCAACCTTCCCTTTATATGTTTCATTCTAATTTCTTTGTGGGATACCCTTGCTCATATAATAAAATATAAGCATGGATATGTTATGCTTTTAGGATCAAGCATGGCTTCTTTGATCATTCCTTTGTGGATATTCCAGGTATTAAGAACACACATGGTTGAAAAATTACATTTTTAGAAGTCCTATGCCCACAATATCTGCTTCTGTACTTTCATACTCTTATTACTTTCAATTTCCATTTTTTATCCCACTATATTCAAAGAAACTAATATCACCATGAATAACATGCTGATTCAGACAGATTTTTTAAAGAAATTAAAAAGACCAAAGATCACAGCAGCTGTTTTTCATCTAAGTTCCTTCTATCCAGGACCAATTTTCGAATGAGTGACTAATATTTATGAGGCTCTAGGCATCAGAATCTGCTGGGATTGAACCAGCTTTACTGAAAGATAATACAATAGATAGTTGTTTGAACCATTTTGCTTCTGAATGAACAGACTCAACTAATTCTGTCTCACATGTCCTTCTTGGCATATGTGCAGTTGACCCTTGAACGATGTGGGTTTGAACTGCGCAGGTCCACTTATAGGCAGATTATTTTCTATAGTAAATATTACAGTACTATGTAATCTGTGATTGGCACATCCACTGATGCGGAACCACTTATGTGGAACTGCAGTTATTCAAAGGTCAACTGTATTAGAAATAGTTTTCCTCCTAATTTAAAAGTACTATTTTTACATGTTTGTAATTTTCTCCTGTCCAGAACTGAAAATTGGCAAAATCTAGAACAAACAAATGTGATTCTGTCAGCTTCCTAACCTATGAAATAAGGAGGTTGGGAACTAATTGGCTTTTAAGGCTTTTCTTCTGAGTCATGTTCTATGGTTTTAGTTTTCTAGGCTCCCACATTTCTTGCTCAGATAATTGAAAAAAAATTTGGTATCCTATGTTTCTTTTCTACTTTCTTCATATTCCAAGGGCTTGCTTGATTATTTAATGAGATTAGGAATACATGCATAAAATGGGGTCACCTTCTTCCCTGAAAACAGTTGAGAACAAACAGCATGGAAAAATAAAAACTCAAACAAACTTGGTGAAAAAACCCCACAAAAAAACCCCAATCCCCAAATCCCCAGTGAATTAGAGTAAAATGGAACAAATCAAAATCTCAGCCCCAAAGAAATTACATGCTTTTCAGTTCTAGGGCATCTCTCTCACAGAGCTGTTCATAAGTTGGTAGCCCACTAAGCTGGCCATCCCTCCATTGAACCAAAGGGCCATTTACCACAGAGAGGCTAGAGAAGTGTGGCAAAACTCACATGATACCAAGAAGTTCAGGGGAAAGTGATGATCAAAGAATTTGATAGACATATCATTATTGAAGGAAGCAGATTTTAGTTACGGCTAAGCTTACACACTTAAGCAGGTTGAAGCTAAAAATCTATAGTTGCTGATCTGGTTAACTGAAGAGCAGTGGGAGCTAAATCACCATATAAAAGATTATCAAAGTGCTGGATTCACTGAGAGTCAGGCCTTCTACCAACTGGTAGGTGGAAAATACTCTCAGCATTGAATGTCAGGGAGAAAGAGTTTTAATTCTATTGATCTAAATCTAAGATACTTACTCCTTAATTCATCCCCTGGGTCTTTCTACCTTACAGCATTTAATGAAAGCAAAAAAAAAAAGAACCTCAAGGGAATTCCCTGGTGGTCCAGTGGGGTTAGGACTCTGTACTTCCACTGCAGAGGGCACTAGTTCGATCCCTGGTCGAGGAACTAAGATCCCACATGCTGCGTGGTGTGGCCAGAAAAAAAAAAGTTAAAATTAAAACCTCAAAATCCTCACAGGAAACAACTCCTCTTAGAATATACTTTAATAAAAATGTTTCATATTGACAGAAATTCTGCCAGGGTCTGAATTAGATGTATAAAATACTAAGAACACTGGATACATCAGCATTTGATGTGCAGCTAGACGGTGAGTGAAGACGTATTACTTAATTTTTGAGGATTCTTCTTGTACAGAGTTAGAAAGTGCTTGTATTTAATCTTTGATAAATTCTAAGCACTTCCTTAAGATATTCTTTTCTGCCTAGGGAAATATATTCATTAAAAGAATATTTTAAGATGTAACTTAATGAATAAGAGCAAATATTCATGAGAGAGTAAGTTTCTATGTGTTTACTAAAATTTTAAATAAAAATTCACTTAAATCAGTTCAGCAAATGTTTATTTCACATCTACTATATAGAATGTACTAAGCTAGATGTCGTGCTTAAGTAGATAAAATGTCAAAGCAATACTGTACATATTAGTGGGAAAAACTTATTACATTTAAAATGTAACCTTATTCTATTAACGTTGCTTTGCTATAGAATATGCTACAGGTTTCCTCATACCTTATTTATTTGCGTGTTGCTGGGTTTTTTTTAAGGAGTAGAATGACATATTTATATGCTCTTATTTTTCTTTGCTATTTCTTTCTTATTATTTTTAAAGTAATATCTTCATAGCAGTTTTCAGAAGAAATTTAGATTATAAAAAGAGAAGACATACATATGTGGTAATATCTTTTATGCACACCACACAAATTTCACAGCTTATTAAATTTCTTCTTTGGTTGTTGCTAAAATGCACCTCTTAGCAAACCAAAGAAATTTACTTCATGACTCAAATTCTCTGTTCTTTGCAGAAGCCTAGCATGGGTACCATTTCAAATTTTTGGCTCCATAGTTTTAAATATTTGATGTTCAAGAATGTTTCCTGCTGATCGAATAACTCTTTCACTCACAAACATAGGAAGGAAAAAAGTGGAAAAGAGGAGCTGAGGGAAACAAATTGTTCTTAAAATACAACAGCTGGCTGAATTAAATTGAGTCAATTACAGATTGCATCTTACACTGAAATACAGTTTTCAGCAAAGAGACAACAATAATGTGATGATTTAGTTTTTGCATGAGATTCTCACTTATTGAACATGTAAAATAGACAAATATGACATTTATCAGGAAATACATGTTAAAATTTTAGCCCTCTGGGTTAACAGACTGTGTCATAGTGAAACTTTGCAGTGACAGTAGGGCTAGAAGAAAATTTGAAGATTATATCTTTTTATTGCAGCAGTAATTAAGTGGGCAGATGTCTCAGTTGTGGTGCAATTGGCCTACTTTTCCACAAGCTAAACTTCTTTGCCCATCTGGACATGGCCAATGACCTACTTTTCTCAATTCTACCAGTATTGTATACTAACTCACAAAAGTGAAAAGTAATCTACATATTATGAAAGGAAATACTGTGGTCAAAATGACGTATGATGTTTAGCAATTACTCTTGTTTTCCTAATATATTTGTTATGGGGTAAATATACTTTCTTATAGGCTATTTTATGTAGATTCCTAAATTTAACCTCAATATATAGCAGAAAGGTAAGCCTAGATGTGAACACACACACATACACACACATACATTTTGATTTTGATTTCACATTTTATTTTCACCTTTAAAATACTCTTTTGAACCTGTCTTCCCTTAGCTGGACTTGCTATGAAGACGGCATAAATTTACTGTTTCTTATACAAATTTCAGGGAGGGACCTTGAGCCTGAGTCTTGGGCACTGTTGCCTGTGTCTTCCTTACGTGAAATTGTTCAGTATTAGATTTTACATTGATTTTAACTGGAAAATGGATATCTTTCTTGGACTTTTCACTACTATTCTTTCTCCATGAGACATTGAACACACTTTTCTTTTTGTTTCATTCCTATATATATTCATGAATACATATATGGTTTTAATACATAAATTCACTAAAAATTATTATTATTATTTTAATATTTTAAAAATTAATTTAGTTTATTTCTTTTTGGCTGCATTGGGTTTTCGTTGCTGCGCATGGGCTTTCTCTAGTTGCAACAAGTGGGACATGGGCTTCTCATTGCGGTGGCTTCTCTTGTTGCGGAGCACGGGCTCTAGGTGCGCAGGCTTCAGTAGTTGTGGTGCACGGGCTTAGTTGCTCTGCGGCATGTGGGATCTTCCCGGACCAGGGCTTGAACCAGTGTCCCCTGCATTGGCAGGTGGATTCTTAACCACTGCACCACCAGGGAAGCCCACTAAAAATTATTTATTAAATCCCTATCCTGTGCTGAGTACTTTGCTGTTGTGGAAAATATGACTATCTTATAATGGATATTCAGAAACTTAGAATATTTTAAATCTTGAATGTTATGTCTACCTCTAAGTATAAAACATAACTTAATATTCTGAACTAAGTTTTAAAGATTTAAATAAAAGGAACATGTTATGGTAATTTGAGACATAGTTTGTCTCAGTCAGATAGACTAAGCTGTTCCGTAGTAACAAAAATTCCCCAATTCTCCAAAGATGATGATAATGGTAAAGTTGATATCTTGTTTATTCTACGTGTCTGTTCTGGGTCACTGGGAAGGGATAGGGGAAGTACTTTTTGTTCATGGTAGTTGCACACGGAGTCAAGCTGACAGAACCACCACCATCTGGAATATTGCTGGTCATGGGGAAAGTGCAGAAAGGGATCTATGTATGGTAGCACATCTGCAATTTAATGAGCCAGCTCAGTAGTGACGAACGCTGCTTATACTCACAGCAGCAGCTAAAATCTAATCACACAGTCCTATCCAACTGCACAGAGAACAGGAAGTACAGTCCTATCATGTATATAAATGGGAAAATAACCAGAAATATTTGTCATACAGCACTAATAACTGAAGAAACAGTGGTGTTTGACAAACAGCCCCCACCTACTGATCATTGAATACTATTTGGCTCACCCTCTTTCTCTCATATAAAATACATCTATGTCTCCTCCCCAAGGAGATAAACCAAAAGCCTCTTTTAGGCAAAACATCAATTTCAGTGTCCAGGATCACAGCGTTACCTCTATCAGGGAGACTGACGTGTGGCAAAATCTATGAACAAAAAGAAACACAAGGTATTTCCCTACACCATCCCACCATATGCAATGAAGGAACAAGTTCAGTATAACTGCAGTAAACACTCCTCATGAGAAAATAAAGGATAGGGGACTTGTAGAGTTGGGTAGCAATTCTGACACGTCACTAGGAAGACATTTGAATGTGGGGACTATTCCTTGATTAGACTCCAGATTTTCTCCCTAGAAGGAACTCCCCAGCCATTGATTTTTAAAACCCTTTTCTGTGTCCGGTGGTAGGTTCTTACATTTTTATTACCATCTTTGCCCACATTTGAAATGAGATTTCAGACTAAGCTGTTCTTGAGGGCTGTTCAGCTTTCTCATCCTGCTTTGTCTATTCAGAAGTTTGAAAGCCCAAGTATTGCTTTGTGTCTCAAAGAACTGTAAAAAATTTTACTACAAATTTGTGTTTTCTTTCTCTTCTACTCCAGTTTGTTCCGTGTGTAAACACATACACACACACCTATTAGTTTTTTGTGTGACATAATATTCTTTACTCACTTTTACATGACATTTTTGACGAAGCTACTCAGCTCTCCTCCTATTACAACTTTTTCTTTAACTTTTTATTTTGAAATAATTAAAATTTACATAAAAATTGCAAAATAGTAGAGTTCCCATATACCTTTCATCCAACTCCCACCAATATTAACATTTTATATAACAATAGTATAATTATCAAAACCAGGAAATTAACAATATTAACTAGATTACAGACTTAATTCAAATTTTATCAGTGTTCCCACTAATGTTTTTCTTCTCTTCCAGGATCTAAGCCAAGACTCCGTATTGTATTACTTGTCATGTCTGCTCAGTCTCCTCTAATTTGTGACAATTTTTAACTTTTTATCTTTCTTTCATGACCTTGACACTTTTGAAGAGTACTGGTCAGGTGTTTTGTACATGTTTCTTAACTTGGGTTTGTCTGATGTTTTCTCATGATTAGATTGAAGGTATTCATTTTTGGCAAGAATATCACAGAAGTATTATTCATAGTTATTTTTTGAGATCTCTCTCTCTCCCTTTCTTAACTGTGGGCACATTGTTGGAACAGTTTGTTTCCATGTCTGCTACCTAGTCCTAAAGCTAATGCCTCATATTTGAGACTTTTGTTATAGCAGTACTCCCTTTCTGGGAATCAACTTTGTGTCAGTCATAACAGACAGGTTACGTTATAGAAAGTACAACTTGCATATCTCAATGCTTAAAGAAACACATGCTTACTTCTCACTCACACTACATGGCAATCACTGGTTGTTAGAGAGGCTTTCTTTGCTCATGGTCGTGTCTCAGGTATTCAGGCTCATGAAGCAGCCACTATTTTCAATGTTTCTGGTCATAGCAGGAAGTATGTTACCTCAACAATTAAATGCCCCAGCCTGAAAGTGACACATCATGCTTCTGCTCTCAATTCAATGTTTTGATCTAGTCAGAGGTCACCAGGAAGTATATTCCTACCATGTGCTTAGAAGGAGGAGGCCAGAAATATTTGACAAACAGCATCAATGATGATCACATTCCTACTATAATACTTCATAAAATTTAAATGATTTTATAAAATTATTTTCTGATTTTGCATATTATGTGCAATGGAAAAATCTGAAAAGAGCAAAAAAGCATGAAGGATAAACATCACATTATTCCTAATTCAGCCCTCAAGAAATTATGCATAAGTGTTTATGCTTGTTTCCTTGCATTTGCTTTTCTGTGTGTGTGTGTGTGTGTGTGTGTGTGTGTGTAACCAGGATCACACTTCAGAAACAGATTTATATACTGCTAAATTTGACTTACTGTAAAAATTCTACTATTTCAGCAAAAATTTTTTGAAATGATTGTTTTATTAAATAACTATACTATTTCATCACATATATACAATGACATTTTCATTTATATTTTTCTTTGTTAGATATATTGCTGTTTTTAATACTCTACTATTCTAAAACTGCTATGATATAATCTATTTAAAATACATTCTTTCTGTTTTTCTACTTATTAGCATGGCAGATGAAAGCTGGACAGATTGTCATGAGACTTTGGAGGCTTATATATGGTGCTTGGTTTATTATTATTATTCCTGGATATTAGCTATCATGAATAAATAAAGTTCTTGCTGCACCATACCTTAAAGCACAGCACATGGAGTGTTCTCACTTACCTGCAAAGCAATTTTATCCTAATTCCAGAACATCACCAGCCCCTCATATGAATTTTAAACTGTCGTTTAAATAAGAAATATTTTGCTGTTAATCTTCTTGGGGTTTCCAAGCATATCTACAAATTCTCGTGGTTTTCTCTTATTTAAAAACTACACTGTGGCAGCCATGAGAATGAGCCTCTTAGATCTATGATTTCAGGGAGCATAATTGACAGAGATCCCCAGTTACTGCCCTCTGAAATCCGTCATGGTATTGGCACCGAGGTCACACTTCCCATGAGCTGCTCTCAGCCAGTGACTGAGCATGGCAGGGATACTAAGACAGACAGACCCGTCCTGGGAAACAGAACTCCTCTGACTCTTGATCTTGGCTCAAGGACTCCCCATCAGCTTTGCTGAAATTTTTTAGAACTGCACTGCATTTTTTAATTTTCTCTCTCTCCCACCTTTCCACTAAGAGGCATGCCAGGGATACTGGCCTGCTTTTGCTTTTCCTTGTTAGGGGGCAACTATGAGAAGAAACTCATCAGTGTTCGAACAGTGTGGGAACCAGAGCATCAAGGTTGTCTGAGAAAGCTAGCTTCCCTGCCTCTGGAGACACTGAGGTTCATAACAGGTGTGTTGCCCCTCCTTTCAGTAAAAGGAGCTCATCTATCCTTGGAGAACTCATCCACCCATCTCCTCCTGCTGAGAGAAGATTGTACTCAGGTCTCAGGCAGCTCATTGTCTAACAAGCTGAAGTAAGTTCCTAGGGTCACATTTGGACACTTTTGCTCATTGCCCCTACCACACATTAAAATGTTTGCTGGTAGTTCAAGATACTATTTTTCATAATACAAAAGTGTCCTTCTTTTATATTCATAGAATTATTAATATTAAGCTATCTTTTCAATCCTGAGATAGCCCTATTTTTTTCTCAGCAGTTAAATCACTTAATGAACAATTGAATTTGTTTTCATGAAATCAGGTATTCTCATTTGAATTTACTGGAGATTGAACTATTGTGGAACCATGGTTTTACGCAGATGTGTGCGTGTGTGTGTCCACAATGAGCTTATGTGTGTCCCTTACATTTGCCAATTATTGACAGCCTAGGTGTGTTCCATTCAAATACAAATTGCTTGGCTTTCCATTATTTTCTGTAAGAGTAAATGGTTTACTTAGCATGGAAATTAACATAACAGAAAACAACACATCATCTTTACTTAGAACCTATTTGAAAACTTTGGTATATTTTTCCATTTCTTCCATGTTAATTTGTTGGTTCAGGTTTTGTCTACTTACATCAATTTAGATAATTTATGTTTCCATAAATATTTATTTCCTCAGATTGACAGAATGTATGTAGTCTGTCTCTATATTTTTAAACAGCTCTGTAGGTTTTTCTTTCTTTTTGCTTCAAATTTTATTTATCAGTGTTTTCTATATTTAACTTGCCAATATTTATTTATGAAACACTTTAAGAAAACAAGTATTCTATTTGTTGTATTGTAATTGATTGTCCATATTCTTATTTATTAATTTATGTTTTAAGTGTTCTGATTTTTTTCTTGCTTTACTTTGGGTAATTTTTTTCTTTCTAAAATTGAATTAATTATTTACTTAATTAAAATTATTTTTTCTCTAAGGAACATATTTAAACCTATGAATCTTTTTTCCATGAGTAGGGCTTCCAGCAAACTTCCTATGTCTTGATAAGTAATATTCTCACTGTTTTATGGATTATTTGCAATGACATTTTCTTATGCTTTTGTAATTTACATATTTTAAATGTAAAGAATAATGCATGCTTGCCGTGACAAACTGAGCAATACAAAGATTTATAAAGAAATTCAATATCTCCTCTACCCTGGACCACCAATGTTATAATTTTCTCTAATATCTTTTTGCATCTTTCTTTGTGCTTCCTTCTATAGATACTTCCAAATATCCATAAATGCATAGTTCCTCCCCCTCATCTATATGTTTACAAAGATGGGATCATTCTCTATATATTACTCAGCTATTTAAAATTTTTGTTTGTTTTTTCTTAGTGATATACCATACTTAGCATTCCATGATAACACATGTAGAGCTAGCTCATTATTTTTCGATAATCGCTTAATATTCTGTGTTGAAGGATTTAGGCTCAGGCTACGGATTATTTCTCTATTGAGCTTCATTACCCTTTGTAACTAGTGAGATTCATTACAGGTTCGACCAGTTAGTTTTAGTTAATTTAATTTGGGGTATGTTGGAGTTTTTTTTCCTTTTTCCTTTGTCTTTGGCTCAGAAGACATTATTTGGAAAAATATGAGAGAAGATATGTTAGCAATTTAAAGTCAGATCCAGCTTTAAGTTAGTAGTCTCTCTAACTTTTGTGTTATTCTTTTCAACAAGCCTTGCCCCTCCATCCTCTTCATTTATGACTGTTCGTTCTTTCTCAATTGGAAGTTAAAGCTAGAAATTAAATTTCTCATCAAGATATACAAAGACCTCCATGACATCTTCTCTCCTCTTTCCAGCCTCATCATCAGCCATTCCCCATCTCCAAACAGACACTACACAATCATTTTCAATCCTAGATTATTCTTTGCTTTTCTGGACCTCCTTATTTAAATTCATGTTTTTCCTTCTGCCTTGAATATCCTTTCTCCTTTTCCATTTCTGACTAATTCTTATATATCCTCAACAGTCACTTTAGAAAGCACCACGTCTGTAAACCTCATCCCATCTCCACCCCATCCAATTTTAGGCCCATTTCTTTCTTTTGCACTGTCTATAATAGCACCTATCATCCTGTTGCTGCTGTATGTGACAGCCCTAAAAGTGTTTCCTGAGCTTCCCTGACTCCTCAAGTTCTCATTATGCATCTCCTCTTGGTTACCTGGAATAGCAAAACAGTAGCACCTACCACAAAATTTAACATTTAAACATAAATAATAAGGTACATGAAACACATATACATATGTATTTACTTATAAATTAGATAGAATACATAGAGATAACTTATCAATATGGACTTAAACCCCAGATGTCTAAACACAGAATACACTGCTAATCAATGAATATACGTTAAATGACAGATGTATCTTTTTTACTTCATAGGGAAGAAATAACCTTACATGGTTTTATTCTCTTTTTAGATGATGTTCAATGAAATTTTTAATGGTTAAATTGTAAGAAAGGGCCATGGATGCTTTATACGAGCATGAATAGGATAGACTTTTATGCCTCTGAATGAAGACTATCCATTAATAAGAACAATTACAATTTACAGTCAGTTCTGTTTTCAATCTCTCTTCACCATCTCAACCCCCCCAAAAGATTTATAAGAAATATGTTTGTTACAAGCATCACACTATTTTTTATAATCTGGGCACTCAGTAATGTTGGGAATATAGTCCCAAACCACCTGTGTTTTGCCCTGTGAATTACAGGAGCAGCAGCGCCAACAATGTTCTACTGTCACCTTCTGCCCCAGTGGCCTGCTGGCCTCTCTGCTCAGCCACCTGATTGCTCCTCATACAGAATGATCAATGCTAGAATTAGGATGGACCTTAGCACCAGCAATGTGAGCTCCCTTATGTTACTGATGAGGAAATTGAGGCCCAGAGGTTCAGGAGCTTGCTCATTAGTTTGCAGTGAGTCAGCGATAATGCAGACTATTATCTCCTTGGCCAGTGCTTCTTTCTTTCTTTTTTCCCCCAATTTTATTGGGATATAATTGAATCCAGCACTGTACAAGTTTAAGGTGTACATCATAATGATTTGACTTACATACATCATGAAATGATTACCACAATAGGTTTAGTGAACATCCATCCTCTCATATAGATACATTAAAGAAATAGAAAAAATATTTTTCCTTGTGATGAGAACTCTTAGGACTTACTCTCGTAACTTTCATATATAATCTACAGCAGTGTTAATTATCTTTATCATATTGTATATTACATCCCTAGTATTTATGTATCTTCTAACTGGAAGTTTGTACCTTTTGACTACTTTCATCTAATTCCCTCTCCACCCACCCCCTGACTCTGGCAGTCACAAATTTGATCTCTTTTTCTGTGAGTTTGTTTGTCTGTTTGTTTTTGAAGTATAACTGACCTACAACTCTACGTTAGTTCCTGGTACACAACATGGTGATTCACTATTTCTATACATTTCAAAATGATTACCATGATTAGGCTAGCTGTCCTCTGTCGCAAAACAAAGATTTTACATAATTATTGGCTGTATTCCCCATACTGTACATTTCGTACCCATGACGTATTTATTTTGTAACTGAAAGTTTGTACCTCAATCTCCCTCACGTATTCGTTTCTTCTCCCAACTCTCTCCCCTCTGGCAACCACCTGTTTGTTCTCTGTATCTATAACTGTTTCTGTTTTGTTATGTTTGTTCACTTCCTTTGTTATTTAGATTTCACGTAAGTGAAATCATACAGTATTTGTCTTTGTCTGACTTATTTCACTTAGCATAATAACCTCTAGGTCCATCCATCTTGTTGGAAATGGCAAGATTTCCTTCTTTTTATGGCTGAGCAATATCCCATAGTGTGTATATGTATACATATATACACCACATCATTGTTCATTCAGCTGTTAATAGACACTTAGGTCACTTCCGACTTCCATATCTTGGCTATTGTAAATAATGCTGCAGTGAACATTGGGGTGCATATATCTTTTTGAATTAGTAATTTCATTTTCTTTAGATAAATACCCAGAAGTGGAATTACTGGATCGTATGATAGTTCTATTTTTAATTTTTTGAGGACTCTCCTTACTGTAAGGAGAGTCCTCAAAAACTGGCTGCACCAATTTACATTTCTACCAACAATGCACGTGGGTTCCCTTTTCTCTACATTCTCACCAACATTTGTTATTTCTTATCTTGTTCATAATAGCCATTCTGACAAGTGTGAGGAGATCTCACTGTGGTTTTGATTTGCATTTCCCTGATGATTAGTGATGTTAAAGATCTTTTCATGTGCCTGTTGGCCATTTGTATATCTTTTTTGGAAAAATGTCTATTCTGGTCCTCTGCCCATTTTTAATTGGGTTGTTTGATGTTGAGTTATATGAGTTCTTTATATATTTTGGAATATTAACCCCTTGTTGGATATTTCATTTACAATTATCTTCTCCCATTCAGTAGGTGGCATTTTTGTTTTATTGATAGTTTCCTTTGCTGTGCAAAAGCTTCTTAGTTTGATGTACTCCCATTTGTTTATTTTTGCTTTTGTTTCCCTTGCCTGAGGAGACATATCAAAAAAAGATATTGCTAAGACCAATGTCGAAGAGTGTATTGCCTCTGTTTTCTTGTATAAGTTTTATGGTTTCAGGTCTTACATTTAAGTTTTTAATACATTTTGAGTTTGTTTTTGCATATGGTGTGAGAAAGTAGCCTAGTTTTATTCTTTAGCACATAGCTGTCTCTTTTTCCCAACACCATTTACTGTAGAGGCTGTGTTTTCCTCATTGTACATTCTTGCCTTGTTTGTTGTAGATTAATTGTCCATATAAGTGTGGGTTCATTCCTGGGCTCTCTATTCGGTTCCTTTGACTTATCTGTCTGTTTTTGCGCCAGTACCATACAGTTTGATTACTTTAGCTTTGTAGTATAGTCCGAAGTTAGGGAACGTGCAGTCAGTTTTATCTTAAGAAGAAGGTAATGTTCAGGATGATTTAAAAAACTGAAGTTTCATTTTGGAAAAATATATATGTATGAAAAGAAGAAAAAATTTTATATGGATATATATTTCTTTTTCAATTGTTTCTGTAGGCATAAAAAGAATGAGCATCAAGAAAAGAGAATTAGAAAAGTAGATAACTTTATGTATTATGTATGTATGTATTCATTTATTGCCTTATAAATTATAATATAGAATTGAGGAAGATAATACAGGGTTTATAACAGTCAGCAAAGCTGATAAAATGACATGAAGACTTAGGCAAAGCTAAAAAGCTCCTTAAAAAGTCAAAAAAAATTAAATTAGTAATTTTTGAGCTTGGGGAAATACTGGTGGAGACTAATTTGAATGAAAATGTTGGTTACCTCTAGAAATATAATATGGAGTCAGAGAAGTATCACTTCCCAAATTAGGCAAATTATCTGATTTCTCTGAGACTTAGTTTCCTTCACTATAAAATGGCACCAAATGGCATGCCTATCTCCCAGATTTGTTTGAGGAAGTGAGATAAATACACTAAAAGCCTTACAATAACACCGATTAGTATATAATCTGATTCTAAAGGGAGAAGGGGAGGGATTAAAGTCCACAGCACCAAAATCACCCATTGCCATCCATGTTTAAGCTGTACTTGCAAGTGATTTTTCTTGTATTTGCAAGTAATTGATGACTTGTAAATCCCTATAGAAATGATAATTATAATCCCATAGGATTTCTAATAGTGTCATTATTAGTTCTTTTAGGGATAAATTTTTGGTTAATAAAATCAGTCTACTGAGAAAATCAAAGCAGAGGCTTAAAAGGTTTACTTTGTCTACAATGGTCAAATTAATTAAATTTCATTTTTTCTTAAATAAACATAGTATTGATGTACCTGTTAATGACAATGATCCCTTACATTTTTTAGTGAGAAGGTTGAGCCTAACAAAGGAAATTTAACATTTTCAGGAGGTGAAATTGGAAAAGATCATGAATAATTTTCCCAAAACTGGAAACTGATAATTCAAACTATATCCATTTACATACCTAAGCGTAATGAACGTCATGAATCTTGTTCATCTCTGTTGTCTAGAACATAGCCTGGTGCATAGTAGGTGCTTAATAAATATTGGATGAATGAACTTTGTATTGCATTCTAAAGGAGAAGGAAATCACAAGGAGTGAAATTATTTAAATTAACCTCTGAGCAAGTGTGTTTACCTTGAAAGGTTTGGATAGGATTAATACATTATGAAATGTGCATATTCTTTTATAGAAGACACACCATAACTTCACTTGGGTAAGCATGTTTCTGATTTGCATGTAAATGTAAAACACCATTGGATTCTGGGACAATTCATTTAATCAGTCTAAGCCTCAGTTTCCTCATTAATAAGGTCAGGAATTTGGGTTGGATAGTCATTCCAACTCTGGCAATTCTAAATTTCTGTAATTCTGGGTTTTACTTAAATAAAACAGGTTCATTAGATACCTGGGTTTTATGGCTATAAATGGGAAAACCTATACTTAGTTCACAGTATCAATAGTATATAATAAAAATAATCTATTTGGCTATGTCTTTTGTAGTTTGTGTTTTTCCTCCATCTTACTTTCCAGAACACATGCATATTTTCTTGGTATTAATTTTATTTTTTATTGCAGCTATACAGACAAAAAAAATGCCAATTACTTTTTTAAAGGGTGTAAAAATGACTCAGTGCAGGAGACTTGGAAGTTATAACAATAGGGGGAATTTCTGTTTCTAAATCCAGTGTCTGTTATGGCTCCCGAAGGATTGAGAAGTGTTTTTAAAACACTGTGCAAGTTCATGCTCACGACTAATTGCTATGAAGAATATTGTGCTCATATAGTATCAGTATGTATAATACAGAAAATCTAAATTGAAGTTTGACAGTACTTATCTGTTTTTTTAATTGCCACAAAAAGCTATTAAATTTGCTGAAGCACAGTTTCTATGGAACCACTTCTCTGAGTTTTATCTCAGTTGTTGCACAGCACCAGGGAAGAGTATTATCTACTCCTCATACCGTCAACAAATCTAGCTTTGTGCTAGTTTCAAAAAGTTACACACACTATGTAAGGAGAAATTCATAGAAACTTAAAAAGAAACTTTTCATTTTAATGAAAATAGTGTCTAATAACTTGAGATTTTCTCTTTGCTCACCTGTGAGTCACAAAAGAAATTGGGGAGAAATTGTTCTTTTTATTTAAAATGACCATTGGCAGGCATGTAAACCTTATCTGGATGTATTTTAGTTAAATTCCTTGAAGTAATTCACTTCTGGGCTAAGAGCAAGTAAGAAATTTCAGCCCCCAAAAGTAATTTTTCACGACAAATAACTGAAGCAAAGATTTGGAAGGAAGGTGCCATCTGAACTCAAGTTATAGCACTGATAATTTCAAGCCTGACGAAAACTGATTATTGTGTTTGCTCATCTTAGAAGACAGGGAAATCCTAAGTAACGGGGTAGAAAAAAATGTAGTCTGAAAATCTAATTGACTGTCCATGCGTAAAATAAATAATGCAAAGAATAAAAACACAAAATAGGCTTCTTTTGTTATCATAAAGTTATATAGTTTAAAATCTGAATTTGGACCCCTTGAAGTAACAGAATTTACTTGAGGAAATTCTAAGTACCTCTCTTACTACAGAGAGTCATAGCAGAGTCAAAAGTCCTAGCATGAAACTGCTGAAAGTGGCTAATTAAAGTGTTGCATGACTTGACAGAGATGATAAAATATGGAGCTGCCTACCTTTAAGGAGAGAGTGGTTCATTTTCATGTCTATTTTTAACCAAGTATGAGAAAATAATGTACTTTTTAACAGAAATTCTGAAAGCTTTCGAAAATATAGAAAATACAACTTTAATGCTTCAATTTTAAGAAAATTGAATGAAATTTGACTACCTCCCACCTTTTCCTTCTCCATTTTAAAGATCTGGAAACTGAGGATAAATGACCAGACCAAAGATTTCTGTTAGCTCATCTCAGGACTGGAATTTAATTTTATGATACTCTGCCATTGGTTTTCTCTCCTCACTGCATTGATTCCAATATTCAACGTTCCCTTTTTTTCTTATATAATTTATATGATTTTTCTCTTCACTACTTACTAGGAAGCCAGATTAATTAACCAAGCATTTATGTTTGGTTTCCCAGATAATTCCCAGACGCTATGACTCTGTCCAGGATGTCAAGGTTTCACACAGTTCTGTGGGTCCTGAGAGAGGAACGGCCAAAGCCTAGATGGCAGAACCTTCTCTTTTGTCCTCCTCCAGCCTGATATCGTCACTTGTTCTGGGATTCCCATGGCTTGGGATTCATACCTGCCTAGTGAGCGAGATGCTGAGAAAACTCAGCTTGGGTTTTTCTGCCTGGGGATTACCTTCTGATGTTTTCATTGTTGATGCCTTGGGCTGACTTTTCATATCTGCTAACTTCCTACAAATTTCTGCCAATGAACATAATAAATAAAATATTCCCAAACCAGGTGGCAGTGTGGCCCAACAGTGTAGTCTCGGGGTCAAGAGATGGGATTTTGGCCTTTCACTTGATTTCTGTTCCACCATTGTACATAGTTCTGGAATAACACATGGTTTGGAAAATAGTTTTTTGAGTTCAAACACTGGGTTCAAAGCTAGCAATATGTTCTTGAGGGAATAACTTGGGAGCGCTGTGCCTGTTTCCCCATCAACCAAAGGAGATAAAAATAAAATATAAATAATAGAATTGTTGGGAAAAATGGCAATTTATTTGAAGAGTTTAGAATTATGCCTGACAAACAGTGTCACTTGATAAAATGTAGCTATGATTATTAATATTACTGTGGTGACATTCCACTATCCATTTAGTAAGTAGGACTGCCATCTACTTCCACCTTAGAAAGAGTTTATTGAAATCTGCTGTGTGGAGAAAGGATGGGTTTTTGAGTTAGATCTCACTTGCATTTGAAATAGCAATTATACAAGCTGAAATATCAATTATACAAGCTACTAGGTATATAAACTCTGGATAAGTTATTCACTCTTTCACAGCCCTCGTAGTCCTCATCTGTGAAATGGGGATTGTATCAGAGAATTGTTTTAAAAAAATAAAATGAAAACTGATAGTGAGAGCAAGAGAGAGATTGATTGTGTTTTTGTCAAGTGGTGATGTGGAGGTAAGCCTTATGGAAAATGTGCGTGTGGGATGCGTTGGGGTTGGCGGGGGACTAATGCAATTGAGAATCCTGTAAGATTTGTAAGGAAATAATTTATTTCTGAGCATATTTGTGTATTTAGTAGTACTTCAGGAAGTTCTGTAGGTGTGACATAGAAAATAAATTGCCGAAATAAAAATTAAATAAGACATTATCTCTGTTACCCCTTTTAATGTAAAACAGTATCCTTGGCAGTTTGCAGCTGCTTGTGAGCATAGTATGTGTGTTAAAAAGCCCAGAGGTCTTTGGAAATTTGAATCCTCATAGCTAATAAAGAACACAAATGGAAATGATAATGTTGCAGTTTCAGTACACTGGGTTTTGGATTATTTTATAATTATGATGTTATGGTTTTCTCTTACTAAAATACTAACGATTCACTCGGCCAGAAAAGCCTAAGAAGTTGGTGGCATGCCAACTATGGTGAGCACATCGTTTGATTTGCTCCTATGGTTGCAGAGAATTTGAGTATTTCTGAAGCAGAAACAGAGAAAAGAAGGCTTATTTAAATAATAAGATCCAGAAGTGAAATAACGAGGAAAAAAAGAAAACTCTCCTGGTGTTTGGGGCCCGTGTGTCTCTGGTCCAAAATGCTCTCACCTATGAAGGCCCTCTCCAGAAGTATAGCTCCCATGAGATGTTCAGAATGACACCATCAGTGATTACACTTGTCCAATGTTTCTTTTTTCAAAATAAAAATATTTCTCCAAAGGATAGTACATCAAGTCTCCTATATTGTTATTTAGTTTCTTACTAATTGATTTCCCCCCCAGAGCTAAAGAAAGGGGCTGAGAGAAGGGGAGCGGAGAAGAACCAGGGGGTATTGTAGATTATATAACTGCTCAGAAATATTTACTTACTCTTGCCTCTCCTTTTTCAGGGGTGGAGTTTATTTCCCTATCATTTGATTTTTGGGTTTATATGACTTGTGTTGACCAGGAGAATGCAGTAAAATTGACAACATAACCGGCCTGAGCCTTGGTCTTAGAGGGCTTCGTGGTTCTTTGCTTTCAGTCTTGTGGTTCTGCCATTGCCATGGGGATATTTCTGAGTTTGCCTGTCAGTTTAACAAGGAAAAAAAAGATACATGAACAGAGCTTCTCCAGCCAAGTCCAGGTGATCCGTAGCTTAGCCATTTATGCGTAAGAAATAAATGCATAGTATTGTATGTAACTAGGATTGAGTGTTATCCAGTGTGTCATAGCAATTGATAACTGATGCAGTAGGGCATGCTAAAAACCAGTTTTGCCTTCGCCACAATTTCTCAAGTTCTCTTCCCCTCACATGAGGCCTGAAGAAAGTCGTTGAGGGAATATAGTATAGACATAGCTCTACTAGAGTCTTTATTCATTTTCCAGGCCTAAGTAAAGCATCCATGATTACGTTTTCTCTTGAAGTAGATCAAATTGCCTCCTTAAAGCTTGCTGTTTTTAGTTGCATCTGTTGTTTTTAATCCACATCTTTCATGAAGAATCTTTTAAAAAAACAAATGATCAGTGAAGGGTGTTCTACTTGTCTCTTTTGCTCTGGTTTTCTTCAATCTTCTCATGGTGATTTATACAAACTGATTCTTTGTCTAGGATTGTCTATTCAAATCCCAGGTCCTTAGACTTAATATTTAGTCTTCTTTAGCTCATTGTTATTTACTATTTTGTACTGTGTGCAGGAAAAATCATCATTATTGGAGATTTTAAAAAGTGGATGAGATGGAAAGAGAGTAAAGTATATTCATCTTTATTTTGATCCTTTCAGACATGCTCTTTCACTATTTGTAAAACTTAGAAGATTGAGCACATCTTATGAGGGCATCTCCAAACTCTCTTTAATCTCTATAAACGTACGTCAGTTACAAAATAAACCAATTCAGTCAGAACTGTAGGTAAAAACATTAGCTTACTCTTCCTCTCTTTAGTCAGGTGAATTTTGCCCTAGATTTATAAAGGGAGACACTAGAATTTAGTCACTTGTTAAGTTATGAAAAAGTTTCAATATGTTAAGTGGGGTATCTTAGTGGAAAAAGCAGAACTTATATAAGATTTTTTCCTACATATCTCTGGTATTTACATGGTTTATTCTAAAATTGACCCACACTTATTTTTCAAAACATAGTTTTCTCTTATTCAGGGCTCTTCCCTTTATGGTGTTATTATAACTTGACAATTATGAGTACTACAATAGTGATCCTTTTTTACTACCCAATATCAATTCTATTGGAGAACTTTTACATGCTCCAAAAAACTCTTTCCTACTCCCACTTTTAAATTTGATCCAACTTTCATCAATCCATTCTCCACTTAATAATCAAAGTGATATTTTAAAATTTAAATCAGATTATTTCTCTTTTTCTTGGCTTAAATTCTTCAGTCACTTCCAATTTCACATGGAATAAAATTTAATGTCTTAAATGAGGTCCTAAATTCTCTATTTCTCCTGCTTTTCTTTTATGTCAGCCTCACTATATTCTTTTACATCCTCTGAAAACCCCTTTTCTGGAAAACTCTTTTCTCATCTCAAGCCTTAGCAAGTAGCATTTGCAAAAACATGGAAGTACAAGAATGTATGGAAAATTCAGGAAAGGAAAAATTGTTCATTATGAATGTGGCATAGGGACATATCAGGAGTGGTTACAAAAATTAGCTTGTGTTTGCTCACATGCTACAGAAAATACTTGTGTTTATGTCAGCACATGTGATAATATATGCATTACACAAGTGCATATATATCATGTTTTTCTTGGTAAGTCAAGATAAAGTGTAATAAATTCAAGTTGGCAGGTGTGATCAAATGTCTTTACCATACAGGTGATATAAATTATTTAACGTCTTTGAGCCTCAGGTTTCTCACGCAAAAAAGAAGAAGAAGAATACCTACTCACAGGGTTGTTGTATTTCAGAGATTTCTTTTTTGTAAGGCGCACTAAACACTTGGCACATTGCAGCTATTCTATGCACATCAGGGAGTTAACCGTAGAGAGGAATGTTAAACAAAAAAACACAGATTTTACTCCCAGTGAGATTTAAAACTCTCAGAACAGAAATCTTTACAGGGCAAAAGGGGTAAGTACCCATTAACCTACTCATCTTTTAATATAATGACTAAAAATAGTAAAACTTTCTGGACTGAGAATTCCATATCCCAAATGCAGAGTCCTGCCATGAGGTCACTGAGGAAAGCTTTGATGGTGAGCATTGACCTCAAATATTTAAAGAACTAAATTCACCATGTTTGTGTGACCAGGACCCGTGCCCCTTTAGACACTGTATATTTCTCTGTGATTAAGCACATACTACAATATCAACTAACATTTTTAACTTGATTGTCTTTTGGTAACAAAGCTTCCAGGAGCGCCTGAGCCAGCTACGTCATTCAGGAAAACAGCTTAAAATTACGACACTAGTTTAGTTTTAAAAATATTATGAGCCGGGCTTCCCTGGTGGCGCAGTGGTTGAGAATCTGCTTGCCGATGCAGGAGACACGGGTTCGTGCCCGGGTCTGGGAAGATCCCACGGGCTAGGCCCGTGAGCCACGGCCGCTGAGCCTGCGCGTCCGGAGCCTGTGCTCCGCAACGGGAGGGGCCACAACAGTGAGAGGTCTGCGTACCGCAAAAAAAAAAAAAAAAAAAAAATATATATATATATATATAGATATATAGATATATAGATAGATATGTATATTATGAGCCAGTCAGGTAATGGAGACTATTGTAATGCCTAAAGGAAATGAATACAGAAAGCGTCTAAGAAAACAAGTTAAGAAATTTGTAGTCTATATATCACTTTGCAAAAAGCTCAAAAGTTTAGACTTTAAAAAATAAACCGAATCCTATCCTTTACAAATTTGTCACAAAACTTATGAGTACAGATTTTTTACCCGATTGTTAATGCCTCTTGTAACTACTGTAAATGCAACTTGTATTGTAATAGTCTAATATTCTTTAAGGATTTTATTTTGGCCAGAAACCATAATTGGAGAAAAAGGTTATTAAAAACAAATTCAACCTCAAAAAGTTGAAGATTTACTTTGATACTAACTGGGAAAGGCCTAATATAGTAGAATGCAAATATTAATCATGAGTTTATAAACTACGTAACATATTCAATAATAATTTCATCTTACAGAAACATTGTGTTTTGATTTAGTTTATGCCAAACCACAGACTCAATCCAAGGAATTTTCTATGGCGCAACTACTCACTTGGAAATACAAGGTTTCTCTAGAAGAGAAGCTTAACTATTATATTCTTACTGATATTTGATTGCTCTAAATGAGACAGAAGTAGAGATAGAATGAATATAGCACTGGCTTAGTTCACTACATTTGGTGTGAAATGTAGGTTTAAATCCAGGGTAGTAGTTTCATGACACTGGACAAATTACTTAACTTCTCCATGTCTCAATTTACGTCTGGGGATGATATTAATGGTCCTCAAAATAATTTGATGAGATGATAGCTAGAAGTTGTGTGTGTTGTAGTAGCAGATTGAATTCCCCAGAAAGCTAACTCTGACTTGAAGATTAAGTTCATTATGGAGTACTCTTGGGATAAACACTGTGGAAGGATATATGCAGAAATGGGATTAGGCAGAGGTAGAAGCTAAGTGGCAATGCGCTGTCAGTGGAAGCCTCAGCCAGCCCATGGAGAGTTCTGTAGATAGGATGAATCTTCAGAGGAGTCCTGAGTTTGGATGAGAGGAATGAGTCGTTTTACCCCCTCACAGATCAGTCATAAGATGAGGGCCATCTGGAATGGCGGAATGACCTTGGCTGAGGCTGTTCACTTCAGCTGAGGCAATCATTGAAGAGGGCTTGGTAGCTTGAGGGCTGTCAATCATTAGCAGTACTTCCAGCGCCTGGGATAATTGACCCTTCCTTTCTGAATGGGATCTGGGCAGCACTTCAGTGTCCACTACAGTTAGTCACAAAGTCAACTGTAAGTGTTTAACAGTATATGTTACTATGAGAAGGATCATCTTTCATATTTCAAAGAGACTTTAGAAGTTCCCTCCCGCCTTTTTTTATTAAGTTGCACTATTTTTGTATTTGAATTTGCTCTTCTATATTGGGTCAGGCACCCTATGAGGTATCTTGCATGTCTTATATCATTTAATTTTCATAATAACCTGGTAAATTGGTATCATCTTCAACAAGTTACTAGAGGAAACTGTTGTCAAAATTGAGGGTATAAGCATTTTAATTTACAAATCTAATATACAGTGAAATATGAATTCAACCCCAATATTTTTTAAAATCTAAAGCCTATATTTTATTGAGGACTTTGGTGTGGTTGGACTTTGCTATAATTTATAACTTAAGCTATTTTGACAAAATCTTTTAATGCCTATAAGGATTTTAATTTAGCATATGCTGTCGGCAACAATTATCATATTAAGATTAAATGTAAGATCTTTTAATTTTTTATATAATTTTATAAGTAGGTTAATTACATGAATTTAGTTTAATTATTAAAACTTGTATTTAATTTGGATAGACAGGTAAACCTAGAATTTTCATGAATATCTGACAAATATTCTCATATCTTATATAAAATATTTTGGCGCCATAATTTCTTACTGTGCTATTCACTCATTTTGACCTAGAAACACAAGTGAACTGATTAAAATAAGGATTTACCTAACTGTTAAATACCAGTGTCCAAAACAGAATGAACCAGAAATATCACAAGATATAATGACACACACATTAGGTGGTCTTCAAACAAATACACTTTGTTCTTTGAGATACATTAGTTAGAGGAGCAGAAGCAGTACACCATGAGAACAGCTGGGTTTTTCAAGTAGCTCACTCATGAAAGGCAGGTGAGTGGGTGGTGCATTCAGTTAAGGGATTGAGGAGTTAAGGACCTTTCTCCATAACTGAGGGCTCAGAGAAAAGCCTTGGAGGTACAGAGAAAGCGAAAAGGAGATCCAAGTGAGAAAAAGCACAATGTATAGTGGGCATACAAGTCTAGAAGCAGACAGATAACAGGGATCGCTTTTGATTTGGCCTGTGACCAAGGATTGCAATCATATGAAACATGTTGGGGTTGGCTATTTTATTTTATTAAAAAAATTATTTATTTATTTTTTTGGCTGCACCACGCACCATTTGGGATCTTAGTTCCCTGACCAGGGATTGAGCCCATGCCCCCTGCAGTGGAAGCACAGAGTCTTAATCACTGGACCACCAGGGATGTCCCTGGGGTTGGCTATTTTAGAAGGCTTCCAAAAGCGTTATTCTCAGCAGTTTAGTGATAGAAAGAAACAGCATCAGCCTCCAGGTTATGGGATCAGAGATCAGCTTCATCACATGAGAGTTACTAGAAATTTCCCCCAGGTTGTGGCACCAGGTTTTTAGACAGTTTTAGCCTCTGAGAGTGATATGACCTTTTCTTAAAAATCTTCCGTGAGTGTGTCTTCAAGGTATTTTAGAAGTAGATTGGAATTTATTGCATTGGGGCCTGGATGTAATAGTTAAGATGAATTTTAAACAAGAAATTCTTGGAGCGACATAGGTCATTCCCAACTTGGCTCCCCTTCCCAACAAGAACAACTAAGAACTATTCATGGACAAGACACCACTGAAAAAATCCTAGAACACAGTGGTGAAGCTAAAGTACCCCCTGTATCACAGAGGCCAAGACAGAACCAATCAGAGGATGAGACGAGCAGTTACATGCTGACTTCAATGTCCCTCCTGCAGGCTGGCCCAGTGACCAAGCCCCGCAGATTCCCTCACAATCCCCATGAGGTAAGAGCAGAGTGGGGACTGCCAAGAAGCAACCGACAGGGCTAAGGAAGCTGGATGTCGGCAAGAACTGTAGGCTCAGAGATCTCCCCTACAGTTCTTAGCCTACAGTTCTTAGCACTGTGGGTCACTTCTTGTCAGTCCCCACTCTGTTCGCTTCATGGGGATTGTGGGGGGAATCTGTGGGGCTTGGTCATTGGGAACCTGATTGTGACTAAGAAGCGGGGAGGAGCTCACAACAACCAGCACTTAGATCTGGGCAAACCAAGTTCCTATCTACAGTACCCGAGTTGTAGTCCCAACCAGCAGCTATGCTCATCTGCAGAGCCAAGTGGGACAGTTTGACCAAGGAACGGGGAGGGGTGCGGATATGCCAGACTTGGGTCCTCAAAGGAAGAGCCTTGCTGGCCCTGGAGCCTGATCTGCCTCGCCCCCTGCCCACCCAGGCAGAGGAGGTGTCATAGCCCCACCCCTACTGAGTGTAGCTCCCAGCTCTGCCCGACCAGAAATCCTGTCCGGAACATGTGGAAGCTGTGTAGCCCAGCAACACTCAAGTGGAGAGTCTGGAAGACAGAACTGATCTTCTGCAGAGCAAAGCCAGTGGCCCCATTCAGCTAAGGAACTTGGGGTACTGGTCGGGTTGAGTCAAGACCGCAAAGAACCTCGCTAACTTTGGAGTCAGTTCTGCCAGGACAGGGAAACTAATTTGTAGCCCTACCTATGACTGAATACAGCCTTCAGCCCATCTGACTAGGGAACCTAACCAGAGCACACTGGAAGCTGCAGACCCCATTCAACAGCCCTGCTTACAGTGTCACTTGAACAGAGAGCACTACCAGTGGCTTTCCCCATCTGCAGAACAAAACTGGTGTCCCCATCTGGCTGGGGAATTCAGTGAATATTCTTGCTTGATTCAGGTCAGCGAACAGAGAGCACTGCAGGTCTTAGGGCTGTTCTGCTGCCCCCCAAGTGCAGGGAAACTAATTCATAGTCCCACCTACAAGAGTATAGTACCCAGCCCTATTATCTAGGAAGCCCAACCAAAGAACCCAGACAACCATGGAGCCCATCCTACAGCCTCGCTTGGGCAGGGAACAAAGCCAGCAGGCAGTTCTAGCCAACTGTTCTCAGCGAGTGGCACCACCCCAACCCCACCTCAGAGCTTGGGCAATGGCCTTGCCCCCAAATAGAGCCCATTAGTAAGCTCCACCTGCCCAAGGACATTACCAGCTGACACGTCCAGAAACCCAAAATGAGCTGCATGGTAGAGAACTGTCTCTGCCAAACACATTAGGGTGGTTCAATGTATGCAAATAAATAAATGTGATGCATCACATTAATAGAATGAAATATAAAAATCATATGATCACCTCAATAGATGCAGATAAAGTACTGGACAAAATTCAACATCCTTTCATAATAAAAACTCTCAACAAATCAGGTATAGAAGGAACATAACATAATAAAGGCCATATATGACAAGCCCACAGCTAACATCATACTCAGTGGTGAAAGGTTCAAAGCTTTCTTGCTATGATCAGGAAAAAGACATGGGTGCCCACTGTTACTGCTTATTCGAAGTCCTGGCTGGAGTATTAGGCAAGAAAAAGAAATAAAAGGCATCCAGATCAGAAAGGAAGAAGTAAAATTGTCTCTGCTTGCATATGATATGATCTTATATATAGAAAAGCATAAAGACTCTACAAAAAGTGTTATGTCAACAAATTCAGTAATGTACAACCTGGTAACTATAGTTAATAATACTATATTAGTTAAGTACTCGGAAATTGCTAAGAGAGTAGATCTTTAATGTTATCACCAAAAAATGAAATGGTAATTATGTGAAGTGATGGAGGTGTTAACTAACCCTACTGTGGTAATAATCATTTCTCAATATAAGCATCAAATCATCACATTGTACATCTTAAACTTATACCAAATTATATGTCAATTATATCTTAATAAAGCTGGAAAATAAATAAAATTCAGTTCCTCCCAAGAGGCCAATCCTCAATTAGATAAGGAGCTGAGCCAGAATGAAACTCAATGCACTGCTTCCTTCTTTGAGAAAGTCATATCATGAAAAATAGAAAGTTGGCTGAAAGAAATAGTGTGCTTAGTGATATAGCTGAATTACATTTTGGCATAAGCTCCTTATCTCATTGTAGTCTAGTCATGGACAGGCAGCCATTAACTTGGTGTAGCAAAGTTTTACCTGTATCATTTAATTTAATCCTCAAATCCATGCTATGAGAAATAATTATTAATCTCATTTTACAGGGAATTCAGATCCAGAGAGTTAGTGTAATTCACTCTCGTGTCTGCAATTAGCAAGTGCTGGTCAACGATTTTCAATGCAGACTGACTCCATTGTCCTCCTGTTTAATTATTGTGCTTTACTGGCATTTTGAATATAAATGGGCTCTAGAAGCTTTTACACAATAATTTTTAAAATGAAATCTCATGTGTGTTCCAACACATAAAACAGATAAAAGTGGATGTATCTGGTTTGATTTGGGAAAGCAGGGAATTTGATATCTTACTTACTCAGACTCTATCAGCCCCATCTGTCTTGTTTTGTGTCTCTAGACACAGCTTGGACCCCTCTAGTCTAGATTATACTGGAGATTGGCATAGTTATTAGAGCACAGACAAGTTTTATTTTGTTCACTTGATAACATAACCAAGGTATGTATGTAGTACACAAAATACAATTTCATTTTGTGGATCAGACCTATAGAGAACAAAAGGAAGTCATTATTCAAAAGTCTGGGGGAACACTGATAGAATCAACCCAAGATCATCAATCTGGGAATATCTTATTCTTGTTTCAATGGCTCCTTTAAGTCTCTCTTTACCATGCTTTTATTGATGCAAACAATCATTTGGGAAACCCAAATGTGATCAAAGAAGCACAATTCCTCAGTCTATGCAGGTACATGTTAATTCCATTTAAAAAAATTTTTCAGAGGATGTTGAAAGCATATCAATACTTCTACCATTTTATGATGAACTCCTTGTTAGGGTCAGTTGCCTCAGGTTAAAAAAAGTGTAAATATGCTGTTTCTTTCAGTGAAATTAGCTCCTTTTAAGGCCTGGAGGGATAAAGTTTGAATTGCATCTATGATTCCTGATGTTTATGTACTGAAGTTTGCATACAGGTGAGGTTCTACATTGTATTAAGGGAATGATCAACAAATCTGTTAAGATTACATTTCTTCCAGGCAAATCTTAGGATAAAAATGTAGAGTTAACAAAGAGACTTTGCAACGTGAAAATGTAGTATACGAAAATAACCATATTAACATAAAATATTTATATGTCCCAACCTTATTTTCAGTAAAATAATTTTATACCATATAACTATTCTTAATAAGTGACCAAGTAAAATAGCAGCTCATTGATACTAATTATTTGACTTATCTCCCTCAAAATATTTCTTAAAGTATGCTTCCATTACTAAAACCATACTGAAAAAGCCACAAGCATCATTCAAATAAAAATTTCTGACTATGCAGTTCACCAGCAAGAGGAAATGCATTATTAATTATCAGAGCATTTGCTAGTTCCACTCACATTCTGCTTGGTAGTAGTTACTGCCATTTGCCATTCCATAATTTACACTCCACTCAGACCTAATTGCTTGCAGCTTCTAAAACAAACAACTGTTTTTAATCTTGGGTGCCTGCTGACACAGTTCTTTTTATCTGGGAACCCACTCTACTTTTAATAGAGTAATTAATGCTCCCTGCTATAATAAAATTCCCACAATCTCATTGCCTTAACCTACAAAGATTTAGTGCATTTTATCAAATCTAAGCTGCCATCTATTTTAAGGTGCATTGTTTTGTATAGTGCCCAGGAAGAAAATGAATTCTCCCAGTTAAATTATGGTACCTTGCTTCCTTATCACTTTAAGAAGCATCCTTATTATAGAGAAATTAAAATGTAAGGAGGAAAAGTACCTGAGAATCAATGATACTGCTTTCTCCTTGTGCATAGTCTACTGAAGATCATCTAACTGGAAAGGGTCTCCATCAGGCTGTGACTAAGGCATCCTGGCTCTTTCCATCTTGAGGCTCCACTGTCTCCTGGCGACTTCTGAGTTCTCCATAGGATCCTGTCCATTGAGATTAGCAAGAAGTCACGAGAGAGAGAGAGAGAGAGAGAGAGAGAGAGAGAGAGAGAGAGAGAGAGAGAGAGAGAGGATGGCAATCGTTGTTTCAAATGTCAGGTCTAGGAGTGTCTTACATCACTATCACTCACATCCCTTTGGCAGCACTGATCACATGACATATCTAGATTTACGAGGAGGAGAAACGTATTTTTCCTGTGGTCCAGGAGGAAAATGAAATGGTGTGAATACCACATGGTATCACTACTCCAGTTCAGCCCCTATCACTTCCATTCATCTTTCACAACTTACCACAAGAATCACCTTTTCTGTTCAAGTTTTTCTTACTCATTACTCTTCCAAGTTAAAGTGACTACTCTTCCTTTCGTGCTGTACTGATTTTCTTTTTTTTTTAATTTAATTTTATTTATTTTTTTATACAGCAGGTTCTTATTAGTTACCTATTTTATACATATTAGTGCATATATGTCAATCCCAATCTCCCAATTCATCCCACCACCACCACCCCACCCCAACTTTTCCCCCTTGGTGTCCACACGTTTTGTACTGATTTTCTGATATAAAATTAATAACCCTGTATGTTTGCATTAGACAGTGTCATAGTCTGCTAGGGCTGCCATAACAAAATACCACAGACTGAGTGGCTTAAACAACAGAAGTTCATTTTCCCAAAGATCTGGAGGCTAGAAGTCCAAGATCAAGGAGCCAGTAGGGTTCCTTTCTGGTGAGACCTCTCTTCCTTGCTTGCAGACAGCTGCCTTCTCACAGTTTACTCATGAGTCCTTTTCTCTGTGCATGTGCACCCACCAAGAGAGAAATCTCTCTGGTGTCTGTTCCTCTTCTATAAGGACACCAGTCCTATTGGATTAGGGTTCCATCTTTATGACCTCATTTAACCTTAATTACGTCCTTAACGGCCCTATCTCCAAATACAATGACATTGGGAGGTTAGGGCTTCAACACAGGAATTTTGGAGAGACACAATTCAGTCCATAACAGATACCAAGTCCTTTTAAATGAGTGGATCCCTTCTGCCTGGAAGAATTTAGAAAATTAATACATTTGTTCTAGTTTAATTGGAATTAAATTGGAAGATGATGAAGAAGGGAAACAGTTGGGTTCTAGTTCTAGAATTTACATCATTTATCTATGTGATCTTTTTTTGCAGTACGCGGGCCTCTCACTGTTGTGGCCTCTCCCGTTGTGGAGCACAGGCTCCGGACGCGCAGTCCCAGCGGCCATGGCTCACGGGCCCAGCCACTCCGCGGCATGTGGGATCCTCCCGGACCAGGGCACAAACCCATGTCCCCTGCATCGGCAGGCGGACTCTCAACCACTGTGCCACCAGGGAAGCCCATCTATGTGATTTTTAACCCTTCAGACACAAGTTTCTTCATCAAAAATTTTAGGAATTACAACAGATGGGTCTTTAAGTTTTCTTGAATGCTAAAATTTTTAATCTATTTGACACCCACAATAAAAATCAATGAAAGATCTTAATTCTCAATCAGGGCTCACAATTTTGATATACATACATCTTTTAAAGCAACAGATCATATTCCTGTATTGGGTCACAATTTACATTTATGCAAATTCATGATTGAATTCATGATTCCTGACTTTGTAACTATATCCTACCACACGCTGAAGACACATAATGCTATTCCAATTTCCCTTGCTATTGACTGGGTTGAAGTATAATATATTCTAATAATTATTTGCCATCAGGGAATTCTTTAGCAAATCTTTCCTCAGTTATTCCATTTCTGCAATACAGATGGGGAGATTTTTCACTTTTCAAAACGCTAGTGAATAAAATTCACATAAAGCTACCTTTCAAAATATAAAGAATTCATCTCATTTGAATCCTACCAAGGTCACCAGTGACTCTAAATTTACTTGAAAAAACACATTTAAGTTAGAATGTGTTGTTAAAAAAGCAAAAATCAGCTAGAGCATTGTGAATGAGGGATAATGATAAACAATATTCCACCATAGAGTTAGAAGTCATCAGCAGTAGTAAGTTAATACTATTAGCTTTGAGGCTAGTTATAGTTAGTATTTTTATAAAAATACATTAAGAAAACAAAAGAATGATAATTTATTTTTCTAAGTAGGAAGAAGTTAGAACAAAATACAAATATTCAAAAGAAAAATGTATCACTTCAGATTTGAAAATGTTTCCAAATATATTCATTTCTCTGTAATTTAATTACATATTTTGGGACTTTCAAATGATACTTCTCTGTTGAAAGCAGGAAATAAAGAATATTTTTAAAAGTTCAACAAATATACATGGTAAGATTTGGGTATATATAGATATATATGTTATTAATGGCACCAATGATCAGAAGGTTTTTTTTTTTTTTAAACAATTAAACTATTTTTATTTTTGTGGTACGTGGGCCTCTCACTGCTGTGGCCTCTCCCGTCGCAGAGCACAGGCCCCGGACGTGCAGGCTCAGTGGCCATGGCCCACGGGCCCAGCCACCCCGTGGCATGCAGGACCCTCCCGGACCGGGGCACGAACCCATGTCCCCTGCATTGGCAGGCGGACTCCCAACCACTGTGCCACCAGGGAAGCCCCAGAAGTTTTTATTGAGCCTCACTATATACCAGTCACCATATTCAGTGATTTAAATATAAATCCTCACACTAAATGAATGAGGTAGGTACTATTAACATCCTGTTTTGTAAATATGGAACCCAACCAAGGTACAGAGATTTAATGTCAAGACTATACAATTAGAAAGTTGTGGAGCCCAGACAATTTGACTCCAGAATTTGTGTTCTTTCCACCATATTCAACTATTTCTGATAACACTGGGGCATCAGTTATGTGATTCGTACCTAGAGTAAATAAAGTCTTAATAAATTTTGTACCTTTTTGTGTATGGTTGTAAAGTAACTTTTTATAGTACATAATTAAGAATGAATTAGAAGTATTTTTTTAGTCTTGCCAAAAATGTACAAACAGAATCTAACCATGAAGAAACAACAGATAAGCACTGTACAAAGTACTTGTATTCTTCAAAAACGTCAAGATCAAGAAATACAAAGAAAGGCTGAGGAACTTCTCCAGAATAAAAAAAGACTAAGGAAACATGACAAGTAAACGCAGAGGATGATTTTGGATTGGATCCTGGACTGGTGATAAAAGGGAATATATATAAAGGGGATTATTGGAAAAATTGACTAGATCTGAATATGAGCTGAAGTTTAAGTAATAATGTATCAATGTTAAATTTCCTGTGTTGTGGTTATATAAGAGAATATACTTGTTCTTAGGAAATACACACTGAAGTACTGAAATGTGTGTGTGTTTGTGTGTGTGTGCATTGGTGGGGGGTGCATATGAAAGGAGAGAATGATAAACAAATGGGATAAAATGCAAATATAAATGAATTAATGAATCTGGTGAAGGCCATAAGGGGATTTTCTTGCAACTTTTCTTTAGGTTTGAAATCATGGAGAACATCATGCTAAGTGAAATAAACCAGACACAGAAAGACAAATGTTGTATGATGTCATTTATATGTGCAATCTAACATATTAAGACTCAGAATCAGAGAGTAGAATAGTGGTTGCCAGGAGCAGGAGGGAGGGGGAAACAGATGTTGGTTAAAGGGTACAAAGTTTCAGTTATGCAAGATATGCTCTGGAGATCAAATATACAGTATACAACATGGTGACTATAGTTAACAATACTGTATTGAACACTCAAAATTTGCCAAGAGGGTAGATCTTAAGTGTTCTCACCACAAACAAAAAGAAAAATAAAAAGAACATGGTGACTATGTGAGGTTATGGATATATTAATTAATTTGATTGTGGTGATCATTTCACAATGTATTCAAAACATCAAGTTGTACACCATAAATACATACAGTTCCTATTTATCAATTATACCCCAATAAAACTGAAAAAAACAGGAAAAAACACACTAAAAGGATAGGATAGAAAGAAGTATGTTATCGATTGTTTAATTCATAAGCTTATAAAAATATAGATTAATAAGCCATCAAGCACTAAAGCAGGCACTAAGGATCAAATGAAATTGAAACTAAGTATCTTCATCAGGAATGTAATTATCTGCGAAGAAATGTTTGAAAGTAATAAAAACCTTCAGTTAAATAGAGAATTGGGATATGTTAGTTTAATTGTTTTTTATTAAGAAAACTATCAAGAGACTAAAAAAATATATTCCAGATAATATTAAAATATGTTGGCTTCTTTCACAGGAAATATCCATTTTAATCATAAGAATGTTTCCTTTCTTGTGGATCTGCTTTGGTAACTTTTTTTAACTAAAATAAGTTAGGCACTTTCACATTTATTATTATTTTAATTCACAGAATCATTCTCTAAGTTGTGTTATTATTTCCATTTTTGTAGATGAGGAAACTGAGGCTCAGAGCAATTAAATAACTTGTTCAAGGGCACACAGGAGTTATGCTTCTTGGATTTCACATCCCCATCAGCCTGATCTTAATCCCATACTTTTTCTACCTTAACCCTCTGGCATTTAGTGAAAGGTGATTCATTAAAATATAAAGTAAATTGAAATAGCCAAGACCACTTTCAATGAAAAATGAGATGGGAGCCTTCTTAGTGGCAAAATGGATTTTGAAACTTTGCTTTGTAATGAAATGCTAGCCCTTTACAAATTAGAAGTTGTTGATCTTTAAACCATGGCTCATTTCAGTTTACTGAAGGGGGAAAAAAAAAGACTAAAATGGAAAGAAAGAATAAAAGAAATACTGCTTTTATCAATGTGTTAGACATAAAAATGACTGATTAATTGAAAAATTGTCACATAGCTTCTCTGATATTGAATACTTTCAGACACATTTGGCTTAAAACTGAATGATTCCTTAGAGACCTTTTTTCTACCCCCATAACTGCAATGCACCTTAAAAAACCCTTATTGGCAGGAGTCTCAAAGCTGCTGCAGCATTTTGTATGACAAAATATCTGACAAGAACTCTTCTCACTGGGACAGTCATTAGAATCCCAGGAAATAATGCCAATAGAATAAGTCATCCATCAGCTAAAGAAGATGTGCCTTCTTGGCTTTTTCATTTTATTTTAAGGAGAATCATAAAATAAATATGTGCCATTGTCATTGATATCCAAAAGAATTTTTTGAAGTGTTACATAATTATTTACTGAACTATTAAATAATAAAGAAAATAAGTTATTGTGTTAATTAATTAGTCAGTTATTTTGTATACTGTTGTTGCTCCACAACAGAGATTTTCAAAAGTGCATTAGAATCACCTGGAGGTCTTATTAAATGCAGATTGCTAGACCCCAAGCTTTGAGTATCTGATTTAAGATTGGGGCAGGGCTTGATAATTTATATTTCTAACAAGTTCGTAGGTGATGCTGATGCTGCTGATCTGGGGACCATACTTCAGGAATATTTGGTCTGGAATATATGTAAGATTTTTAGATTTCCAAACTAAGATTCTTCATTGATCATCTGGAATCACTTAGAATCCTTTGTATTCAAGAAAAGATTATAAATATGCAAACATAACTATCTTTAAAAGGCTCTGTTTCCACCTGGTTTGTTAATTGACCTTTGGACTTAGATCTTCACTGTCCAATATGGTAAACACTAGGTACATGTGGCTATTTAATTAATTAAAGCTAAATAAATTTAAAAGTTCAGTTCTTCAGTCACACTAGCCACATTCAAGTGTTCAATAGCCACATGTGGCTAGTGGCTACTAGAGTAGACAGAGAAGAACATTTCCTTCATCTTTGGAAGTTGTATTGGATAGTTAATAGAGTCTTCCTTAACTTTTTAAAAATTTTTTATTAAAAAAATTTTTTTGACTGCGTTGGGTCTTCGTTGCTGCTCGTGAGCTTTCTCTAGTTGTGGCAGGTGGGAGCTACTCTTCGTTGCAGTGCATGGGCTTCTCATTGCGGTGGCTTCTCCTGTTGCACAGCGCGGGCTCTAGGCACACGGGCTTCAGTAGTTGCAGCACACGGGCTCAGTAGTTGTGGTATGCGGGCCCTAGAGTGTGTAGACTTCAGTACTTCCAGCGCATGGGCTCAGTAGTTGTGGCACGTGGGCTCTAGGGCACGCTGGCTTCAGTAGTTGTGGTGCACAGGCTTAGTTGCTCTACAGCATGTGGGATCTTTCTGGACCAGGGATCGAACCCGTTTCCCCTGCATTGGCATGCGGATTCTTAACCACTGCGCCACCAGGGAAGTCCCTTCCTTAACTTTTTCAAGTTAACATAACATAACATAAACAGAGCAGGCAGATCAGTGATGTAATTTCAGGCATTTGGTCTTCCTCAACATCCCCCTCCAGCTAAGATCATCTGTGCGTGCATACATGCACACTTACGAACACAATTTTCTCACTCAATATCTAATATCTACAAGCTAACCTTCAAGTCTGGGATCCAGTTTAAAGACATACACACTGGGAAAGATTGTCCCTTACATGTTTTAATCATTTAAAATTCTGTAGGTTTTAAGAGCTTCCTGAAGTTCTAATTTGAGGGCACAGATAATAGAGAAAATTAAAAGTAAAATTAAAATAGTAAAACATATTTTGATCCTGGAATGTTGGAACAGAGGAATGTACCATTCAGGAACATGTAAAATATTCAATTTTACTTCATTTTCTTCTAAATTGTCCTGCGTATTATATTGAATCCTCTCTATAGTGCCAATTTGGCTATGAAGAATAGAGAACAGGGGGCTGTGGCTTTCTATACGGAATGCTGTATGTCTATGTCCCCATTCTACTCACTTTTCTGTGACATTGTATGACATCATTGGATCTCAGTGCCTTGTTTATAAATGGAACCAACATGATTGTTGTAAAGAGGACATGAAGAAAGTATGTTTGAATGTACTTTGTATACTGTCAAAGCTTATGCAAATTCTGTCTATGGCATTTCTCTCATGCTAAAAGTTGATATTCTGGTTGTGAAAGAAAGCTGATAAACAGCCTCACGAGACAGTATGGCACTACAATCCCAGAAATTCTCATCTTCATCTCTGTGAAACAGGGCTGCCAACTCAATGCACTTTGCAGCACTGTGCAAAGATAAACAACAAAATATTTCAGCCTTTTAAAGCTTCACACATTCAACTTAGAAGTATAAGATGGATGTGATAAGTAGGATGCTAAGGTGTCTCTCAATGTTCTTCACCCACTCCTATGAGATCCTCTGCCCTTGAGTGTTTGTGGGACCTGTGAATATAATGAGATATTACTACCATGATTATGTTAAATTTCATGGCAAAAGGAATTTTGCAGATGTCATTAAGATCTTAAATTAGTTGATGTTAAAATAAGGAAACCATCCTGGGTGGTTCAGACCTAATCAGATGAGCCCTTAAAAGGTCCTGAACTCTTCCTAATGCAAGAGATTGGAAGTGTAAAGGATTCAATGAGAGGGAAGGTCTCTGTTACTGACATTGAAGATGAAGGGGGCTACATGGCAAAGAATGTGGGAGGCTTCTAGGAGCTGAGAGTAGCCATAGATGATAGCCAATGAGGAAATGGGGACTTCATTCCTACAACCACAAGGAAGTAAATTCTGCTAACAACCTGAATGAACTTGGAAGAGAATCCCAAGCTCCAGATGAGAGTGCTGACATCTTGATCGCAGCCTTGTGAGATTATGAGCAGAGAATCCACTCATGCTAGCTCAACTTCTGACCTATAGAAACTGTGAGATAATAAATTGGTGTTTAAGCTGCTAGATTTATGGTGTTTTTGGTACAGAACAATAGAAAACTAACACAGTGCACTGGCACTTAGGAGGTTGCTTTTTAGTATCTATTATTTGAGAGAAAGAGACACTTTGACTGCAGCATTTCTGTACATAAAGTATTTGAAATCATAGCATGTTATTCATATTTAGTGTGGTTCAATTCCTCAGGAATCAGAGGACTTAAAGGGAGGAGAGTATGCAGTGAGTAGATGATTCCTAGGCTCTAATTCAGTAGGTCTGCATGTGTGGCCTGCAGTTAAGACTACTAGGGAACATCTGTCAATGGTTACTGAGAAAAAGTTAATTAAAATCAAGGCCACTTGGTCCGTACAATGAATTTTATGGGCGTGCCGTGTGAGAATCAGGTAAGGTCCTTTTAAAAACTGACTTAGAGAGAAAGGCACAATATATATATTTGTGATCACCAAAGTGTCAATAATATCCTAAGCCTTCTTACAGTTTTTCCATCTTCCATTCAAACTGGTAATAACATACAATATTCTAGAAGAAAGAGAGTAGAGAAAACCTTACCACAGAAGTGTCTGTGTTTTGAAACATCTGATACTCCTAAGTGATCATGATCCACCTTGTTCTCATCTTGGGCTGTACGGCCAACATTATTTTTATTGAGGATGATCAACTGCCTTACAATGTATCTTTGGTATGCAACTCAGTGATCTGCAAAGTCGAGAAACAAAAAGAGGTCATAGTGAAGACTCTGCTTATTAACAGCCACCCTGCCTTAATATCAGAGCCACAACAATGATTGGAAAATTGAACATTTTTTATTCCTTCTCAGTTAATTACAAATTTCCTTCTGGCATTAATATTGGACTATCATATGTTTAAAATTATATCTCAACATCGATGAACCTATATTTTAAATAATTCCTTAATTTGATTCTATTACTGCTGGTTCATTGATCTTCTTTTGAGAATCAATTGGAGAGATCATTGATAAAGAGCACTTACAGTGGCTGAGAAGTAATTTGATCAGACCTACTACCATAGTCAAGATGAGAAAGTTACCAGTTCTGCCTATGGAATGAATCAATATTGGTAGTGAAATCTAAGTATAGGGATTTATTCCTCTTGACAATTATCTCCTAGGCATACAGTTCTGTTCCTGAAGATTGTTCCATGGACCACCCACATCAGAATCACCTAGAAAGCTTGTTAAAATGTACATGCCTTGGCCTCACCTCTGGCCTATTCAGTTAGAGCCTTTGGTTTTACTGCCCAAGAGTCTGCATTTTAAAGAAGCTCCCTACAAGATTCTTAGGAACACCTAAGTCAAGAAACAGTGATAAATGGAGGCTAAGAAGTGGAGTTGTTTTGTTTCCTAGGTCTGGTAGAGTCCAGACCTCTTCAAACTTGGCATACCCTCTCTTCTGAGGTTCATGAGGCCTACCTTAATGGTCTCTGATCTCAACTATAATGACAAATCCTACCTCAATATTGAATGTCTTTGTACCCTCTGCCAACAACATATCTCAAGTAAGAGACTGTTTCTAACTTGTCTTTAGCTTTGCAAATATCTCCACTTTCCTCCATTTTTATTCAAAAGAGTAAATCACCTAGAATGCCTTTGAATATGATGCTACTATTTTATACCAGATGAGTTAAGATGGTAGGCACATTTGGAAGGGGTTGTGCCTCAGGACTCCACAGTCATATTTTGAACCTGAAAACCTGAGACTTTTCATGCTTCAAGAGACGTTATCTTAAAGCATGTCATAAGATCATGTGATGGGCCTGAAACTTCTGGGAATTTAAACAGGGATGATTAACTTTCGTGATCATGGATGAAAGAAACCCCTCAAAAAAGTCAGGAGGTGAACTTTCACCTATACTTTACATATATATTTTGGGTCTTGGAGATGGATAGACGTCAAATTGTACTGCTACTGTGTTACATTCGAACCGTATGTGTCTGTTTTGTCTTCTATAAAGTTCATGTGTATATGTCTCAATTTTATCATCTATAAAATTCACCTGCCTTTAGGATAGAGTTTTCAGATAAAATATAGGATGTGCAGTTGAATTTGAATTTCAGATAAACAACAAACAATTGATTCAGTATAAGTGTATCCCATGGAATACTTGGGACACATTTACATGAAAAATTGGTTTGTTGTGTATCTTAAATTCATATTTAACTGGGCATCCTACACTTTGCTAATTCGCACAACCTTAGTTTAGGGATTTAAATTGCATAAGTCTAAGGATTTTTGGAACAATTAAATGAGCTAGCACATGCAAAATGCAAAAATGAATGCTTGGTAAATATCTGACATTGCTGTGTACATTTTCCTACTTCTTATCCATACCTTCTGTTCCAGTTTGGGCACTTTGCATAGGTGGAAGCTCTGACAGGAAGAGATCTACTTGTCTTCAGATTTTTCCATCTGACTAAATAACAACGTTTATAGTTAAATCCGCTATTAGTTTTCATAGCTTAGCTATATGTAAATTCCTATATTCTACTTTGCAAAAATTAGGAGCACAGAAAAAATGAGCTAAACATTATTTTATCTAAGCCCTGGAACAGGTTAATACGTATATCTAATAACAATCAATGAAAAGTCCTTTTATTGATATGAAACATATAGGTTAGATATGAGGTATAGTATATAGGAAGTAATTTCCTTTGGGTATATCTTAAAAATTTCTGAAAAACATTGTGAAATTGCATCAGTAACTTTTTTGATAATGCAGAAATGTTTCAAGAAGCCAAATAGTAAGCCCATTTCTGTACCACTTCACTTCTTTATAAATGAAAATGGTGTTTCAGTCTAATTCTAGTTGTGATTTTCTTGCCATGAATTTTCATAGAGAGAAAACCAATATGTATATACGTTAATTTTTAAACTTCATATTATATACTTATATAAGTAAATCCAGATATACTTAATAAAATAAAAATGGGAGTCTTGTTTATTATCATTTACATCAAGTTGGTGATTTGATTTTGAGTTGGGTGCTCTTCAGCAAATCAGATTAATTGGAACTTCTCAGTACAGTTCAGCAAATACTGCTAAGTGATTTTCAACTGTTCGCAGCTGATGACTAGGAGGACAATAATTTGGGGGGCCTTTTTAGATCAAATACCACAATATTTTAGATTGAACATACCTAATGTTAAATAGCTGAGTACACTTTGCTTTGGCAGACAGCACAAAGGAAAAAGACACAATCTGCCTTTGGTAATTTTAACTCATCGAGGAGATAAGTTTGTATCTGTTTCACTTTCTGTAGTTTCAAGAGTGTTCTTTAATTCAAGGTCCAAATTGGTTCTCCAAATATCAAGAGGTTTTTAATTAATAAGTGTGTAAAATTTTGGTAGAAATGCTGTATTGTTTATCACTAGACTGTGTGGTCCTCAATTTCTTCCCTATTCCAAAGTTTAGGGATCTTTGTGTGAGGGACAGGAGAATTGATGTGCAACAGGAAGCCTAGCCTGCTAAAGGAGAAACGGTTTGCTCAACGATTAACCACTTCAAATCGCAGTGTGGGTAGTTGCAATTAATTCGGGATCTCCCTTCTTTCCAGCAGAAAAGACTGTGTCTTCTAGTAGCAGCATTGTCCCTATCGTGTCATCCCTTGGCAATTCTATACCTGAGGAGTAAGAATGACTTAGGTATGTCAGAGGAATCACCTTGAAAGAGAACACAAAGTAATAAAAACAAACATTTATTGAGTGCTTCAATTTGCCATGCACTTTTCTAAGTTCGTACCCTACATATGTTACTGTTTATATTCTCAACAAATCTGAGGCGGATAGGATTATCCTCATTTAAAAGATGAGGTGATTGGGACACAAAAAACTTAAGTATCCTAACTAGTGTCACACAAGAATGAACTGGTGGAGTTACGATTTGAACCCAGTCGGTCTGATTCCAGAGCCACTGCTCTTATGATTTATATCATAATTGTGGGGAGATGGTTAGTCCTTCTTCATAATTCAGATTTCTCCTATCAAGAAACTATTACTATTGAGTGGAGTTCAAGATAAATCTTGGAGCAAAACATTTAGCCTAAATTATTTTCTTCCTTATTGTCTGCCACATGTCTGTAATTTCTTAGCACATTCAATCATTCAACATATGTTTATTGAACATCCACTACATTTGGGGATTATTTGAGACTTCAAGGTTAAGAATGCAAATAAATTACAGTTTGGCATTAGAAGAAGTTAACTACTTAAAGTGCAAGGTCCGGGAGGTATTAGAAGCACCATGTATAATATGTGCTGGGGAACAGAAAAAAATAAGGTCTTGGATTCTGCCTGGGCCCTTAGGAAAGGCTTCCTTCAGATTTTCTCTCTAAAATTATATGGTTTTAAGATCAGCATTAACTTAAGATCTTGATTGCTAACATCAAGGATCTACAGCAATCATACTCTGCCTTTATACCAAGACGTCAATAATGAGCTAAATAAAACATTCTGTATTATAAAATATTATCTATTTATATAATTTTGGAACTTGCCTTACCAGTTCTCGTTCATAGATCCTACTAAGCAAACACATAACTATATATCCATGCTATTTAGTAGCGGCCATAATCTTCATCCAGGGTATGATGTCATCTTGATATCCCTCAGTGTTCTGCCTATATTATATCAACTTGACTCTGTATCTTAAAAAATGTAGCTGTGATCATTTGCTAATTTTCAGGGAAAGGGCCTTTTAACACTGACTAAGGGAAAGAGAAAATCAAATTCCCCTTTCTGTTCTTTTTATCCCTATACACTTTTTGGTGGTTAAGTTATGGATGGAGTATTATAGCATAGAATAAACACATTAAATGTACAGACTAGTGAACATACCTCCCCTCACATCCGTAACATGTGCCTGTACGCACACAAATACACACACACACAGGAAAATACAGACTCAGTAAATGGCCATTTATATCACATTTCATATAGAGCAGAGAAATACTCATATTTGTTTTTTTCCTTTCTAGTTTGCTTTTCTAAACAATTCAGGATATATAACAATGATATGACACAGATATATTACTCTGTGGAGATATGCGCATTCACGACATTGGCAAGTGGTTTGAGATTGATGACATAGAACTGCTCTAGCAGATGATCTGGCATTGTATGCTCTTCTCCTCTAATGAAAGAAGGAGCTACACATGGATCATAATTATCAAGAACTATCTGTTACTGTCAGTGACAAAAGGAAATCACATTGTTTCACTGTGTGTGTATTAGATATTACTGCTGAAGATTAAATAAATGTAATGTATTATAGATACAGAAGGAATACATTAAAAATTAGCTGAGATATTTATAAGATGCCACAATAGGAAGCAAGGGTTCATGGCATTATCCAAGGTAATGATGATTTTGGCATTGAACACGACTTACATGTTTATGCAATGGTAAATGTTTTCCTGTTTCAGAAGTTACTTTTTATAGAAAAAGGCAACAAGAATGTAATCACTGGTATTAAGTGCATTAGGGGAAGTAACTAAGCAGATGAAATCTTTCTGAACATTCTCCAGCATTGTAAAAATACACCTAATCATATGGCCATATCGCTGGTTACATGACCTCTTTAAAAAAAAAAAATCTGAAGAGGAAGCACAAATATTTTAAAATATTTTTTAAAACAAATACTGTGTTTTTGGCAGGGAATATTATCTAAGTTGTATAGATTAGGATGACTTTGCTCTGTTTTAAAATCTAAGTTCAAAATTATTTAAAAGTGAAATGGAAATGATATACAGAAATACTATTTACATTACCAGATATAAATTTTCAAATATTCGTAGTAATGGACGGGAACCTGGAAAATACTGGTTGCAATTAAATTTGGATTTGGAATTGTAATCACCTATTCACACCCTCAGCATTCAGCTAACTAGTTTTTCTATTACATTTTAAAATTATCTTAGCTATACCTACACAAGTGTTAGAAGGCTTGAGTTTATAACTTAACAATTTACTAACTGAGGAGAAAGTAAGTGATCTTCTTTCACGTTAATCAGTTGTTACAATTGATGACACTGAGCAGAAAGAACAACCAGAAATCAAGAGCTCTGGAATTCTCAAAGCCTACTGCTTGGTTTCATTGCAGCAGCTGTTCCACTTTGGCTGTGTGAATTCAGCAGCAGGGTTTGGTCTCCCTAACCACTCCTGTGGTTGTATATTCATGCTATACTCTGAAGTCCACTTTCAGAGAACCTCCACTTGCTGGTTTTTGGTTTGTTTGTTTATTTACTTACTTACTAGTGTGGCAATTAAAAATATGTTTCTTGTAGGTCTAGACAATAAATTCATGCATACTTGGTAGCTAACTATAAAAAAGAGATGAGCCATCAATACATGTTCTGTAGAGGCATTCCAAAACAGGAGTGCCTGGTATATTTAACACAGGGCTTAAGGTATTATAATAATTTAAAGACATGCTATGTTTGGTATTTTACTATTATTATTTTACTTTATGGTATTTTTGTTTATTTCCCCTTTTTGTTATTTTTCTGGACTAAGTTGCTCTACATGCTTTTTTTTTCTCTGTCACTTAGAAGGCAAGACTCTTTAAAAATTTTCTGTTGGTGATAGGATGACTGAAATGTTTGGCCTTATCAAGTACTATCAAGGATGTGGAATTTTAGAACACTTACATTGCTAGTGATGATGTAAATTTGCACAGCTGTTTTGGGGAAAATACCTAAAATTACTTACTTAAGCTATGCAGCAACTTAAGCAGCTTATTTTATTCCTGGATATATACCCAACAGAAATAATTCTTCATGCATGTACAAGGCATGCATGACAGTGATCACAGAAGTTTTATTCATAATAGTTGAAAGCTGAAAACAACCTAAATGTACATCAAAAGTTGAATCGGTAAACAAATTGTGATATATTTATGCAGTGGAACACTTTACAGCAATGAAAAAGAGCAAACTACCGATAGGAGCAACTAGATGGAGTAATTTCAAAGACATAATATTGACAGAAAGAAGTCAGACACAAAAGAGCATGCACTGTATGATTCCATTCATGTGAAGTTAAAAATACAATTTGTTGTGATAGAGATTAGAATAGTATTTATCATTGTAGGGGGACGCTACTGACTAGTCAGGTGGACAGGAGAAACTTCTTGGGATGTTGAAGATGTTCTCTAACTTGATGTGGGTGGTGGTTACATACGTGAGTATATGTGAAAATCCAAAGAAATTAAGATTTATTTTTTCAATTTAAGTAATTCTTCAGTTAAGAAAAATATACTGTACCAGTATATTATATACCAGTTGTATATAAATGTCAACTACTTTTGAATTAATATTTCTTTCTTTTCTTTTAACATCTTTATTGTACTATAATTGCTTTACAATGCTGTGTTAGTTTCTGCTGTATAACAAAGTGCATCAGCTGTATGTATACATATATCCCCATATCATCTCCCTCCTACATCTCCCTCCCACTCTCCCGATCCCACCCCTCTAGGTGGTCACAAAGAACAAATCTGATCTCCCTGTACTTTGCAGCTGCTTCTCACTAGCTATCTATTTTATATTTGGTACTGTATATATATCAATGCCACTCTCTCACTTCGTCCCAGCTTACCCTTCCCCCTCCCCAAGTCCTCAAGTCCATTTCTTATATCTGTGTCTTTATTCATGTCCTGCCCCTAGGTTTTTCAGAACGATTTTTTCTTGCTGTTAGATTCCATATATATGTGTTAGCATACGGTATTTGTTTTTCTCTTTCTGACTTACTTCACTCTGTATGACAGACTCTAGGTCCATCCACCTCACTACAAATAACTCAATTTTGTTTCTTTTTATGGCTGAGTAATATTACATTGTATATATGTGCCACATCTTCTTTTATCCATTCACCTGTCGATGGGCATTTAGGTAGTTTCCACATCCTGACTATTGTAAATAGAGCTGCAATGAACATTGTGGTTCATGACTCTTTTTGAATTATGGTTTTCTCAGGGTATATGCCAAGTAGTGGGATTCCTGGGTCATGTGGTAGTTCTATTTTTAGTTTTTTAAGAAACCTCCATACTGTTCTCCATAGTGGCTGTATCAATTTACATTCCCACCAACAGCGCAAGAGGGTTCCCTTTTCTCCACACCCTCTCCAGCATTTCTTGTTTGTAGATTTTTTGATGAGGGCCATTCTGACCAGTGTGAAGTGATACCTCATTGTAGTTCTGATTTGCATTTCTCTAATGATTAGTGAGGTTGAGCATTCTTTCATGTGTTTGTTGGCTGTCTGTATATCTTCTTTGGAGAAAGGTCTATTTAGGTTTTCTGCCCATTTTTGGATTGGGTTCTTTGTTTCTTTGATATTGAGCTGCATGAGCTGCTTGTATATTTTGGAGATTAATCCTTTGTCAGTTGCTTCATTTGCAAATATTTTCTCCCATTCTGAGGGTTGTCTTTTGGTCTTGTTTATGGTTTCCTTTGCTGTGCAAAAGCTTTTAAGTTTCATTAGGTCCCATTTGTTTATTTCTGTTTTTATTTCCATTTCTCTAGGAGGAGGGTCAAAAAGGATCTTGCTGTGATTTGTGTCATAGAGTGTTCTGCCTATGTTTTCCTCTAGAGTTTTATACTATCTGGGCTTACATTTAGGTCTTTAATCTATTTTGAGTTTATTTTAGTGTATGGTGTTAGGGAGTGTTCTAATTTCATTCTTTTACATGTAGCTGTCCAATTTTCACAGCACCAATTATTGAAGAGGCTGTCTTTTCTCCACTGTATATTCTTGACTCCTTTATCAAAGATAAGGTGACCATATGTGCATGGGTTTATCTCTGGGCTTTGCATCCTGTTCCATTGATCTATATTTCTGTTTTTGTGCCAGTACCACGCTGTCTTGATTACTGTAGCATAGTAATATAGTCTGAAGTCAGGGAGCTTGATTCCTTCAGCTCCGTTTTTCTTTCTCAAGATTGCTTTGGCTATTCGGAGTCTTTTGTGTTTCCAAACAAATTGTGAAGTTTTTTGTTCTAGTTCTGTGAAAAATGCCATTGGTAGTTTGATAGGGATTGCATTGAATCTGTAGATTGCTTTGGGTAGTATACTCATTTTCAAGGTATTTTATTCTTTTTGCTGCAATGGTAAATGGGAGTGTTTCCTTAATTTCTCCTGCAGATTTTTCATCATTAGTGTATCGGAATGCAAGAGATTTCTCTGCATTAATTTTGTATCCTGCTACTTTACCAGATTCACTGATTAGCTCTAGTAGTTTTCTGGTAGCATCTTTGGGATTCTCTATGTATAGTATCATGTCATCTGCAGTGACAGTTTTACTCCTTTCTGGCTTGTAGAGTTTCTGCTGAAAAATCAGCTGTTAACTTTATGGGAGTTCCCTTGTATGTTATTTGTCGTTTTTCCCTTGCTGCTTTTAATAATTTTTCTTTGTCTTTAATTTTTGCCAATTTGATTACTATGTGTCTCAGCATGTTTCTCCTTGGGTTTATCCTGTATGGGACTCTCTGTGCTTCCTGGACTTCGGTGGCTATTTCCTTTCCCATGTTAGGGAAGTTTTCGACTATAATCTCTTCAAATATTTTCTCGGGTCCTTTCTCTGTCTCTTCTCCTTCTGGGACCCCTATAATGCGAATGTTGTTGTGTTTAATGTTGTCCCAGAGGTCTCTTAGGCTGTCTTCATTTCTCTTCATTCTTTTTTCTTTATTCTGTTCTGCAGCAGTGAATTCCACCATTCTGTCTTCCAGGTCATTTATCCATTCTTCTGCCTCAGTTATTCTGCTATTGATTCCTTCTCGTGTAGTTTTCATTTCAGTTATTGTATTTTTCTTCTCTGTTTGTTTTTTAATTCTTCTAGGTGTTTGTTAAACATTTCTTGCATTCTTGATCTTTGCCTCCATTCTTTTTCTGAGGTCCTGGATCATCTTCACTATCATTATTCTGAATTCTTTTTCTGGAAGGTTGCCTATCTCTACCTCATTTAGTTGTTTTTCTGGGGTTTTATCTTTTTCCTTCATCTGGTACATAGCCCTCTGCCTTTTCATCTTGTCTATCTTTCTGTGAATGTGATTTTTGTTCCACAGGCTGCAGGATTGTAGTTCTTCTTGCTTCTGCTGTCTGCCCTCTGGTGGATGAGGTTATCTAAGAGGCTTGTGTAAGTTTCCTGATGGGACGGACTGGTGGTGGTAGAGCTGACTGTTGCTCTGGTGGGCAGAGCTCAGTAACACTTTAATCCACTTGACTGTTGATGGGTGGGGCTGGGTTCCCTCCCTGTTGGTTGTTTGGCCTGAGGCAACCCAACACTGGAGCCTACCTGGGCTCTTTTGTGGGGCTAATGACAGACTCTGGGAGGGCTCACTCCAAGGAGTACTTCCCAGAACTTCTGCTTCCAGTGTCCTCTTCCCCACGGTGAGCCACAGCCACTTCCTGCCTCTGCAGGAGACCCTCCAACACTAGCAGGTAGGTCTGGTTCAGTCTCCCCTGGGGTCACTGCTCCTTCCCCTGGGTCCGGATGCACACACTACTTTGTGTGTGCCCTGCAAGAGTGGAGTCTCTGTTTCCCTCAGTCCTGTCAAAGTCCTGCAATCAAATCCCACTAGGCTTCAAAGTCTGATTCTCTAGGAATTCCTACTCCTGTTGCCGGACCCCCAGGTTGGGAAGCCTGATGTGGGGCTCAGAACCTTCACTCCAATGGGTGGACTTCTGTGGTATAAGTGTTCTCCAGTCTGTGAGTCACCCACCCAGCAGTTATGGGATTTGATTTTACTGTGATTGTGCGCCTCCTACCATCTCATTGTGGTTTCTCCTTTGTCTTTGCATGTGGGGTATCTTTTTTGGTGAGTTCCAGTGTCTTCCTGTCAATGATTGTCCAGCAGCTAGTTATGATTCTGGTGTTCTCACAAGAGGGAGTGAGAGCACGTCCTTCTACTCCTCAGGGAACATTTGTATCTCTACCTTCTCTGTGCTTGATGAGGACACTGCACCGTGATATGACTTGCTTGGGTTCTTGTCAAGTGCTGCCATCTTAATCAGGTAAGAAACATTATTTGAGGTGAATTTTCCTCACTATACCTTTGGATGATTTTCTGTTTTCTATTGCAGCCTATATCCTGGGCCTAACATTTATCTATTCTTAAGTGTTGCCTGATGGTCTAATATATTAAAAAAGGATACCAAATGGCACCTTCTCTATCTGCCTAATAGCCTTTTTCCTTCTGTTTTCCCTTTTTAGTTTCTACAGATCCATACTTTATAAGATGAGATGCAAATTGTTTCTTGGTCTCTTTCTAAGATTTATTATCATCTGCACCACATTTAGCAGAAATAACTTTCATGTTTCTGCCATGTGTATAACCCTCTCCAGTAACTCACAGAATTCTTGCTGTCAATAAAACAAAAAAAATAAGCTATTCAGATATAGCAAAGTTTTTCTGATCGTGAGAACGATAGTGACTTCCCCCAAGGGCTCTCATAAGGAAAACATTGTATTTTGTTCTTTAGTGTGTAACACATTTGATAACTTAATCATCAATAAACATGTGAACTAATTTTTAAATTTTGATTTGGATCATTCTGTCTTCTGACCATCATTTTTTATCCATCTAGATAACTTACACCAGTACTCTTAATTCAGCAATTATTTGTCTTTATGGAAGCCTCTCACCTGGAGATTATCCATTGTCCATTGCCTGTGGATGTCTATATTCCCCTCTTACCCAGGTAACATTCCTGATCCATCATTAAAGTCACTCCTTTGCAATTTCTTGCAATATTCTTGCTCCACTCTTTCTCCCTTATACATGGCTGGCTAAAAGCATCTATCCAAATACTTTGTGCCTTCAGCCAGGAAGCTGAAATCAACATAAAAAATGCACACAAATATATTGGATATATTTTATATTCATGATCACGCATTTAAAACATACACAATATTGCGAGACAAACTTTTTTCACTTTCTTAATTTGACTGATTTCCCATCCTTCAAATTATTTTTCGTAAGTTTTTCTCTCTCATCAAAGAACCAACATTTTTCCATCTACTCCCTCTCTCTCAGCCGATATTCTAATCTCACTCATCTCTTATGAGATAGAAACAATAAATGAGAAAACTCCCTCAGTTTCCTTTGACCAAGTTTATCATTGTGACTTCTTTTGTATTCACATTGCCTGCCTTTCTTCCTTTGCAGTGTCCCTACTTCTAAGGCCAACCTCAACAATTGCTACTCTTGATCTCAACCTCCCTTATCTTATCAAGCATAATATTCTTGCAATCATACACTCTCTCTCTCTTGCTCTGTCTACTAGTCTATCTCTCTACTAGTGCATTTTCCAAAATACACAAAATGATACTTTGCCAATCACCTTAAAAACATTGCTGGGATATTAGTCAGGACAGGCTTAGCTCTGCTGAGGTAACAATTGAAACTATTTATTTCTGGCCAAACACAAGAAAGGTTTATATTTTCCTGATGTCAGAGTCCAAGATGGGTAGCTTGGCTCTTCTTGGAAGCTCTCCTTAATACTGGCCCAGCAACCCAGGTTGCTTGCATATTGTGGTTACTGTTTCTGGGACACATGTCTTTCAAGTTTGCCACTGAGGGCAAAAAAGAAGTGGAAGACTGCATGAGATGTTTTCAAAGCTCAGTGCTGAGAAATGGCATGCATCATTTCTATCAACACCCCATTTTCCAGATGCAGTTCCATAGTAGGAACCTAACTACGAGGAAGACTGAAAAATGTACTCTTCCTATGCTTAGGAAGAGGAAATGTTGTGAATACTAACATTTTCTTTGGCATAGTCACACTAATCCCACATGTCCCATCCAGCTATTGCTCTTATGTCTCTGTTCTTCTTAAGAACAAAATTTTTAAAAAGATCTCTATTACCTATTTAAACATCCTTAAATTCTTTTTTCTGTTCAACATACAGCAATCCATTTTCCATGCCCACTAAATCATGCTGCTATTATCAGTGATCTGAAAGGTGACATATCAAATGGTTGAACTTCTATTCTCTTAATACTACTCTCAACAACATTCCACACAGTTGGCCACTTCCCCCTTCCTGGTATTTCTTGATGTATATCATGTTTGGTGTCCATGAAACCATAGTGCTTGTCTTCTGCCTACTCTACTAACTTCCCCATCTCATTCTGCTTTGAGGTTGCTTCAACTCTTCCTCAAGTTTTTTTCGTAGGCTTTCTACTTTCTTCTCCAGAGGAGCACATCTGGTTTTGTGTTTTTAAATTCTTAGATGCCACTCTGTCCTAAATTTATACCTCCTGTCTCATCCTCATTTCTTTTTTTAAAAAATTGAAATACAGTTGATTTACAGTGTTGTGTTAGTTTCTGGTGTACAGCAAAGTAATTCAATTATATATGTATTCTTTTTCATATTCTTCTCCATTATGGTTTATTACAGGATATTGAATATAGTTCTGTAAGCTATACAATAAGACCTTGTTGTTTATCCGTTCTACATATAATAGTTTGCATCTGACCATACTCATTTCAATGTGGCTTTTCATATTCAATGGCATTTGGTTTCTTTCTTTTCTTTTTACTGCCTTTCCATGTAATCTATCAGTGAGTCTTACTGGTTTCTCCTCAAAGATGTATCTTAGGTGTGAACCTTCTTTCCATCTCCACTTTTCCTCATTAAGAGAAGCTTATATTTTTCTCTCATCTAGCCTAGTACAGTAGTTTTATAACTGGTTTTCTTGATTCCTTTCTGTTGGTTTGTAACTCTTGCCTTCATAAAATCTGTTCTCCAAAAAACAGCCAGAGATTTATTTAAAAAAAAATTATATCACTCTCTTGCTTAAAACCTTACAAAGGCTGATTATAATTATAATATAGGGCTGAACTCCTTACTATCACCTACACAGTCCTATAAAATATGTCTCTTACTTGCCACTTTGACATCATGGCCTACCACTTATTCACTCTACTCTAGCCACTCTGGTCTTCTTGGCACTCATTGAACATTGCTCACCTCAGGGACTTTGCAGTTGTTCTTGTTTTCACTAGGAACTCTCTTCCCCAGATCTTCCCATGGGTAGTAACCTCTTGTCATTTAGCTCTCATTTCTAACACTACCTTAGTGAGATCTTTCTTAATTACCCAATTAAAACTTTTGATTTCCCTCTCCTACTACGTTAGTTTTAGTTTTCCCCAAAAGCAAATCTTGAGACAAGGCCTTGAATGGAGGTAGTTTATTTAGAAGTTTATTCCAGGAATCACAAATGAAGGAATGGGGAAAGTGAGTCAGGGGAGTAAAGAAAAATGAGTAGGTTGCTGTAGTGAGAAAATGGAGCTAAATCCTTCTAGGATACCCTAAGAAACTGTGGAACACACTTTAGAATTATCCCATCAGAGAAGGACACTGTAGTATTTATATACTAACTCTCATCCCCCATTGGTTGAGATTGAGGTGAACCCTGCCCTTTGCACTGCTGAGTTGTGCCTAGTCAGGCATACTACTGTGGTGCCAGAGAAAGTCCTCAGGCAGAGAAGCAGAAATATGCATGTGCTTGAGGTTCCAGATGGTGTTCTACCATAGTTGCGGGTGAATTCAACGTAGGCCATGGAAATACATGGGAGGGCATTAATAGCATCTGTCACACACCTCTGTCCCCCAAACACATGTACACACTACCTATGCCTATGCTGCTTGTCAACTATTAATACATTTCTATATCTTCTCATTTATCATTGTCAAAGTTATCTTACATATTTGCCTTCTTATTTATGTTTGCTTTCCCCACAAAGAATGTGAATTTCATAAAAACAAGGTTCTTGTGTTTCTTATTCACTGTGACTTTCTGAGTGCCTTGGACAGTGATTGGAATGCACACAGCAAATATCTTTTAAATGAAGGAGAAAACAATATTCTCTGCAAATATTTCCTATAAGTACTGGGATCATTTTCTAGAACACTTTAAGGTTACCTTATCATTTTCTTATAAGTCTATGATTTTCCTTTTTTTCTAAAGGTGGGAACTGTGCTTTCTAAACCGTGACTGTCTTGCATTATTTACTACTGGAGATGTCAGCATATTTTGTGCAGTTGATGACATTTCTTCTAAAAAAAATGCCATCTTCCAGCCATATTAATCAGTAAGTGACAAGGCATACATAGAAAAATGTCTCTAAGCTCAAGTGACAAGAACATATAAGCATACACATCACCAACTGCATGCAGCTGTCCCAAGAAAGAACTAAGTGCTGTACATAAGAGAAAGTGGAAAGGAAACCAAAAGAAGAGAGAGAATGAATCATTAAAGTGATAGGAGTGGTACATCCTAAGTAGGTTCTAAAGATGCCACCAGAAAACTACCAGAGCTAATCAATGAATTTGGTAAAGTTGCAGGATACAAAATAAATGCACAGAAATCTCTTGCATTCCTATACACTAACAACGAAAGATCAGAAAGAGAAATTAAGGAAACAATCACATTCACCATTGCAACAAAAAGAATAAAATACCTAGGAATAAACCTACCTAAGGAGGTAAAAGACCTGTACTCAGAAAAGTATAAGACACTGATGAAAGAAATCAAAGATGACACAAACAGATGGAGAGATATACCATGTTCTTGGATTGGAAGAATCAATACTGTGAAAATGACTATACTACCCAAAGCAATCTACAGATTCAATGCAATCCCTATCAAATTACCAATGGCATTTTTACAGAACTACAACAAAAAATCTTAAAATTTGTATGGAGACACTAAAGACCCCAAATAGCCAAAGCAATCTTGAGGGGAAAAACCAGAGCTGGAGGAATCAGACTCCCTGACTTCAGGCTATACTACAAAGCTACAGCAATCAAGACAATATGGTATTGTTACAAAAACAGAAATATAGATCAATGGAGCATGATAGAAAGCCCAGAGATAAACCCATGCACCCATGGTCAACTAATCTATGACAAAGGAGGGAGGGATATACAATGGAGAAAAGACAGTCTCTTCAATAAGTTGTGCTGGGAAAACTGGACAGCTACATGCAAAAGAATGAAATTACAACACTCCCTAACACCATACACAAAAATAAACTCAAAATGGATTAAAGACCTAAATATAAGACCGGACACTATAAAACTCTTAGAGGAAAACATAGGAAGAACACTCTTTGACATAAATCACAGCAAGATCTTTATTAATCCACCTCCTAGAGTAATGGAAATAAAAACAAAAATAAACAAATGGGACCTAATGAAACTTAAAAGCTTTTGCAAAGCAAAGGAAAATATTTGCAAATGAATCAACGGAAAAAGGATTAATCTCCAAAATATATAAACAGCTCATGCAGCTCAATATTAAAAAAACAAACAACCCAATCCAAAAATGAGCAGAAGACATAGACATTTCTCCAAAGAAGACATACAGATGGCCAAGAGACACATGAAAAGCTGCTCAACATCACTAATTATTAGAGAAATGCAAATCAAAACTACAATGAGGTATCACCTCACACCGGTTAGAATGGGGATCATCAGAAAATCTACAAACAAATGCTGGAGAGGGTGTGGAGAAAAGGGAACCCTCTTGCACTATTGGTGGGAATGGAAATTGATACAGCCACTATGGAGATCAGTATGGAGGTTCCTTAAAAAGCTAAAAATAGAATTACCATATGATCCAGCAATCCCACTACTGGACATAGACCCAGAGAAAACCATAATTCATAAAGACACACGTACCCCAATGTTCACTGCAGCACTATTTATAATAGCCTAGTTATGGAATCTAGCTAAATGCCCATCGACAGAAGAATGGATAAAGATGTGGTACATATATACAATGGAATATTATTCAGCCATAAAAAGGAAGGAAATTGGGTCATTTGTAGAGACGTGGATGGACCTAGAGACTGTCATACAGAGTGAAGTAAGTCAGAAAGAGAAAAACAAATATCATATATTAACGCATATATGTGGAATCTAGAAAAATGGTACAGATGAACCAGTTTGCGAGGCAGAAATAGAGACACAGATGTAAAGAACAAACGTATGCACACCAAGGGGGGAAAGAAAGGGGGTGCGTGGTGCTGGGATGAATTGGGAGATTGGGATTGACATATATACACCAATATCTATAAAATAGATAACTAATAAGAACCTGCTGCATAAAAAATTAAATTAAATTTAAAAAAAAGAAAAAAAGAGAGAAGTCATAAAAAGGAAACATGTATTTCAATGAAATTTATAAGGAACATTAAGGACATGGGTTTATAGAAAAAATACATCAGGAAAAGGTAAGTGACGGTGCATTGAAGGTGAAGCAGAGATTTTAATATTAATTGTGGAAAGAAGAAAGTGGGCTTTGGAGTGGAGATCAATGCTGTGAATCACAATTAGCTAAGCGCCTTAGACACTAATATGGATGTTTATAAATGTTTACAGCTGTGAAATGGCTCGGCTTTTTAGAGAACCTCAGTGGTGTTGGGGGATAATAGCTGTGAGTTCAGCACCTATAGCTTTTCCACCCCTAAAATCACTACCATGGTATTTTTTAATTTAGGATGAGTTGCTTTGGTGATTCTTGTCTTGAGCAGTCCTAGAGGGGACTAGGATAATGCATGATTGTCTGGATTGGCACAGTGGACTAAACAGAGGCTATTTCTAACACAAACTAGTATCTTATTGATGAAGTGCAGGTTCCTGTTTTTGTAGATCACTCCTTGGCTTTGTGCCTCACCTTTGTTTCCAGATCAATCTTTAAATCTTCTGCCTTTAATGCATGAAACTATTTGATGTGGGGCTTCGCTTGTGGCGCAGTGGTTGGGAGTCCGCCTGCCAGTGCGGGGGAGGCGGGTTTCATCCCTGGTCTGGGAAGATCCCACATGCTGCGGAGCAACTGGGCCCATGCGCCAAAATTACTGAGCCTGTGCTCTAGAGCCCACAAGCCACAACTACTGAAGCCCACGTGCCTAGAGCTCATGCTCCGCAACAAGAGAAGCCACCAAAATGAGAAGCCCACGCACTGCAACAAAGAGTATCCCCCACTCGCAGCAACTAGAGAAAGCCCGCGCGCAGCAACGAAAATCCAACACAGCCAAAAATAAATAAATAAATGAATAAATAAATAAATAAATAAATTTAAAAAAAGAAACTATTTGATGTAACACTTCTTTAGAAAGAAGAAAAATGGGGGATAAATTCCTTGAAATATTTTCTTGTAATATTTTATAAATCATTCAAGGTGGAGATTATTGGTAAAACGCCAAAAATGAAGATTCGAACTATCTTAAAAGAGACTAACAAGACAATATTTTTACACATTTCTATCCACATACATGAAGGTTCATTTAGAGCATGAAAATATAAGCACTTCAAGGAAGATTAATAACTTTATATATCCTTTTTAATTTCACTTAAGTCAGTATCTGAGTGTATATATACAATCTCCTCTTTAAATACATGTGAAGAATCGATGTGCAGGGTGTGTAAACCATGACATAATGAAGCAGAAATGGCACTCAAATCGATTTTAGTATCTACCATATTACAGCCTAGCATGGTGTGTCATGATTGCAGATGGACGGGGAAACCACTGTAACCCGCCCTCTTGCTTGATGGATGCTTTTAATCCAAGGGATTCTCTGTTTGAGAAAAGATGAGAATACAACTGGGATGTTAAGAGAAGAGTTAAATCGTTTGCCACTTTTCCAGAGAATAGCTACAGATATGAATAGAGAGAGAAATTCCAGGGCACTCAGGGTGGAACGTCATTGTTCCTGAATTGCTCATGTCAGAATTGCTCAGGCCACACATAGATTCTAATTGCTGAGAATAGCAACAGCTTTAATAATGGAGGCTAATAATAAATGTATGAAATGGGATGGGCTGTTGATGTTCAGACCCACAATGAAAAGGCTCTTCCAAGTGTTGGTACTGCTGCACTGGGATTGTTTTTTTGCAGTCATCCTCAAAAGTAAAAAATCACAACAGAATAATAATCTAATTTTTTAGAGGGGAGGGGATAGGCATAGTGGAAATTATACACAGCAAGAGAATTAAACAAGTGAAAATTAAGAAAGAAAAGAAAGGGCAACAGTGGATTATAGGAAAGAAGAAAGGGAGGGAAGGAAGGAGGGGGGAAGGAAAGAATGAACTAATATTCTTGGGATGATTATTGAATTTTGGACTCTTGGCTCTATACAAAACAATTTAAAATTCTACTTAAAGCTTTACACATAGCTCTCTAAAATATCTAATTTTATTTATGCAGTTTTTGTCTATAATTGGACTCTTCCACTAGTTAAGAAAGCTCTGTGAGGAAAAGACTTTGTCTTATTCATCCCTGTATCGCCTGTGTCTAAAACAGAGTCTGACTCATTGAAGACCTCCAGGGAACATGTGCTAAATAAACAGTCTAACAAAATAGGGATTCTTTTCCAGAAAAGGTAATAACTGAAGGCTGAGCTGCTGGTGGCAGGATGCACAAGGGAAGACTTTTTCCACCAAAAAACTAAAAATCTGTGTAATTTTCTTCTATTTCTCCTTATTAAAGACTGTTTTCATACACCTGATGTCCACTGTCAAGTTCAAGGTTCTATTATCCCTGAAAGAACAAGGTACATTCTTGTCTAGGCTCTAGATATATTTAATTCTGTTACAAACTTCTAAGGTATCAATTCATATTTTTAAAATATATCTGATGCCCCCATAATTGAGAAGGTATTTGAGGGCAGAATATATTTCTTTCTTTCTTTTTTTTTGAAAAACACATGGTAGCCTCTTGACTCTTGTACCAATTAAAATTTCATCAATAATGTGAGAGAGTTCCTTTTTAATAAGTAACTTATACATGCTGTCAGAAAAGAGGGAAAATGGAGTTATATTAAGAGAGCTGCAACAGTTAGATTAAGGAGACAAATAAAATTTGTGTAAACATTTGATAAATGGGAAAATCATAATGCCCTTTTCAGAATAACCATTTGATTTTTTGTGGGTATTATTTGAGTGAAATTAATGAATTTTCATTTGAGCATGTTGGCTTTTTACTCATAAAGGAAAAGCAATTCAACAGAATAGTCAAAAGCAAAAACCTTTTAAAAATTTTACGTTCCAAGGGATGATTCAGCCCTCTTCTTTACTTCGTCACTTTGAACTAGGCTGCTTACATTTATCAAATTAACTAGATGCTTTACAAATCTTTGTATGTGCTGGATAAAACTGGCTGATGTCTGACAAACTATAGTCTACAATCTCCACATCAGTTGTCTGTAACATGCTTTGAGCTGAATTCTAATTTTCACTTCCCTATTTCTAATTTTTGATAATTGCACATTGCCTATCAATAATGTTCTCATTTAAACCCTTGCTGTAATAGATACATATATATCTAGTTCTTTTGCTCTTGCATAAGACATTGTGGCAGTTAATTCTATAGTCTAAGGACCATTTTGTAATGAAATTTTGCTTGAATTGCTTATAAAATAATCCCCTTCTCAAACTTGATCGATAAACCTCTTGTTTTTCTAATTAGTTATTACATTGGCTCAAACAGCTTCCTAGAATCAATCAGTTCCTTTCTATTTCAAACTTCTGTGCCATCATTTCTTTAACTCTATCAGTCACCTCTGACTAATCTATCTTTATAATTCATACCCACAACCCTGAACTATTTCTCTGCCTTCTGACCTAAACTTTTCAATCTCCACTATCCTTTCCCTAGTTTAGGGAATCTGGAGGTAAGCCTGATATTTCAAAAATGATACTACTGGACTTCCCTGGTGGTGCAGTAGTTGGGAGTCCGCCTGCCGATGCAGGGGACACGGGTTCGTGCCCTGGTCCGGGAGGATCCCACATGTCGCGGAGCGGCTGGGCCCGTGAGCCATGGCCGCTGAGCCTGCGTGTCTGGAGCCTGTGCTCTGCAACTGGAGAGGCTGCAACAGTGAGAGGCCCAAACGATACTACCTCCCTTTGGTGGGACACATTTAATAATTTTGTTATAAAATACTTTATGTTCTTTTTCCATTTTGTCCTCAGTTTGAGAATAATATGGCTTTTTGTTTGATCCATTTGTTGATACACTAAAGTCAAATTAAGTTATGCTTAATAAACCTGAAACTTTTATATGATTCAACGTGCCACAGTTGAGATTTATTAGTAACTGAGGACAAATTATCACATTAGTATATTTTATTCTTTCTAAATACAATTTTTATGTTATATGTCGTAAAATTCACTTTGTTGTGTACATTTTTATTGATTTTGGCACATTTGCAGAGTCATGTATCTACAGCCAAAGTCATGATACAGAACAGTTTTATCAAATCATAAACTTTCTTTATGGGTTTCCCTGGTGGCGCAGTGGTTAAGAATCTGCCTGCCAATGCGGGGGACATGGGTTCGAGCCCTGGTCTGGGAGGATCCCACATGCCGCGGAGCACTGAGCCCGTGAGCCACAACTACTGAGCCTGCGCGTCTGGAGCCTGTGCTCCGCAACAAGACAGGCCACGACAGTGAGAGGCCCGCACAAAAAAAAAAACCAAAAAAAAACCTTTCTTTATGCCTCTCCTTGATAGTCAACCCTTTCCTCTACCCTGAACCCCTAGCAACCACTGATCTATTCTCCATCCCGATAGCTTTGCCTTTTCCAGAACATCATATAAATAGAATTATTTAGTTTGTAGTCTTTTGACCTGGCTTTTTCCAGTTAGCAAAAAGCATTTGAGATTTATGAATGTTGTTGCACGTATCAATAGTTTTGGGTTTGGTTTTTTTTTTAAGTTTTATTGCTGAATACTATTCCACTGTATGGATGTACTACAGTTTGTTTATCTGTTCACTGGCTGAAGAACATTTGGGTTCTTTCCAGTGTTTTGTGATTATGAGTAAAGCTGCTAAAAACTTCCACATACATGTTTTTGTGTGAACATAATTTTTCTCTCTTTTGGGGGGAAGTGGGATTTCTGGGTCACATGGTATAGGTGTGTTTACCTTTAAAAGAAACTGTTTCTGCTTTCCAAAGTGATCATTTTGCAATTTATGAATGTTCGAGTTGCTCTGTATCCTCACCAGCAACTGATGTTGTTTTTTAGGCATTCTAATAAACATTTGGTAGTATTTCATAGTGGTTTTAATATGAACTTTCTTAATGACCAGATAAAATGAACATCATTTTATCTGCTTATTTGCCATCCGTATACCTTCTTTGATTTAGTGTATATTCAAACATTTTGCCCATATTTTTATTGTGTTGTTTACTTTCTCTTTGATGAGTTTTGAAAGTTCTTTATATATTCTGTAAACAAGTCCTTTGCCATATAGGTGATTGACAGATATTTTTGCCCTGTCTGTGGTTTGTGTTTTCATTCTCTTAACAGTGTGTTTTGCTGTCTCAGGTCTTCTACCAATCTTTTGGGGGGAGGGTAGGGGAGCGAGGCCCATGGAGTAAGTTAGGTGTTAAGAGTGGGTCTGAACTCCCTCCCTATCTATGATCCCCAAGGGATCCACATACTCTTGCCAGTCTCTACTTGTCCTTTACCAATTTGTTAATAATTTCAGCTGAACTCCTTTTAGATTTTGGTCTAGTTGGCTACCCTGTGACTGAGGTCTCTTACGGATCTAAAAAAAGTTGTAAACCTGCAGTTTGTCCAGCTTTGGTTCTTGTTATAAGGATGGATTAATGTTTTTTTCAGCTCTCTACTTCCCATGTAGAAACCAGAATTCTCCTCATTCTGTTTTTCATGTGACTTTTCATTTACCTAAGTTGGGGAAATATTATTAGAAACAAAAATCGTTTGTTAACCTAGAAAACCTCTCCACAAAGGTAGAAAAAGAGAAAGAAAACAGTTTTATTATTGAATGAGCATTAAACTGGAGTGTGATACATAGCACAGGCAATCTAAAAAGAATGCAAAGACAGAAAGAAATCTTACCCTTTTATACAACCAAGCAGATACAACCCATTATATACTTGTTCCCAAGTAAACAATAAACAATAACAAGCCTCAAGTATGAGGACTTGACAGCACCCTTTCTCACACAAAGTTCATCCAAAATTCACCTGGTAATTGGAGTGACCATTTGTGTTTGGTAATGGTCTTTATCCAAAAGAAAAAAAATTTCCTGGATCTTTATGACAGGAGCTAGGTTTGCAACTTAGAGCCAGATACCAGCTAAACTTAGGCTCCTGTCCTCCGTGGAAACTGGGAGATAGGGGCACTATTTTCCTTGATGATTGCATTTCAAATCATGGCTCCCTGGTCCTTGAGGAAACATTACTGGGTTGTAGAACTAAAAAAAGGCTTACTTAGCTTTTGAAAAGATTTACATACATTTCAAAGAGGCAGAGAAAGATTTTATAATTACTGAAATTCTAAAGTAAATGCTTTAAGAAAAGGAAGGGGGAGGAGCCTGTTTCCCTGTTTGCACCAGGGAGAATTGATTTTTTTTTTCTTATTTTTAATTTGTATTTTTTCTTACACCTGTAAACATCAGGAATGTAGCCCACAGAAAGGTTTACACAATATATTTAAATGCTTTGGTTTACTTGAGATTTACAACAATCCTGTGAGGCAAGCCAGAAAGTAATTATTTCTATTGGTCCAGTTTAGTAGATGAGGAAATTAAGATGCAGAGAAGCCAGTTGAATTGTCCAATTACACACTTCTAAGAAGAAATAAAACCAAGGCCTCTCAAATCCAGCTTCTCTGGAGTTGTCTCCAGTCCTGCCACTCTATACTACCTTCTCAAAAGCTTATATATTAATAATCCCAAATTTATGTTTAGGATCAAAGAGTAAACACATGCACACTTCGCAGGTCTCAACAAACGTTTAGGATATATAATTTAGCCATATTAAATGTACCCTTGATTGGTTCAGTTGACAAGTAATTTGGCTGAGAGCAAAAGAGCCAACAGAGTTAATATTTATTGATACATTTATTATCAATACACACATCTCACCTCATTTATGCCTTCAAAGAATATTTATTGAATGTGTATTATGTACCACATATCATTTTAGGGGCTGGGGAAGCAGTAATGAATCAAACTGATCAAGTCCCTGCCCACATGAAGCTTATATTCTAGTGGGTGGAAAAGAGAATAATACTTAACACTACATAAAATATGTATATATATACACAAAGTGATTGCAATGTATACAGTGTAGAAAACCAAAGACCAAAACAAGAAACAGGGGACAATATGTGTTAGGAGGACACAAGAGCTTTTTTTTTTTTTTTTTTGGCAAAGGCCTGAAGAAAGCTAAGAGTAAGCCATGATGATACCTAGGGAAAAAGCAAATACATAGGGGAAAAATAAGTAAAATGTCCTTGAAGCAAGACTATGTTTGTGTATTCAAGTAACAGCAAAGAAGATATGTGACTGGCGCTGAGTCCAGGAGGAAAGAGAGGTGGAAGGGGCTAGGTTATTAAGAGCCTTGTAAGTGAGATCAGAAGCCTTTGTGTTTTGAGAAAATGACATTGATCAAACATTTAAAAAGTTCACTCTGGCTGAGAAGACACTATTGTGGGTCTAGGGCACCAGCATTGAGACCAGATAGGCAACTATTGCAATTCAGCTGAATTCATGGTACCAAATAGGGGGAAATATCCCTGCTTTATCTTATTGTTATAGTTTTTAAATTCACTTTTTTTCAAAATGTTTTTTTAAATTTATTACAGTGGTAATAGATTTATGATACCATGTAAATATAAAATATGGACTTTAATACATCAGAAGGGCATTTGCTTAGGAAACATTTCATTGACATTTCATGTAGAAAAATAACTTCACATTTGCCTAGGATAGGCTGAGACCATGACAGAATGAGTAGTAAGAGTGCTCCGAGCTGTGTTTTTCAAATAAGAATTTACTTGATAGTTTATCAAGTAGACAACATGTGGAGAGAAAGATAGAGTCTGCACATCCAAATTCATCTTGTAGTAACATTTGCGATTGAGATTAAGGAGAGACGTACTGGAGTAAATTCCTATCTGCTTAAGAACTGACAAAACTTGATTTACATTTGTCAGTTTCTCAGTATTACTGAAATATGTATTGGTCCACTAACAAATTATTGCGGAATATCTTCCACAAATTCAGTAACAGTTTTTCTGCACGGTGTCCCTATTTTTATCTTAAATGTGGCAAATTATCCTCAACTTTAGGATAGTCTTCAAATTCCTTTGCATGTTAAGTAAATTTATTCAAAGGGCTTTTAAGTCGCTTTATAATTTTACTAAGATCTGCAATACAATTTCTAGGCTCTTTCTACTTTATTAGTTTGAAATAACTAACTGAAGGCTTTGGAAGAAAAATCAGTATCTAAAAATGTTTTCCCTTTTTCTATTGTTAGAGTAAAACAAAGTAAGTGTTGAGATCTCTTTGTCACCTATAGATTTCTCATTACCCTCATAGCATTCCATTGTTTGCTACATCCTTAATTGAAAGACTGTTATAAACACTTATGATCATCGATCTTAGTAAGCTCATGTAATTTAATAGACTTCTTGTGGGGTAGTTGTTCCTCAAGAAAAAGTTGCTCTTTATTGTTCAGTTTATTTTCACATTAATGGTTGTTTGAGAAGCTGCATCTATTTGTTTCTTTTCTTTTCTGACAGCTTTTAGCTTCTCCTCCTTCTTGTATTTATTTTATTATTATTATTTAAAGAATCTAGATCCTACCCTCATCTTTTACATAGAGTTAACAATAAGAATGACTAAGGTAAAGATGTCACTGACATCCCCATGACCACAACATAAATTCAGTCCAAATTAAAAGCCATCATCTTCCAGGCTTCCATTTCTTTGACCTACACCTAGGTATTTTCCTTTCTCATTTGAGTATACAAAGCCAACCTTCTTCACTTTCATACCCTTTTTCTAAGATCATAAAAACTTAAGTCCCTATTCCATAAATACACTCATTCAACACAATTTATATGTAGCATATATGAATCAGTGGTATCATCAGAAAAGGCAAAGGAATATGCATTGAATCTTGGGATCAGATAACACTGAGAGCTATAATGGACCTTCCAGATTATTTATACCAGCAATTTTATTTTATTGGTAAGCAAATTCAAAGGTCTGAGAAGTTAAGCAGCATACTTCAGGATGCACAACAAAGTGCAAGTACCGAATTGGAACACTGGTATCTTGACTGCCATTTCGTGTTTCTGCTACTACACCACAATGATTTTCACCTACATAAGTAGTCATAGTAACAGTATAATGAAACAATACTTCAAAAAGGAGAATTAAGATTATGTTGATGATAATTATATTACTAAGCACCTGCTTGGATATGCCATTCTTTCTTTCATCCAAATTACTAAAACAGAATACAAAGCACTTAAAAAGATACAACTGCTATATTATAGTAACTTATAAAGAAGAAATGACCATGGTTATAATATAAATAATTTCCAGAAATGTACCTAATTATGGAACATTTTCAGAAAGTAAGCATTTGCTTTATAAAAAATTAAGTGGCAAGGTTTTCTCTGATTTGAAAGAGAAGAAATCAAAGGAGGTCAGGAAAAGTTGAATATGCACTTTTATTTTTGTTTAAAGGAGAGTAAAAATTTTAAGTGGATACTTTATGTGAATTTTTAATGTAGAAAGTTATAGAGGCATAAGGAGTTCTAAGAGAGAATCAAATAAAAAGATAATTCAACAATGAACCCCGTTTATTACATTCTTACTATGTAACAGATGTTTCCTGGCTCTGGGTGGTAAAAGAAAATAAGACCTAGTTTTGGATCTTAGGAATCTCAAGACTAATATTAAAACAAATTTATACTATTTAGTAAACTACAATATAGGTAGAAATATATGTAGGAAACATGATACAGACGAAGTACAAAAAAGGAATTTGTTTGCTTGACCCATCAATGTCAAGAAAGGCCCTGCCAAGAAATGATGACTAATATTGGTGTCAAAAGTTAAGAGTTCACCATAGAGACATGAGGAATATTATATCTCAGCAGGGGAAGCAGTCTGTTTAATGGTTTGGGGACATCAAACAACATGACATGTTTGAGCAAGGGCCAAAATTTTTCCTTTTGGATTATGCTTAGAATGTTTCAGGAGATGAGGATATAGAATTAGATAGAGAGCAGGACTTGGGAAGCCTTGCTCTACATAACACATCAAACAGCTTTTTCATAAGAAGTGAAACATACGGAGAAAAAGAAAAACAAAAGAAATGTACAAATCTGGGTTTATTTTGGTGAAATCTGTTGAAGCAAACCTCAGGATCATGATGTTATATATATTGTAGTGAAAAGTAATGCTTTGGGAAAGACAGAAAATCATCCACAATCACATCATCATTTACCTTGACTTCTTGAAAGGTAGTAGCATCACACTCCCCTCTACATGCCCCTTCTCACTTTCGTTTCCATGAAGAGCCCCTCACTCCAACTTTTCTTCCTAGATATCTAAGCTCTTTGCTGCCATCATGCCCATAACTTTGTGACTTGAGGATGTAGTGGGATTGTAAAAAATTCCTCAGCAAATAGTAGTGCAGCCAGGGAAAGAGGAATGGGCAAATCAGTTAAGTCAGGGGAGAAAATAGTATGGTTAAAGGCAATGCAAATTGAATAGGAGACTCATGTTTAAGTTGAGGAAAAATGAGGAGAAAGACATAGTGATTTGTGTGAAAAAGACTAGAGGACTAGAGCCGAAATTAAAACCCTTAGAGCTGAATTTTAAACTAAATGTACAAAGTAATTTGAAGCAAAGCTAGTGGACCAAAATATAACAAAGAGTCCAAATTGTGCCTTTCCATAAGCAAAGGTCATGAACCAGTGGTATTTTCTTTGTAATAGGAACCCTATAGGAAATCTAAGATCAATGCTGGATGTAGATTTACTTGCATTAAACATGCTGATTCTACACTATTTTTGAAAGGTTAAGAAAACATGTGAGGAGCCCAATACAATGAAAAGTGTTTGCATGATTTCTTTTTTGAACCTGAAGAGGTTGAAGCAAACCCTAGACTGAATCTGTAAGATGATAGTTGTAGCAGACACAGATGGCATCCCACCTCTCACCTTTACCATCTTGATTCATACTTGTGAACTTCAAACTGCCAGCTCTTAAATTTATGTGTGTGTGGGGTTTTTTTTGGCCCTTGGGGCTTGTTTTGCAGCTAGACAGCAGACCAGAAATTATAGGCAATTAATAGCTCCCAGGACAGCTACATGTAAAAGAATGAAATTACAACACTCCCTAACACCATACACAAAAATAAACTCAAAATGGATTAAAGACCTAAATGTAAGGCCACACACTATCAAACTCTTAGAGGAAAACATAGGCAGAACACTCTTTGACATAAATCACAGCAAGATCCTTTTTGACCCACCTCCTAGAGAAATGGAAATAAAAACAAAAATAAACAAATGGGACCTAATGAAACTTCAAAGCTTTTACACAGCAAAGGAAACCATAAACAAGACCAAAAGACAACCCTCAGAATGGGAGAAATTACTTGCAAATGAAGCAACTGCCAAAGGATTAATCTCCAAAATTTACAAGCAGCTCATGCAGCTCAATATCAAAAAAACAAACAATCCAATCCAAAAATGGGCAGAAGACCTAAACAGACATTTCTCCAAAGAAGATATACAGATTGCCAACAAACACATGAAAGAATGCTCAACATCATTAATCATTAGAGAAATGCAAATCAAAACTACAATGAGATATCTCACACCAGTCAGAATGGCCATCATCAAAAAATCTACAAACAATAAATACTGGAGAGGGTGTGGAGAAAAGGGAACCCTCTTGCACTGTTGGTGGGAATGGAAATTGATACAGCCACTATGGAGAACAGTATGGAGGTTTCTTAAAAAACTAAAAATAGAACTACCATACGACCCAGCAATCCCACTACTGGGCATATACCCTGAGAAAACCATAATTCAAAAAGAGTCATGAACCACAATGTTCATTGCAGCTCTATTTACAATAGCCAGGAGATGGAAACAACCTAAGTGTCCATCAATAGATGATTGGATAAAGAAGATGTGGCACATATATACAATGGAATATTACTTAGCCATAAAAAGAAACGAAATTGAGTTATTTGTAGTGAGGTGGATGGACCTAGAGTCTGTCATACAGAGTGAAGTAAGTCAGAAAGTGAAAAACAAATACCGTGTGCTAACAAATATATATATGGAATCTAAAAAAAAAAAAAATTCTTCTGAAGAACCTAGGGGCAGGGCAGGAATAAAGAAGCAGATGTAGAGAATGGGCTTGAGGACGTGGGGAGTGGGAAAGGTAAGCTGGGACAAAGTGAAAGAGTGGCATGGACATGTATACACTACCAAATGTAAAATAGATAGCTAGTGGGAAGCAGCCACATAGCACAGGGAGATCAGCTCGGTGCTTTGTGACCATCTAGGGGGGTGGGATAGGGAGGGTGGGAGGGAGACGTATGAGGGAGGAGATATGGGGATATATGTATATGTAATAGCTGAGTCACTTTGTTATAAAGCAGAAACTAACACACCATTGTAAAGCAATTATACTCCAATAAAGATGTTAAAAAAAAAGAATGCTAAGTGGTAAATTTTGAAATCTAATTTTATATTTAATATTTCAAAAATCTCCCTGTAACCAAAGGCTACCCCCATTAGAACAGTGGTAAGGATTCGGGTGTTATTATATCTCACTGATTCCTTATTTACAGGATATTAGAGAATATAAAATATGCTTCATCAGAGAAGGAAATGAATGCTTATTATTGTGCCATTGACAAGCTGAGAACCTTGGGGTCAGAGCACTCAAGAACATCTACCTGTCATGTACTAATGGTAAGTGTGTGTAAAATGTAAGAGGAAGGAAGATTTTTCCTAACCCTATAGCTTTCATTATATTCACCTATCTGTCCTTTACATCTTTGATTAATTCCATTTAGGGGCACATAGATGTTTTCACAGACAGTTTATTTTGATTCACAAAATGGAAAAACAAAGGACCTTTTTTCATTTTGCTTAAGCTTTAACTTCTAATTGAAGAAACTCACCTGGAATAAGCTTTACAATAGTGAGTACATTTTGTGAGTCAACTGTCACTTAAAACATATAATTCCTGAAACAAATTGGTTTACATGGACTTTAATTTTTGTCCTACTGTTTACTTTCTCCCAATAAAATATGCACCAGATGGATGTTAAGAAAATGGATTGAGTGAGAGAATACATTTTTGCAAAGGTGATTTCTCCTCAAGTAAATTGTTCATATTACTTCGCCAAAAGTTTATGTCTAAGGAGGAGAAAATCAACTATACAAATGACTAACTATTAAACAGAACATATAATGTTTAGGGACAATTCTCTATGGGTCACTTGCTATTCTGCATATCTTGTGAGGAACTGGCTGCCCTTTGTCTGATATTTTCAACAAAGTCTGTGTATCAAACAGCCTTGGAAGTTATAAATAATGTCTCCAGAGCAGGGGGGAGGCATGCTTTCTGCCCATTATACAAAATTCAGGTTTCCTAAGCACAGGGCTCCTTTCCTGCAATGCAACTCACTGTATGTTCTGGTGTCACCTGGACCTCTCCATGTCACTCTCTGGTTACTGGGACTTGGATAACCAGTGTAAGAAAATGCATATACTCTGGCTACTACTATTGCTTTGAGTAATAACGTTCTTTATCTCTTACCCAAGCGTCTTGTGTTTTTTGCCAGCATCCATGAAACTGTGACAGGCTAACTTGTTAGCTTGCAAGAAGAATAAAAATCTTAGCTTCTTCACAGCTTTTGACAGCAGCAAATACCTCTGTTTTCCTATTTGCAAACAAAAAACAAACAAAATTAGCCTTTAAAATAGCATTTAAGGGCTTCCCTGGTGGCGCAGTGGTTGAGAGTCCGCCTGCTGATGCAGGGGACACGGGTTCGTGCCCCGGTCCGGGAAGATCCCACATGCTGCGGAGCAGCTGGGCCCGTGAGCCATGGCCGCTGAGCCTGCGCGTCCGAAGCCTGTGCTCCGCAATGGGAGAGGCCGCAACAGTGAGAGGCCCGCGACCTAAAAAAAAAAAGCATTTAAAATTTTCCTTTTGCTCTTACTTTTGTTTTAATATGTATCATAAGTCTGAATTTCTTCAAATCATTTAGCTTCAAATATATGATTAAAATGTGAGATACGTAACATGATGAAGAGTGAAACTGTAAATCAAGGAATATAGTTTTGATATCAGTTATTTATGAAAGTGACGCTACAGCCATTTTAACTTGTCTCCTTGTAGCACTGTGTTCTTTTTTTAACAGAACATCAAATTCACTAAGGTTAAGTAATGATGATAAAATTGAACTCTCTATTGTTACATATACATTATTTTTACTTGTTTATATCCATATTTTTTACTTTAAATGTTGTCAGAACTGTAAGAATAACATATATGTGTATATATTACACAGGTATACATTATTTAGATCTAAATTTATATACATTTCAGTATTATTTATATACTTACGTTATATATAAATTTATATATTTTTATTAACATACATTTGAGGAATATGTGTGAATATTTAAGCCACATCACTATAAGCTCCTTTGCTAATTACTTATCTAAGTCTGAATTTCTTCTGTATTTAAGCAGAATAAACAATTTAAAATTGTAGGCAACAAATTAATTCTACTCATAATCTGCACTGATTATCTTATATAATTATCTAAAATAGTTGTACACAATGTTTGTATGGTGTTATATGCAAGAACATGGGGGAAACAAAGGTATTTAACTACTGAAAAATTTCATGACTTCCTGTCATAGGCTTTTGTCCTATCCCCTTCCCCATGTATTTTCTCTTTTGAATTTTAAGTACTGCACAATTTCAAACATGTGCTCCTGTGGAGAAGAAGGGACATGCAGTTTTACATCCAGGTGTGATGCGACAGATAGCATCACTGAGTTCTGTATACACAGAACAGTATTACCAATTCCATGTCATAGTTATCTATACTACTATAGTGCTTGCTAGAGCAGGGAATATCTTCTCCCTGGATTTCATCAGCATCAGGATTAATTTGCTGGCCTCAGTGTTGACCAGGATACTGGTGCTGGTGGGGTTAGAGATCTGGACATCATCACAAAGCTATTTCTATCACCAAACAACAAGGACTACTCTAAAGAATAGGCACAGTTTTAGTAAATCATTTTTATGCAGTTGCACTTGACGTCATTACGGGAAACTTGGAAGCTAGAATTAGAGGACATTTTTGATCCTTTAAGAAACTTTCCTAGCTCAGCAGACTATGAATACTATTAAATCTCTTTCAGAGATAGTATCAGCATGATGGCGTACTTAGGATTGGACCCTAAAAACCCATCTAAGTCAACATGAAAAAAGAGATTTTGGACATTCACTACAGTGCTATCAGTTTGAGAATGTTTGAAGTCTGTGCTTCCTCTTCTATTATTCCTGTTTTTAGATTAGAAACTCGAGAAAGGCAATGCTAACATTTGTTCCTAATTGCTAGGCAGTATGCTAAAAAATAAAGATAAGCAGAAAATAAAAATGTTGATGGTTGTTATATCTAAGTTATATGATGATAGAAATATTTTTTTTGTTCTTTAAAGCTAATTCTATATTGCCAAAAATCACAACTCATTCTCGAGCCTAATCCCTGGAGACAGATGTAAAAACAGAATTCATAATTGGTTAAGTCTTAAAGAATGGGGCAGAGATTAAGAATATGGTGAATATTAGCACATGAGATATTGTCCTAAGACGCTGTGTTTTTGCTGATGGGTAGAGGGTCACTGATGAGATATGGAGTTTAGGGATAACAGAAGTAGTAGAGATGGGGTAGGGATGACTGTTACATGAATTACTTGCTAAAATAAGTTAGATCTTAATAGCTGATTTGGGGTTTAAAAAAACGTAAATATCAAAATATGATCTACATGAGAATGACCATATCAAATGCCTAGGTAAAGCCCAGTGATCAATATGGTGAGCAGTCTCAAAGATAAGTAGTCTATTTTGAGCAAAATACCACCTACCTGTGAAATGAACAGTCAAAAAGCTTATCTTTCTGTAACAGGGTATAGATAATATACAAATATCTCACGCACTACATCTGACTCTCTTCTTTGGGGCTTATGCCTTGAGGCCACATAAACGTGTTTGCCATAAGTTAGTTTATTATTCTCTTTCATTTTAAGTAACTTATTGAATATTTCCTGTACTTTTATGGTAATTTTACAGTAATTTGCTTCCATTATGGTAATAATGAACGTTTATCAGCAACACTGTAAATAGTTAAACTACCTACATTTTTTTTTAACAGTCTGGCTTCAAAAATTGCTCATCTAGAACTTATCTAGCCTTAATTACAAAGCAATGTTACCTTGTTCTTTTTGTTATTGTGATATTTGGGATGGGGTTAATTATGACCAACAAATATTAGGAATCGATTCTAGATGAAGGAGTAAGATGGGCTCTGAAATGTCTAAAAGATAGAAAGATCAGTTGAAGGATGTATATACAATACCATCACAGCCATGTGAAAAGGGAAACTGCATGGAAAATTACTCAAATACTTGGTGTATACAAAGCTAAGAAGGATTAAGTAATACTTAACCTATGCTTCACCAATGCGTTAAATAAAGTGGATAATTAAACATTATCAGTAAAACTTGGGTATTCCTGTTTTCTTAAAGTTCATGTTGTTCTATTCTGAATCATATCGTATTCTTATAATTCTTATACAATATTCATAGAGGCTATTCACAAAACCTAAATGTATACAATATTCATAGAGGCTATTCACAAAACCTAAATGTACAAATGCATACACATATGTAACCCATCCCCATCAAGATATAGTGTTATTCCACCACCTCACAAAGATCAGTCATGCCTTTCCCAGCCAATTCCAATAGACCACCTCCACATCATTCCTCTTCCACAGTTCTGATTTCAACTATAGATTGGATTGGCTCATTCTAGAATTTTTAACAGCTTTATTAAGGTGTAACTGACATACAATAAACTGCATATATTGAAAGCACAAAATTTGATAAATTTTGGCATATGAATACATTCACGTAACAACCAGCACAATCAACATAATGAATATATCCATCACCCCCAAAAGGTTCCTCATGCTCCTTCGTAATTTCTTTCACATCCCTCCCAGTCCACAGGCAACCACTGAATGATACTCTTTACGTCACTATACATTCGTTTTCATTTCCTAGAATTGCATATAAATGAAATCATACAGTATGAGTTATGTTGTTATGTGTTATGTTCTTTCACTCAAAATAATTATTTAGAGAGCCATGTATGTTATAGCATGTATCAATACTTTGTTCCATTGTATGTATACACCAAAGTTTATCTATTCCTCTGTTGATGGACATTTGAGTTCTTTCCAGTTTTTCACTATTACAAATAAAGATGCTATGAACTTTCATATAAACATCTTTGCATGGATATAAGCTTTCATTTCTCTCAGGTAAATACCTGGTGGTATAATAGCTAGGTCATGTTGCAGGTATGTGGTTAACTTTTTAAGAAACTGCCAAACTGTTCTCCAAAGTGGATGTACCAACTTACATCCTCACCAGCAGTCTCTGAGAGTTCCTTCACATCCTTGGCAATACTTGGTATGAGCAGTCTTTTTACTGTGCATATTCTGATATGTGTGTAGTGGTATCTCATTGGGATTTTAATTTTTATTTCCCTAATGATTAATGATGTTGAGCATCTTTTCACGTGCTTCTCTGTCATTCTTAACTGTCTTTCAGTGAACTGTCTGTTTAAACCTTTTGACCATTTATATTGGGTTATATGTTTTCTTATTATTGAGCTTTAAAAGTTCTTTATAAATGCTGGGTAGCTTTTTACCATATAAGCCTTTTACCATATATATGTTTTGCAAATATTTTCTCCCACTCTATTAGTTGTCTTTTCATTCTCTTAGCAGTGTCTTTTTGAAGAACAGATGTTTTTAATTCTGGTGGAATCCAATTTATCAATTTGTTCTTTTATGAATTGTCCTTTTGAAGTAGTAGCCAAAAAATCTTTGCCTAGCCCAAGAACCCAAAGGCTTTCCCCTACATTTCCTTCTAGCAGTTTTATAGTTTTGGATTTTACATTTAGATCTGTGATCCATTTTTTGTTATTTTTCTTGTACAGTGAAAGTAATGGATCAAAGTGTGTGTGTATATTTCCAATTGTTCCAGTATCATTTTTTGAAACGACTATCCTTTCTTCACTGAATTGCCTTTGTACCACTGTTGACAATCAGTTGTTTATATATGTTAGAGTCTATTGCCAGTTTTTCTATTCCGTTCCATTGAGCCATTTGTCTATCTTTACAAAAATACCACATTGTCTTGATTATCATACTTTATAATGTCTTGACATGAAGTAGTGTCAGTCCTCCAAATTTCCTTTGCTTTTTCGAAGTCATTTTGGCTATTCTTGTCCATTGTATTCCCACATAAATTTTAGAGTATATCAATTTCTTTAAAAAAATATAAAGGCCTTCTGGGATTTTGATGGAGATTTTGTTGAACCTAGAGATATTTGGGGGAGAACTGACAACTAAATGGTCTCATTTTCCAATCTCTAACTCCTTTATTTCATTTATTTCCTTTTACTGGGCTGGCAGGTGTCTCTTTTACAATGTGGAATAAAAAATAGTGATAGTAGCCATTCTTATCTAATTCCCAATTTCCAGTGGTTTTCCACTAAGTATGATGTTTGCAATGGAGGGTATTTTTTTGGTAGATATCCATTATCTAGTTTGATAACATCTCTTTTTATCATGAATCAATATTGATTTGTATAAAACAATTTTCTTTATCAACTTGTATATTTGTCTCATTTAATATGTCATTGTGTTATGCCAGCCCTATACTTATTTGCCCTCAGAGCCACTCCTTACTCTTTCTTTGCTCTGCTCTGTAGTGTTTTGCAGATAACTCCTGCAGGCTGCAGCTCCTAGGTTCTCCAATATTTGGCTACTATCAAGGATCGGGCAACAAGGACACCAGCAGATTATAGTCCAGGAGGAGAGAAACAGTCAGACATTTTCTCCTTCTCCCTTTCTCTCTCTGAATCAAGTGGCTTCTCCTTCAATGGTTACATCTTCTCTATGACTCTAGCCCCCAATATGTTGGTTAACCATGGTTCTGGATCCTGCTGACCCCAACTCCCAGTCTCCAGTAACACTACCTCGTCTCTTTGTCTCTCTATCCTAAAGATGGGAGTGATTTCCTCAAGTTGCAAAGTATTGGTTTTCCTGACTCTATCCTGTTTGGCTTCTCCATTATTTGAGTAACCAATTTCTTGCATTAAATTCTACCTGAGTTATCGATTGAAAGTAACTTCTGTTTTCCTGAATAATCTCTGACAGTTGCATTTGTAATTATTTTGTTTGATTTTCTAATGTGAAACTCTCCTTTCACTCCTAGGAAAAACTCAATTCAGTCATAAGCAGTTAAATGTGTTCAAGTCTCTTATATCATATATAACTAAAACAAAACAAAGCAAAACACCCACTGGGACCCTGAAACCTCTCTAAATAATTCTCTGCTTCTCTCCTCCTCTTCACATCCTTCTCCAAAATAATTTTCTCCACTTACTAGTATTTGTGTGTGTTTGCATGTATATGTGTGTGTGTATGTATATATATGTATATAGATATTCAAAAAATTCTAAGAACATAAGGAATACAGAGACATTCAGCTTGTAAAAAATTCCAGCACTACACATAAAGCTCTATTAGCATTACTTGTGGGAAACACCCCAAGTGGTACTCAGAGGGATATTTATAGCCTTAAATAAATTTATTTAAAAACTAATGCAACTGCTATGGAAAACAGTATGGAGGTTCCTCAAAAAACTAAAAATATAACTACCATATGATCCAGCAATTCCACTTCTGGGTATTTCTTGGAAGAAAATGAAAATGCTAACTTGAAAAGATATATGCACCCCCATGTTCATAGCAGCATTATTTACAATAGCCAAGATATGGAAACAACCTAGATGTCCACCAATGGATGAATGGATAAAGAAAATATCATATATATATATATGTATGTATATATATATATACATAATGTAATATTATTAGCCATAAAAAGAAGGAAATCTTGCCATTTGCAACAACATGGATAGACCTTGAGGGAATTATGCTAAGTGAAATAAGTCAGACAGAGAAAGGCACTTACATGTAGAATAAAAAAAAAAAATGAACTCAATGATACAGAGAAACTACTGGTGGTTGCCAAAAGCAGGGGGTGGAGAGTGGGCAAAATGGATAAAGGTAGTCAAAAGGTACAAACTTCCAGCTATAAAATAAATAAGTCCCGGGGATGTAATGTACAGTATGGCAACATGGTTAATAATACTGTATGTGTATATTTGAAAGATGCTAAGAGGGTAGATCTTAAAAGTTCTCATCACAAGAAAAATTGTAACCATGTGTGGTGATGGGTGTTAACTAGACTTATTGTGGTGATCATTTCACAATATATACAAAAGTCGAATCATGTTGTATACCTGAAACTATTATGATGTTATATGTCAATTATAACTCAATTTAAAAATAAAATCCATTAAAGAGAATAGAAAGCATAGAGACCATAGGAATAAGAAATTAGGGAAAAGAACAGGCTAATTTGAAAAAGAACTAAAACAATATCTGGAAATAAAAATATAGTTATTGAAATTAAAATCCCAATGGACAAAAAAAAATAGAAATATTTAAAACATGCAAAAAATTTCAAGAAACCAGAGGAGCACCATATTAAACCCCCCAAAATAGAATGTATGAAATAGTGTAGAAATGATTAATTAAAAGACAATGAAAAAAAAAAAGGGCTTCCCTGGTGGCGCACTGGTTGAGAGTCCGCCTGCCGATGCAGGGGACACGGGTTTGCGCCCCTGTCTGGGAGGATCCCACATGCCGCAGAGCGGCTGGGCCCGTGAGCCATGGCTGCTGAGCCTGCGCGTCCGGAGCCTGTGCTCCGCAACGGGAGAGGCCACAACTGTGAGAGGCACGCGTACCGCAAAAAAAAAAAAAAAAAAAAAGACAATGAAGCCAACTAACAAAAGCCTACTCTTTGAAAACGCTGATATAACTGACAGTTTTATAGTTATCATCAATTACAAAAGAAAGAAACAGAAGTGATATTAGTTGAATAATATTGTACAAAATATAGGTGCAGAAGGAATTTAAATATTCTAAGAGAACAGTATAAATATTACCAAATGGAGGACAAGGATAGGTTTCTACATAAATATATATTTCATCTAATAAATTCAGAAGGAATGATAGAGAAAATTAACATTGTGTAACTCTCAATTAGTTAATGGATAAATATGCTAATCTTCAAAGACTGCAAACATCAACACAAATGGAGACAGACATTAGGTTCCTAGTAATAAAAGTGCACAGTATCACCTATGGAGCAGTCTTTCCAGAAGAAGAAAAAAAACAAAGAGAAAAAAGTTAAACCTTAATCTGATCTAACTTCAACCGATTTAAAGAAATACACGGGGAGAAGGACACCAGTGTTGGCATCAGCAAAATCCAGGCCATACGAAACCGGACTGAACATAAGATGAGGGTTTTCCCCCGAACAACAGCAACAAAATGACAAGGAAAAAGAAGTAATGTATCTATTGGAGAGGGGGGAGGATAAGATCTATAAATTAATGGACATAAAAAACAATGACAATGAACAGACTTTACTTGACTCTAATTCAAGGACAAAACATTTAAAAAATATGTCAGGTAAATGTGAAAAGTAATTGGACATTTGATGATATCACAGAGTTAGTTTTTTTAAGGTAGAATATGTATAATCCTACCATATAAGGTTTATATTTCATAAAGAGTACTTACCTTTTGGAAACCGGCACTGACATATTTAAAGATGAAATGGTATTATATCTAGGATTTGTTTCTCATTATTTCAGTGGCAGAGATTGGAGTACCTATGGGTATAAATGGAACCAGACTGACTATGTATTGATAATTGTTGATTCTAATGTCAGATGTATTGGTTTTACTACACTAGTCTCTCTATGTTGTATATGTTTGAGAATTTCTCCAATGAAAAGAATATACATGTTGCCATTAAATTTGAAACCCCAATGAAAATAGACCATTATTTAGAAAAAATATTAATTACCCAATTGATCCAAAGAGAAATAGAAAACTGTAATTGAGAAATACAAACTGAAACTCTCCTCAAAGCTCCAGCCACCTTCAAATGTTTCAGGACAAGGCAGTTCTGCCATATAATAAGCAAAAAATGAACCATTATCTTATGTAAACACATCCAAAGCATACAAAAAGATGGGAAATCTTTCAACTCATTTTCCCAGGCTAGCTTTCCTTGATAAGAAAACCAGCTGAGGACACCCCGAAAACAGAATACTTGAGCCAAGCTCACCCACACACAGGCAAAGATCCTGAATAAACCCATAGAAGTTTCAATACAGCAGTGAATTAAATGTAGAAAAATGAGGCTGAATCCAAGAAATGTAAAGATGATATAACATTAGGAAAAAACTGCCTAAAATATTACCACATTAACAGATAAAATTTTAAAATGCTTTGACCATGTACTGAAATGCAGAAAAAGCTTTTGAAAAGAACTCAACACTAATGCATAGTAATACCATTTAGCAAACTGACATTAGAAGGGAATTTTCATTTCCTAAAATCTACAGCAAAAGAATTGAACTGTGAAACACAAAGTGTTAGTAGCATTCCCGTTAAGGTAAGGAAGAAGACACAGCAAGCAGAATGCTACCAACTCTACTGTTCAACACTGGACTGGAATGCATAGCCAGAGGATAAGAATACAAAAATAAATAAATTTTAGGACTATTAAAAAGAAACAAAAGTTATTCGTTGTAAATTTGATCATCATTTTAGAAAATCCAAAGGATTTTGTACAAGTATCAAATGAAAGAGCCCGTTACCAAGGCGGATATGTTGAGAAATGTAATACAGATGTACAAGAATCACTTCTATAAGATCCTCAGGAAAGCCTCTGAGCATTTGGAGCTGGTCTTTGGCCTTGACGTGAAGGAAGTGGATCCCAACAGGAATATTTATGTCCTTGTCAATAAACTGGAACTAAGCTATGATGCAAAGCCGAGTGATGACAGAGAGGTTCCCAAGACTGGTGTGCTGATGACTGTTCTGGGTGTGATCTTCACGAAGGGCAACTGCGCCACTGAGGAGCAAGTCTGGGAATTGCTGAATATAATGGGGTTGTATGCTGGGAGGAATAACTTCATCAGTGGGGAGCCCAAGAAGCTCATCGCCAAAGATTTAGTGCAGGAAAGGTACCTGGAGTACTGCCAGGTGGCCAACAGTGATCCTCCATGCTATGAGTTTCTGTGGGGCCCGAGAGCCCGCGCTGAAACCAGCAAGATGAAAGTGCTGGAGGTTCTGGCCAAGATCCATGATACGGTCCCCACTGCCTTCCCATCCTGGTATGAAGAGGCTTTGAGAGATGAGGGAGAGAGAGCCCGAGCCAGGGCTGCAGCCAGGGCTGGCACTGCTGCCCTGGCCAGCGTGCGCTCCAGGGCCATAGCCAGCAGCTTTTCCTGCCCTGAGTGAAGGCTGAGAAAGATTATTTAACATGTTCAAAGAGAACAGCTAATGTTCTCATCAGTGGAAGGTTGGGGCAGGGCTGGAGAAAACAGAGTATATAACATGTTTGTGTTCCTGTTCTATGTAGTAACTTGGATAAATTTGCCTAAATGTTGCTCCTTTTAGTAGAAAGTTTAAGTAGCTTCAGAGTCTGAGTTTATGAATGATGTAAATCAGACATTTATTGATGTTTATGAGGTTTAAGAGTAAGAGTTTTACTATTTTATAGAATTGGGAAATTTTCCATCTCATTTAGTTATTTGGAACAAGATAACATGTCATTGGGTTAGGCATTTCCTTGGAAATGTGAAAAGAAATCAGCAGTAAAATGGTTGGGATCAAGAAATAGAGGAAAAAGTAAAAGGCGATAAATATTTACATTCCCTTATCATGTTTAGTCTGTTGTTCTGTAAAATTAAGAGATATATACTTGGATGTGCTTACTTTATTCAAGAATGTAGAATTAATTACATCATAAGAAATTAGACCTCTTGCACACTGTCTCATCTATTTCTCAAACATTCCATGAGCATCTGCTCTTTGGCAGGCTCTGGGCTACTACTGGGAATGTCAGGAAAAACAAGACCAACTGTGCCCATAGAATTTTAGAGTCTAGGAACAGCTGTAAAGTAAGGAAGATAATGAGATACACCCTAAGACCTAAGGACAGGTCAAAAGGAGGAGAGGACATAGGAGGATCCAGAAGAGAGCAGTCAAGTGTAAATGCCCTGAGGCCAGTGGGTTTGGGAAATGGCAAGTCCTTCAGTGTGAGTCAGTGCTGTGGTAAGCTGGGAGGCGGGTCAGATGAGGCTGTGGGAGTGGTGGGCAAGGGCCAGACACTCAGAAGGTGTGTCCAGAGTTGAGAGACTAAAGCCTGAAATGGAAAATTTCTAGCAGTTACGTTTGAGTCATGGATAAACCAGAGAAAGTTCTCCACCTGGGATAAGAATGGAAGGTGACCTACATCCTTTCCAGTGTCCTTTTCCCAGTGCAGTTGAGCACAGCACGTGAACTATGTGTTTTATGCTCATCATCCCCAGGGAATTTCTGAGAAATAGGGGTGATCATCTATGACATGCGTGTGGTCAGAAGCCACCATGCTAGCAATCTTTGCTCTGGCCTGGGAGAGACAGAGTCCACTACATTTGAAGTTCATCTTATTTAGGTTGTCTTGTGTGTAATTTGGCAAACTCCAGGTTAGGGCTAGATTTTTTTTTTTTTAGGGCTAGATTTTTAATGGGACTGAAATAAATGAAAATAGAGGTGGTTTGAATGGAAGGACAGTTGGAAGGGATGGAAGGAGTTGGTGCTTGACACAAATTCTGGAATCCCTAAGTTCCACCTGGGGAAGATTCCCCTAGACACACAATAAATAACATAACCTCAAAAACTTATGTAGTAAGTAATTTAGTTTTACTTGCTAAGCATCATGTTAGCTAATATGTTATGCCATATCATAGGGTGCCCCATATTCTCTGATATCTCTTGGATTAAAAAAATCATGGAGCAGATTTTGGTAGGGTCTGCGGTCAAAATAATAACAGTAATAACTGCAAATCATGAAAAGACTCAATACTTGCCAGACACTGTGCCTGGTGCTTTCATACATTACATACATCCCAGGAGTCCTACACAGCAGGGCTTATCAAACTCACTTCATAGAAAAGCCTCACAGAGCTTCACAATTTTCCTGACTTCACATGGCTCATGAGTGTCAGAACTGGGACTAGACCTCTGGTCTGAATTCATTTAGGGCTCTCACTGTTCCACTCCTTGAATAAAGCAGTTGCTCTGTCGCTTAATTCAGTTCTACTCTCAACACTCCACAATGTCTTTTAGGCAATGAAATGAAGGACCCTGTTGCCAATGTACTAACGCCAGGTATAATAAGTAAAAATTAAAATGAGAATTAAAAACAATTCAGGATAGGCTGTGAGCTTAGTTTACCTAGGCTCCTCCTGCCCCTACCCCCAGAGATCCTTGAGATCTGACTCTGCCCTAATCCAGCACTTCCAGAAATATATCACTCTTGGCCTGGGTCTTCCTCCTGTCACAATCTAGATCCTGACTTGCTGTCTAGTTTCCTTTCTTAAGGCTGCTATCTGCTCCCAGTGGAAAAAAAAGCCCCGAATCACCTGCCTCTCCCCTGATTTAGAGCCTCCCAATCCCCACAGATGTCCCCTGTCTGTCCCATCCTTGACTATGGAATCCCTCTGATAACAATAGCCCCGTCCATGTGGTTGTTCACTTTGGCAGTGAAGTTTAGACGTCTGCTCATCTGCTCTGGGCCCTTCCACTACACTCAAAGTTTTTTCCAAATTGGCCTGTGAGTAGAGTCTGGTTTGGCACAGGATCTACGGGTTATTGGAAGATAACCCTGAAGTTAGGGAAGAGATTTTAGAAAGCGGATGAGGTTAGTAAGAAAGGAGAATTTAACTTGGGATTTATTTGAGACTGACCACTGAATCCATACACTGAAGAGTGAGCTTAACTAAGTGGCCAAGAACCAAAGCTTCTTTCCTAAGTGGTAGATGAGGAAGGACCAAGGAAATCGCTGTGTCACAACCATCTGCAGAGGCTGGATTCCTAAGAACTCAGGTTTTTAGGAGGATTTAGTATTTTTCTATTGCTGACAAACAAATTGCCATAAATTAAGGGACTTACAACAACACACATTTATTCTCACATTTCTGTAGATGGGATATATGGGTTGGCTATGCTGTTTTCTTTGTTCAGGGCTACACAAAGCCCAAAACAAGCTGTTGGAGACTGGGTTCTCATTGGTAGGTGCTGAGAAGAATTGCATTCCACTCTTACTCAGGTTGCTCTCAGAATCCAGTTCTATGAAGAATTCAGTTCTCTGTGGTTATAAGACTGAGGCCATTTCCTTGCAGACTGTCAGCCGGAGATGCCATAGTTCCTCTAGGCCTTCCTTCAGTCCTTGCAAATGGGCCCCTGCTTCTGAAACAGCACATTGCATCTGTCTCTTGTGGAAACTCCTACTTTCCCCTCTGCTGCATCTCTCTTCTGCATCCAGCCAGAGAAAAGTTCTTTGCTTGTAAGGGCTCATGTTGTTTGATTGGGCCCACCCAGATAATTCAGTATAACCTCCCTATTTTAAGGTCCATTCCATAATTTTAATTACATACACTAGGTGCCTTTGGCTATGTAACATGACATATTCACAAATTTCAGAGATAAAGCTATGGGCATTATGTGGAATGACTATTGAGTCTACCACTGAGGTAGAATATGTCTCCTTGGTGGAGATGCCAGCTTTAATAAGAAAAAGAAATTGACCATCATTTTCCTGAGTGTTGTCTGTATCTGCTCCAGAGGAAAACCCTGCTTTTCCAGTGTGCCTAGAGACATCTGTACAAGTGTTCAGGCATGTTCAACAGGTGGTGAATAGCAGAGACTCACAACTATGATTTTTTCATGCAGCAGAAGGAAGAAGAAAAATCTCAGTGTATTGAGATTATAGAGGTTACTGAAAAGGTCAGTGTAGAATGGTGCTAAGAATGAAGAAGGGTGCATCCTCCCTGCTGAGATTTATGAGATCCTTTTGAAAGCTGAGGTGACCCTGTATTTGAAAAACACAGGTCACATACTGGCACTAGAAAAAGTTGTTGAATTGCAAGGAAATTTGATCTTCCCAGAAAATCCTCCAGGAATGATGAGGGCTAATGTCATAACAAATTTTAATAGTTGCTCTTTTTTGAGCAACTACTGTGTGACAGTTAATGGGAACGTCTACAAGTGCTCATTCACTTCGTGTCCTACTCTCCATCCTTGTAGTTCATATGGAGACTACACGCGCAACCACTTGTAGCTAAGAAGGGTCATGTGATTATCCATGACACTGAAATATGAGCAGAAGCATGCTTGTCACCTCCAGACCCAGGTATTTGAGAACCAGTATGTCAACTCCATGCTTCGTGTTTCATTCAGCAGCAAACGCGGAGAGCCTGTGTTGAGATGTGGAAGCTCATGATGGAAGCAGCCTAGATCCCTGAGTCACCTGACAGTGTAGACACCACCACCTCCTGCCAGCACCCATCAGATTTTATGTGCATAAGAAATAACATTTTGTTATGTTAAGCCATTCAGAAATCAGACTTCTCCCATCACATCTCATAAAAATCTTTATCTGAATAATACATACCTATTCTTTCTGTTATTTTTATTTAAATATCTTAACCAAAAAGGAAATAGGACATATATTCTTGTTTCCAAAACATTCTAACAATAGGAAGAAATCCCAATTCCTCTTCCTTACCATGTTCCTCCAAAATTCATCCTTGCCCAGAGGTAACTGCATTAAAAATTCTTCTGTGTAGTATTTTAGCATTTATTCCAGGCCTAGTCTTACATACCTGTGCTAGAAATATACACTGTGAGTTTTTAAAATACATGCATAACACTATTGTTCTGGCTTTTGCCCTTGTCACTGAATAAAATGAATGCAGGATCTTTCCGTGAGAACATATATAGATCGTGTCGCTCTTTTAACTATGCCCTAGAATTCTAAAGTGTGTATGTGTTGTAATTAATTTAACCATTCTTTTCCTGACAGACACACAAGTTGTTTCTCATTTGCTGCTATGATTAACAGAACTGACATCAACATCATCGAACATCAATTCTCGGGCAAATGTGCATGTTTTATCATAGGAAAGATGTACAAAAGTGCAATTAGATTAAAGTGGAAGGAGTGTGATGATAGTAAATTTTTATGAATATTGGTGATATTCTGTTCCAAGAATGCTATACTAAATTATCTTCTCACATATTTATGTATGTGAATAAATTAAGCTCTCATTGGTATTTTATCAAACTTTTAAATTTTGGTCAAACTTTTGATTGAAAATATATCATCTCACTGTCATTTTAATTTGTATTTCCCTATTTTCTAAATAGATTGAGCAGAAAATTAATTTAGTCCTTCACCCATATAAAGCAGAGTTTCTTCAGTGATATCTTAAGTACCACGATTGCCCTAGGTGCACGCTTTAAGAATTCTGATAAGTCAACTAAATGTTCCCTTTACTTTGAGAAGCAAGGATCTGTCAGAATGATCAGGTGCCAGGAAATGAGCCTGGACAGGAAAACATCACTAAGTGAGGGACAACAGGAGGATGTTGGGAGGGGTGATGGGGTGATGGGGGGATGGGGGGAGTAATTTCCAGAATCCATGAGAGAGATCAAATATTGAAACAAGTCCAGAGAGCCTAGGGCAGCTGGAAGTCGGGGACCTGTATACAGACTTCAGCAAAAGATGGAAAAGGTACAAGGAGGAGAGAAGGTGGAGAATCTGGTGGAGGGTACTGGACAGCTTACATGGAAAGGCTAGGGAATCTCTGGATCATCATTACCACCCTGAAGTTGTAGAGTGGTCTGAGTGGGAAGGTCTGCTGGATCAAAGTACCAGAGGCACGCCTGAGAATGCCCCTCCCCAATGTCAGGCAGAGTATAGCTAGCTGATCTGTGTCATCCACCAAGTGACGTTATTGACGGATTCTGGGAGGGTACATCTCTTCACTACTCTGGTGGTTCCGTGCACCCTTGCCAGTGTACCAGGGCTGAGAGCTGTCTTGATGCCTGAGGGAGACGACTATTTCTCCCCATGTATGTGGCCCTCCTACTGCTGAGGCTGAAGCTATGCAAGTGGATGGAATTGGTTGGTGATCCAGGTCAGGTTTTAACTGGGCAAGTATTACTAATGAGTAGAAGGGGGTGTGCAGCTGCAAGGAGGGGGAAACTGGAGGAGGAATTCCCTAAGGCTAATTACCTCAGTGACTCTGGGAATAAAGGGCTGAGTATAGACATGCCTTGAAAAACAACTCTGGTGTTATCCCCAGCTTGGACTGCCTCCATGGTTCCTGATTTCTTTGCACACCAGAGGGCAGAAGTACTTTGGCTCTGTTTGGTGGTCTGTGTTGCTACCAGATACTGACTGGAGTAGGGGGCTGGTCCACAATGCAAACATTTACAGGGTAGATGGAGAACCATGTAGTTTGTGTAGTTCCTTGTTAAATGGACGGTGGATGACAGATATATGTGGAATCCAAAGCTATATCTCTCTTATGGTAATAACTCTTATGGTTTAACTTGATTGAATTAAAAGTAAAAAAAGAAGTAAATATAGTAAAATCAAACTCTGAAGTGAGGACAGTGGACCAGCCTGTCAGTTTCAGGCTGGCCGATGGAGGAAACCCAGGCCCTAACAAAATTAAAGGTGAGGACTCTGAATGAGGTCAGAGGGACCAGCCATTCCAGAACAGATGGTGCCATACAGAGGCCCATCCCTGTTGTCAGCCTTGGGAAGCTCCAGAAAGCGTGGCTGGAAATGGCTTCCCTTGAATTCTGTCTCTGGTGTCTAAGGGATGTGAACACTTTGATCTGAGGTGGGCAGCATCAGGTCAGCAGAGGGAAGAGTTCCTGTCTTGCTTGGCGTTTAGGTAAGGTCCCTGATTTAGTTTGAGGGGACCCCGCACCCCAGAAGAGTGGACCCCAGGGCCTCACCCCTGCTTTCAGTCCTGGCAAGTTCTGTGCAGGGATTTCCTAAAGTAGTGCCTTCTGCATTTCCCCTCTGGGGACTCAGAAAGTTGGGGGCATTGGACCTGAGTGTCAGCTCAATGGAGAGTGGGTCCCAGGCACTAACAGAAGTAAACATGAGAATTCTGTTTGATTCTGAAGGAACCCCAGAACATGTGGGCAGCAGAGTGGCCTGCTCCTGGTGTCAGCTCTGGGAAACCCCGGTATGGCTATGAGGCTCAAGAAGTCCCTTCACCTCACCCTTTGAAACCTGGAGAGCGATGTATGGAGGGCCTTGGTTTCAGTCTAGTTAACCAGAGGGAGGATACACAGGATCAGGCAGGAATTAAAAAAAAAAAAAACCCTATGTGAATTCCAAGGGAATCCCCACCCGTACAACAAAGTTGAACCCATAGAACCCCGCCCCCTCGCCCCATGTCAGTCCTGGGAGACCCCAGGCAAAGCTGGCCGGAAGTGGTGCACTCTGATATCTGCCTTGGGGTCTCAGGGAAGTGAAGGCATAGGTCTGAGGGGAGCGGTGTCTTGTACGCTAAGGGAGGCACTCTGGGCTCTGCCTGGAATTACAGGAAAGATCCTGAGTTAGATGTGAGGGTACCGCCCGTCGCGGACTAGAGAGGCTCCCAGAGAGCCCCGCTCCTGCTATCAGCCCTTAAAGAAACCAAGCAGGAATGTAGCAACCTCTGAGAACCTTCTAAATTCCCTCTGAGAGGCCTAAGGCAGGTGAGGGCGGTGGGACCAGGGTGTCAGCTTCAAACTAGCAGAGGGACGAGTCCCAGGCCCTAAAGGAGTAAAGGCAAGGACCCTGGGCAAAGTCTGAGGGAACCACCCGCTCCAGCGCATAGGTGGCCTCGCAGAGCCCAAACCCCTTTTGCCGGCTGCAGCGAGGGGCCTAGGTAGGGGTAAGGATGTGACGTGGGCCAACTTCTGCCTGTGGTGTCTGAGGAGGCAGCATCACGTCAGTCCAGGGAAAAGCTCCAGGCTCTGTGTGGAATTACGGTAAAGACCCAGAGTTGGGATTGAGGGGACTGGCCAGTCCAGATTAAAGGTGTCCCCAGAGAATTCCACCCTGCTCTCAGCCCTGAGAGAACCTGGATGGCAATCATCTGACCGAACGACCTGTTAAGTATTTTTGAAATTTCCCCTGAGGGGATGAGGGCGGAGCAGGGTGTCAGCTTCAGACCAACAGCGAGACGGGTCCCAGGCCCTAATGGGGGTAGAGGCGACATCTGTCTCTTGGTGTTCCGGGGGGAATGAACACTCGAGAATGGGAGGAGGATGGCATGGCGTCAGGGGGAGGTGCTCCCAGGCCCCGCGGCCTGTTACAGCGAGGGCGCCGAGTGAGGTCTTGGGGAACTCCCACCCCCGACAAAGGGGGCCTTGCAAAGCCCCACCACCGCCGTCAGCCCTAAGCAGCCTCCCGTAAGGGGTGAGGCCGAGGCATCCCCTCGTGTGCTCCTCGGGCACTCTCAGCAAGACGAAGTCTGGTCTGAGACAGCAGCCTCATGGTCATTAAAGGGAGGGAATCCAAGCTTTTCCAACCGTCAGTGTGAGGATCCCGAGTGAGGGCCGGGGGGACCACCTGCCTCAGAACAGTGGGGGTCACAGAGAATCCTATCCATGTCATTAGCCCCGAGGGTACCTGGGGCAGATAGGTTAGACTGAGGCCTCCCTAACCTCCTCCTCAGAACTTTCAGGATTTGAGGGCCTTGCTCTGAGAGCATAGGTCTCATGTCAGCAGAGGGAGGAGTCCTAGGCCCTACCAGAAGCGAAAGTAAGGGCACTGAGTGAGGACTGAGATGGCTAATCATCCAAGGATAGAGAGGGTCCCACGGAGCTCTGTGTTCTCTTCCCTGTGCATTCCCAGGCAAGTGTGGTATAATGAAGTTCTGCTCATTTCCATCTCTGGGGTCTCAGAGTGATAAGGACTTTGAAATGAGGGGTCAGCATCAGACCAGTAGAGCACAGGAACCCCAGGGCTTGCCAAAAGTGAAGTGATGACACTCTGTTCGTTAACTCGGAACAGAGCCACTGCTCTAAGCCCCAGTGAGCCCCAGGCAGATTTGGTAGGTAGGAGCTAAGGTACACCCTAGTTATTTCCACAGGGTCCTCAGGGAAGAGGCAAATTAGAGAATAGGAACTTTGTGGGCTCCTAGAACAGTGCCCTCAAGGAAACCTACAGAGGCGGCCTTCAGTAGAGGCCAAGCCTGTATCTATCTCCCTGTTGAAGTGGCCCAGCAATCTCATCCTCTTTCCTTTAGGTCACTGAGTCACCCGCCACTTGCCTGCTGCTTTTGTTGAAAGTCATCATGCCTCGGGGTCAGAAGAGTAAGCTCTGTGCCTGAGAAAAACGCTGCCAGGCCCTAGACGAGCCCAAGGATCTGGTAGGTGCTCAGGCCACTGTGAGAGTGGGAGAAGAGATCCCGTCTTCTTCCTCATTGCAAAGCTATTTCCCAAAACTCACCTATTGCTTGGTCATGTTGCAATCCACAGGGTCAGAGAGCCAGAGCTGTTTCATACACTGAGCCCATCTACAGAGGCCATATGGATGAGAAGGTGGTTATACTGGTGTACTACCTGTTGTACAAGCATCAAATGAAAGAGCCTATTACCAAGGCAGATATGCTGAGAAATATAATCCAGATTTATAGGAATCACTTCCTTGAGATCCTCAAGAGAGCTTCTGAGCACCTGGAAATGATCTTTGGCCTTGACCTGAAGGAAGTGGATCCCACTGGCACATCTATGTCCTTGTCAACAAGCCAGAACCAAGCTATGATGCAAACCTGAGCGATGATAAAGAGGTTCCCAAGACAGGCCTGTTGATGGCTGTTCTGGGTGTGATCTTGACTAAGGGCACTTGTGCCACTGAGGAGCAAGTCTGGCAAATATTGAATGGGATGGGGTTATATGAGGGGAGGAAGCACTTCATTTTTGGGGAGCCCAGGAAGCTTATCACCAAAGATTTAGTGCGGGAAATGTACCTGGAGTACCACCAGGTGCCCAACAGCGATCCTCTGTGCTATGAGTTTCTGTGGGGCCCAAGAGCCCACACTGAAACCGGGAAGATGAAAGTGCTGGAGTTTGTGGCCAAGATCCATGATACGGTCCCCAGGGCCTTCCCATCCTGGTATGAAGGGGTTTTGAGAGATGAGGGAGAGAGAGCCCGAGCCAGGGCTGCAGCCAGGGCTGGCACTGCTGCCCTGGCCAGCGTGCGCTCCAGGGCCATAGCCAGCAGCTCCTCCCACCCCAATAGAGTCTGAGGCAGATTCTTCACTTTGTTGTTAAAAAGAGAAGTCCACATTCTAAGTAGTAGAAGGTTGGGGTGGGGCTGCAGACAACATAGTGTATAACATATATTTGTGTTTCTGTTCTATGTAGTAACTTGGATAATTTTTTAAAATATTGTTCCTTTTAGTAGAAGGTTTAAGTAGCTTCATAATCCAAATCTATGAGTGATGTTGCTCAAACACTGATGGCTGTGAATGAGATTTAAGAGTAAGAGTTTTATTATTTTGTAAAACTAATTGGAAAAGTTCTACCTTATTTAGTAATTTGGAATAAGATAACATGGCAATAGACGAGGCATTTCCTTGGAAATGTGAAAAACTCAACAATGTAATAGTTGGGGTCAAGAAATAAATAAAAGATGATAAATTCTTGGCTTCATTTATCACTTTTGGTCTGTTATTTCATAACATGATATATATATATAAATAAAATAATATTGTAATAAATATTGTAATAATAATATTTATTATTATTAATATTGGAGAAATAATATTGTAATAAATTAGACCTCTTTTTCAGTGGCCCACTTTTTTCTCCCTTAACAATAATTAAGCATCTAATCTTTGCAAAGCTCCCTGTTAGTATGGGGAATACTAAGATGAACAAGAACCATTCCTGCCCATAGAATTTTAAAGTCTTGGAGCAGCTATGACGTTAGGAATATTGTAAGATATTCCCTACCACTAAAATGACAAGTCAAAAGATGGTGTGAGGACTTGGGGGTTTTAATTGTAGTGAAATGTAAATATCCCATGGTAAAGGGGTTTGAGACCTTGGGAAACTGCAAGCCCTTCAGTGGGAGGTAATTTTAATTAAGCTGGGTGGTCGGTCAGATGAGTTTGTTTGAGCGGTAGGCAGAGACTAAAATCTCAGATGATGTGTCTCAGATTGAGAGACTAAAGCCTGGAATGAAAAGCTGCTTTTAGCAGTTGCTTCAAGACCATGTATAAAGCAGAGCGATCTTCACCTGGGGCGGAAGTGGAAGAGGGCCTGTGCTCTTTTTCCAGTGTGGGGGAACACAGTCCAAAAAATAGGTGATTTGTGCACATTATAACAATGGAGTGTCTGAGAAGTAAGCGTGATACTTATATGAGGCGGGATGCTCAGAAGCCACTGTGCTGGCAATCTTTGCCTTGGGCTGGGAGAGACATAGTCCATCCAATAGATGGGCATTTTAATTAGGTTATCTGGGATGTAATTTGGTAAACTCTAAGCTAGAACTAGATTTGTGATGGAGGTAAAGTAACTGCAAACACAAGTGTTTTGGATGGAAGGGAAGATATAAGGGAGGGATGGAAATAGCCTTTGACACAAATTTCAGGAATTTTGAGTTGCATCAAACTGGGTAGGATCCCCCACACCAGTAATAAATAATATATCCTAAGAAAATTTATACAGCAAGTAACTTAGTTTAACATGCTAAGCAACATATTGGCTGATTTCTTATGCCATATCCTAGAGAGCTACAAATTCTATGATATTTCCTGGATTGAAAAAAAAATAAACCAGAGGGGGAGGTTAGTAGGTTTTAGGGTGAAAATAATTATAGTAATAACTAAAGTTTAGTAAAACCCAATAAATGCCAGAGAGTGTGCCAGTGTCTTGCATAAGTTACATTCCAACATTCCTATTTACATGATATATGTGAAGCAAGAGCAAGAGGACTACTTATCAAGTCCATTTCACAGATGAAGACTCTGAGGCTCATAGCGTTTTGCAATTTTCCTGAGTTCACCTGGCTTGTAAGTGACAGAGCTGGGACCAGAACCCTGGTCTGAATTCCTCTAGAGCCCACACTGTTCCACCCCTCCCAGCCTGAGGCCAACTTTCTATCTTTTAATTCATTTCTCATTACTCCACAATGTCTCCCGGGAAATAAAAAAAAAGAAGTTATCTGCAGCCAATGTACTAAACCCAGGTGTATTAATAAAGTGAAAATGAGAATTAAACACCAAGTGAGGACTATCTATGGCCTGCATTTGCCTAACGTTCTCCTGCCCCTATCCACAGGGTTCTTTTAGGGCTGATTCTACCCAGTGCTGGTACATGGGACCAGATCCAGTCCTTTCCGAATTACATCGCTCTTCCCCTGGGTTTTCCCCAGTGTGCCCTCATGCCCACATCTGGATCCTAACCTGCTGTCCAGCTCTCCCCTGCTTCCTTTTATAAGGCTGCACTCTACTCCCAGTGGAACAGAAAACCCAGAATCACCCACCTTTCCCCTGATTTAGAGCATTCCAACTCCCTGCAGACATCCCATCTGTCCCATCCCTGACTGTGGAATCTCTCTTCTAGCAGCAGCCCCAACCACTGTTGTTTACTTTGGAGGTGAAGTTTAGAAGTCTGCTCATCTGCTCTGGGTGCTTCCACCACACTTTCAAAATTTTTTCCAAATTGGCTTGTGAGTAGATTAGGCACAGGATCTACAGGTTCTTGCAAGATAAACCTGAAGTTAGAAGGTTTTAGAAAGCAGACAATGTTAGAAAGAAAAGAGAATTTAATCTGCTGACTCATTTGAGACTGGCCACTGAATCGGTACACTGATGAGTGAGCTTAACTAAGTGGCAAAGAACCAAAGCCTCCCTTCTAAATGGTAGATGAGGAAGGACCAAGGAAGTCACTGTGTCACAACCATCTGCCTAGACTGGATTCTAACAGACCCTGTAGCCCTTCCAGAAGTTTATGCCAGTATTCCACATATTGCCACAAATTTAGCAGTTTACAACACAAATTTATTCTCTCACATGTCTGTGGGTAAGAAATCCAAGTTGCGTCTGCTGGTTTCTCTGTTCTGGGTTTCACAAGGCCCAAGTCAAGCTTTCAGCTGCCAGACCTCTCCTCATGAGTTCTGGGAACAATTTCCTTCCAAAAGCATGCAGGTTGTGACAGAACCCAGTTCTTTGTGATAATAAGACCAAGGCCCTGTTTTCTTGCTGACTGTCAGCTGGAGCTGCCATAGTTTCTCCAGACCTCTCCCCCGTCCTCACATGTGGGCCCATATATTTTGAGTCAGCAATTAAACTTTGAATCTTCCTCACGCTTGGCATTTCTTGAACTTCCCTGTCTGCCACATCTCTCTTCTGCAACAAGCCAGAGAAGGTTCTCTGCTTGTAAGGGGTCATGTCATTAGATTACCTGGGGTCCAGCCAGGTATTCCAGTATAATATCTTTATCTTAAAGTCGCTTGCATAACCTTACCACATCTGCAAAGTGCCTTTGGCCATGTAACATAACATATTCACAGGTTTCAGGGATAAGGTATGGGCATCTTCATGGAGCAATTATTCAGTCTACCAACAATATAGAACATAATCTCCCTGGTGGACATGCCACCTTTGATAAGAAAAAAAAATTGACCATCATTTTCCTGACTCTTGCCTGTATCTGCCCAAGAGGAAAACCCTGGTTTTCCAGTGTGCCTAAAGACACCTGTACAAGTGTTCAGGCATGTTCATCAGGTGATGGGCAGCAGAGGCTCACAAGCTGTGATTTTTGACCACGCAGAAAAAAGAAGAAGAAAAGTTTCAGTGTATTGAGACTACTGTAAAGGTAAGTGCAGAAAGGTACTATTTAGTGACAAAAGGTGACCGACACTTCCCTGCTGAGATTTACAGTGTCCTTTAGGAAACTGGTGTGAGCCTGTATCTGAAAACACCTGTCACATAGCAGACACTAGAAAAAGTTGGAGTGTTGCAAGGCAATTTTTGCCTTCTCAGAAACTTCTCCAAGAATGAAGAGGGCTTTTGTATACAAATTGTAAGCGTTGTACTTTACTGATGATCTCCTACTCCATTAACTGTTTGTGGAGAGATTGCAAGACTGTATCGTCCAGTCCACTTGTATTAGAAAGGGTTTTGTGACTACCCTTGCCACTGAAATATGAACAGAAACAATGTTTGTCCTTTTCAGACCAAGGCATTTGACAGTGTGCTACCTCAATGCTTTCTGTTCAATTAAGCAGCAAATATGCAAACCTGTGCTGAGATTTGGATCCATACGGTGGAAGCAGCCTGGATCCCTGGGTCACGTGACAGCAGAGACACTGGCTAACCAAGGCAAGCTTTATGTGTAGGAGAGAGAAACTTTTGAAGTGTTGTCATTCAGGTTTCCGGCTTCGTCCTACATTTCTGCTAACAGATACTTTATCTGAATAACACACAGCTACAATTATTTCTGTTGTCCGTCTTACTTAAATATACTAATTACAATAGAAATACTGCATATATTCTTGATGCTACAAAAATATGGATGAATCCAAATCCCATTCCTTATTTCATCCTCCAAAATTCAGCCTTACTCACAGGTAACCATAATTTTTCAATGCTTATATATATTAAAATATATTCTGGGCTTTTTTCTTACATAGATATAGTACGAAAATTCAACGTGAGTTTTTTAACACACATAGATAATGATATAAATATTGTTTTGCCTCTCATCCCTGTCACTTAACGAAATGAGCGCAGGATTTTCTGTGAAAGCACATATGGATCCATCTCAGTCTTTTAACTACCCCCAATAATTCTAAAGTGTGTATGTGCCATAATTAAATTAACCATTCTCCTTCTGATGGGCACATAAGTTGTTTTCCATTTGTTGCTATAACTAATAGAACTGATACCAACATCGTTAAATATAAATTATTGGGCAAATGTGTATTTTTTCTTATGGAAAGACATAGAAATGAACATTGGGTTGAAGTGGAAATAGTGTATTGATTGTAAATTTTTATGAATATCACTGCTATTCTGTTTCAATAATACTGTACCAATTTCTACTCTCACATATTAATGTATATAAATATCATAAACTCACAAGCATTGTTTGATCAACTTTAAATGTTGATCAATCTTTTATGTGAATATATATCCTCAATGTTATTTTATTTTGTATTTCGATTTTCTAATTATTTTACTCAAAAAATAATTCCTCATTAATTAATTCCTCATCCATACAAAGCAGAATTTTTGTAAGGTATCTTGAGTACTGGGATATCTCTGGGTACATGTTTTAAAACTCTATGTCAATAAGATTCTTTTCAATTACTTTAAGAAGCAAGGATTTGGTTAGAATGACTAGATCTCCAGGAAGAGTCTAGACAGGATATCCTCAACTAGTAAGGAGCACCAGGAGGCCTGGGGGGTAAAGAAATTTCCAGAATCCATGAGAGAGGCCACATACTAAACCAAGTCCTGATAGCCCAGGGCAGGCTGGCAGTCAGGGTTCTGAATTCAGAGCTCGGCAGATAGTGGAAAAGGAAACAGAAGGACAGAACATGGGGAATCTTGGAGGGTCTTGGCCAACTTCCATGAAAAAGCTTAGAAAATCTATGAATCATTACCAGCTTAAAGTTGTAAAGCCATCTGAGTGGGTAGATCTACTGGATGAAAGGACCAGAGGCTTGCCTGATACCCCTCCCTACCTTAGAATCTCCCCTGCTCACTGTCAGTCAGGCAGAGTATAGATAGCTCCCCCCCTGTCAGGCAGTGATAATATTAATGAATTCTGGGAAACCTACATCTCTTCACTACTCTGGTGGTTCTGTGCATCCTTGCCAGTGTACCAGGGCTGAAAGCTCTCTTGATGCCTGATGACAAAAGCTATTTCTTCTGTGTACAGAGCCCTTCCAGCACTGAAGTTGGGGCTAGAACATTAAAAAATAATCTAGATGCTATCCCCACCTTAGACTGCCTCCCTTGGTTCCTGAGTTCTTTGCAGCCATAAGGCAAACGTGTATTCGGTAGTCTATGTTGCCACCAGATACCCTCTGGGGTAGACAGCTGGCACCAGGTATGTAAACATTTTGCAGACTGGGTGGAGAGAATCATTGCAAATGGTGCAGATTGGGAGTTTGGGATTGACATGTACACACTGCTATGCTTAAAATAGATAACCAACAAGGACCTAATGTAAAAAAAATAAATTAAAAAAATGACTGGAGTTGATATGTGATGTCCAAGTTGTTGTAATAACTCCAGATTGATTGAATTAAACATTAAAATTAAATTCTGTGTTAGCTATTCTCAACATTTTCAATAGTTTTCTAATTACAGAAAAGTTTTAAAGGTAGTACAGAGAGTTCCCTTATACACAGCACTCACTCTCCCCTATTCTTAATATCTTACATTAGTATGATAAATTTGTCACAACTATTGAACCAATATTGATACCTTACTAGTAGCAAAAGTCCATACTTCATTCAGTTTTCCTTCATTTTTTTCCTAATGTCCTTTTTCTGGACCAAGATCCCACCCACAATAGCACATTGCATTTAGACATCACTTCTCTTAGGCTCTTCTAGACTGTGACAGTTTATCAGACTTTCCTTATTTTTGATGATCTTGACAATTTGGGGGAGTATTTGTCAAGTATTTTGCAGAAGGTCCCCTCTATCGGGATGTCTTTGATATTTTTCTCATCATTAGACTGGCATTATGGATTCTTAAGAGGAAGGCCTCAGGAATAAAGTGCCATTTTCATCACATTATATCAAGGGCACACTATCAACATGACTTAACAACTGATGATATCACCTTGTTCACCTACCTAAGGTAGTGTTTGTCAAGTTTCTCCACTGTACAGTTACTCTTTCCTCCTCCTTTCCATACAGTACCCTTTGGAAAGAAGTCACTATGTTCAGCCCACTTAAGGGGTGGGGAGTTATGCCCCGCCTCCTTGAGGGTGGAGTAGCTATATAAATTATTTGGAATTATTCTCTACATAAGATTTTTCTATTCTCTCTGATTTATTTATTCATTCAGTCACTTATATATAGCAATGTAGACTCATGGGTATTTATTTTATACTTTGGGTTATAATACAGTATTAGGTTTATTTTCCCACTCATGTTGTTCCCTTGCTATTAGAGTCTTGTTGCTTTTAAGCCCTCTCAGAAGATAGAGCTTAGAAAATGTCTGTATACTAGCCCATGTACCCATATATATCTATAATTATTTATACATCTGTCCATTTGTATCTATATTAAGGTACACATGAGTCATACTGATGTCTCCAACTCTAATCTAGTATCACGTTGATTCATTCTAGCCTTCCCCCCTGCTTACCTTTGTGAGAAAATTGGCTCCAACTATCCGTATACTTATTTACTCAATCCCAGTATACACGTATATTGATTTCAGATTGTTAGCCCATACTCTTCTAAGAACCTTACCAACTAGAATACAGTATCTATATACAGTTCCTTTTTTCTTTAGTCTTACAGTATCCACTCATTTCTGAAGTTACTTAGGTCAGCACTCCTTTTCCCCATACTCTTCATTGATGTTATTTCATACGTTTGTAAACAGCTAGATTTTTTTTTTTTTGTCATAGTCTGCATTCCATCCTGGGATACCTAGATCTCTGAATTGATTTTTTATTTGCATACGTTAAGGTTCACTCTTTGTTCTCTAATGTTCTATGGGATTTAAAAAATGCATAGTGTCTCATATCCATCCTTACAATATCATAAAGATAGTTTTACTATCCTAAAAAATTCCCTGTACTTCATTTGTTCAACCACTTCCCCCCTGACAAAAAAACGTCTAGAAACTACTGGCCTGTTTTTTGTCTCTGTTGTTGTCTTTTCCAGGATATCTTACAAATGGAATCATATAGTATGCAGTATTTTCAGACTGGCCTCTTTTGCTTAGCAATATGCATTTAAGGTTCATCCATGTTATCCCGTGAATTAGGAGTTGATAGTTTATTACTTTTTATTGCTGAATAGTATTCCATTGTATGTATGTACCACAGATTATTTATTCACTCACCTATTAAAGGCATCTTGGTTTTTGGTAAGGTAATTATGGATAATGCTGCTATAAGCATTTATATACAGTTATTTGTGTTGACATTAAGTTTTCAATTCAATTGGATAAACAGGAGCACAATTTCTGGATTGTATCAGAAAAACATGTTTAGCTTTTTAAGAAACCACTAACCTGTTTCCAAAATAGCTGCATCATTTTGCATTCTCAACATCAATGTGTGAGAGATCCAAATGCATCCTGCTAGCCTTTCAGTAGGTGTGCACTGGTAAAAAATTGTTGTTTTGGGCTTCCCTGGTGGCGCAGTGGTTGAGAGTCCGCCTGCCGATGCAGAGGACACAGATTCGTGCCCCCGTCCGGGAAGATCCCACATGCCGCGGAGCGGCTGGGCCTGTGAGCCATGGCCGCTGAGTCTGCACGTCCGGAGCCTGTGCTCCGCAACGGGAGAGGCCACAACAGTGAGAGGCCCGTGTACCGCCAAAAAAAAAAAAAAAAAAAAAAATTGTTGTTTTAACTTGCATTTCCTTAGTGCCAAATTGTGTTGTGCATCCTTTCACATGTCCATTTATCATCTGTCTATCTTCTTTTGTGAGAGATTTGTTGAGATCTTTTGTCCACTTTTAAAATAAGGTAATGTATTATTTTTGTAGAACATCTGTAATAACACAAACTGGGAGGCTTACAACAAAAGGAGTTTATTCTCTCACAGTTATGAAGGCCAGAAGTCTGAAATCAAGCTGTCAAAAGAGTTGGTTCCTTCTGGAGGCTCTAAGGGAAGATCCATTTCCAGACCTTTCTTCTACCTTCTGGTAACTACCCAGCAATTCTTGGATGTTCCTTGGCTTGTAAATACATCTCTCCAATCTCTGCCTACACCTCCATATTCACATGCCTTTCCCCTCTATGTCTGTGTCTCAATTCTTCCTCTTTCTCTTATGGGACCTGTCCTTGGGTAGATCATCCTTAATCCAGGATGATCACATCTTGAGATCTTTAACTTAATTATATCTACAAAGACTTTTTCCAAATAAGGTCATATTCATAGGTTTCAACAGTCTCTTTTTAGAGACACCATTTAAACCACTACTGGTTCCTTGTTTTATTATTGTTGAGTTTTAGGAGTTCTTTGTACATTCAAATACAAGTCATTTATCAGATATGTGATTTGCAAATATTTTCTCTCAATCTATGGCTTAGTTTTTCATTCTCTTAACAGTATCTTTCACAGAGCAAAACTTTTTAATTTTAATAAAGTCCAACTTATAAGTTTTTTTCTTTTATATATTGTGCTTTTGCTATTGTATCTAAAACTCATCACCACATCCAAAGTCATAGATTTTCTCCTGTATTTTCTTCCAGAAGTTACATAGTTTTGCAGTTTACATTTAGATATATACTCTATTTTCAGTTAATTTTTGTGTAAGGTGTGAGGTTTGTGACTAAGTTCATTTTTTCCCATATGAACATCCATTGCTCTAGCACTGCTTGGTGAAAAAAATTATTTTTCATTTATTGATATTTGCCTTTGTACCTTTGTCGAAAGTTAGTTGACTATATTTGTGTGGGACTATTTCTGGGCTCTCAATTCTCTGGTTCAACGATCTATTTGTCTATTTCACCAATACTATGCTGTCTTGATTACTACAGCTTTATTTTAAGCCTTGAAATAGGGTACTGTGAGTCTTCAAACTTCATTCTTTTTCAACATTGTGTGGGGTCTTCTAGGACCTTTGCCACTTCATATAAATATTAGAATCAGGTTTTTTTTAATTTCTACAAATAAGTTACTGGGATTTTGATTGGGACTGCATTAAATGTATAGATTAAGTTAGAAATAATTCACATCTTAATAATGGTGAGTCTATCAATTCATTAACAGAGAATATTTCTCCATTCATTTAGATCCTCTTGGTAAGTGTCTTGTAGTTTTCCACAAATCGATTTGGTATATATTTTGTTAGATTTATAGTTAAGTATTTCATTTTTTTGCATTGGTAAATGTTTTTGCTTTTTTAAACTTCTAATTTCAATTGTTAATTGCTGGTATATGGTAAAGCAATTATACTGTTATTAGGTCCAGGAGGCTTTCTTTATAGATTCTTTGTGGTTTTCTACATAGACAATCATTTCCTGTGCAAAAAGTATATAATTGTAATTTATCCCTTTCCTATCTGTATACCTTTTTTGTGTGTGTGTGTGGTACGCGGGCCTCTCACTGTTGTGGCCTCTCCCGTTGTGGAGCACAGGCTCCGGACGTGTGCAGGCTCAGCGGTCATGGCTCACGGGCCCAGCCGCTCCGTGGCATGTGGGATCTTCCCAGACCGGGGCACAAACCCGTGTCCCCCGCATCGGCAGGCGGACTCTCAACCACTGCGCCACCAGGGAAGCCCTCTGTATACCTTTTATCTATTTGTTATTGTTTGTCTTGCACTGGATAGGACTTCCATCATGATATTGAACTGGAGTAATGAGAGGACATCTTTGTTTCATTTCCAGTCTTAGGGGGAAAGCATTCACTCCCTCATTATTAGGTATAAGGTTAGCTCTAGGTTTTATGTACCCTTTATCAGGTTACAGAAATTCCCTTCTAAACCTACTTTTTAAAGTTTTTATCCTAAATGGGTATTAAAAATTTCAAATTATTTTTCTACATCTATTGGTATGATAACATTTTTCTTATTCAGTCTATTATTCTGATAAAATCACTAATTGATTTATAAATGTTATATTAGGCTTGAATTCTGGAAATGAGCCCTACTTGGTAATAATGTATTACTCCTTTTACATACAGCTGAATTCCATTTGCTACTATTTTGTTAAGGATTTTTTTGTCTATGTTCATAAGAGATATTTGTCTGTAGTTTTCCTCTCCAGTAATATATTTATCTGGCTTTGGGCTTAGGGTGATGCTGGCCTCATAAAAAAAACAGAGTGCTTCTCTCTTCTTCTATTTTCTGAAAAAGATTGCACATGATTTGTATTATTTCATCCTTAAATATTTAATGGAATTCATCAATGAAACTATCTGGGCCTAAAGATTCCTCTATTTAGAAGGTTTTTAACTATTAATTAAATTTCTTTCATAGGTGTAAGGCTCTTCAGACTATTTTAATTTAAATGAGTTTAGGTAGTTTGTGCCTTTCAAGGAGCTAATCCATTTCATCTTTATCAAATTTGTAGACATAGAGCCGTTCATAACATTCCATTTTGACAAAAATCCTTTTAATGTCTCTGGGATCCAGAGTGGTGATCCCTCTTTTATTCCTGATATTGGTAGCTGATGTCTTCTCTATTTTCTTTCTTGGTTATCCTGGCTAGTGACTTACCAAGTTTATTGATGTCATTGAGGATTTTATGGATTTTCTCTACTGTTTTCTTATTTTAAAATTTCATTTATTTATAATTATTTTTTATTATTTCCTTTCTTCTGCTCATTTTACGTTTAATTTGCTCTTTTTTCTCTAGTTTCCTAAGGTGGGCTCTTAGGTTATTTGCATCAGAGCTTTCTTTTTTTTCTAATATTTGCATTTAATCCTCTAAATTTCTCTCTAGGCAGTAGTTTAGTAGCAATCCACAAATTCTGGTAATCTGTATTTTCATTTTCACTTATTTCAAGAAATTTTTAGATTTCAAGAGAAATTTTAATTTTAAAGAAGAAATCTTTGATATAAATTTTAAAGAAATCTTTGATTTATGAATTATTTATAAGTGTATTGTTTAAGTTATAAATATTTGGGAACTTTCCAGATATATTTCTGTTATTGATTTCTAATGTCTGCTGTGATCTGAGAACATATTTTGTATGATTTGTATTCTTTTAAATTTGTTAAGGTGTGTTTAATGGTATTTTATGGACAGAGATATGGATGAAAATGTGGTGTATACAGTAGGCCCTTATTAGTTATCTATTTTATGTATAGTAGTGTGTATACTGTATAGCACAGGGAACTCTACTCAATACTCTGTAATGGCCTATATGGGAAAAGAAGCTAAAAAAGAGTGGATACATGTATATATATAACAGATTCACTTTGTTGTAGACCTGAAACTAACACAACATTGTAAATCAACTATACTCCAATAAAAATTTTTTAACAATTTTAAAAAAGAAAGAAAAAGAAAAGTTGGTCTAGCTTGGTGAATGTCACATGTAAGCTTGAGAAGAATGTATATTCTGCTGTTGTTGTTGGATGGAGTAGTGTATGATGTCAATTAGGTCAAGCTGATTGTTAGGATTGCTCATGCCATCTATATATTTGTAATGATGTTCTGACTTCTTCATCTATCAATTACTGACACAGAAGTGTTGATGCCTGCAACTATGACTGTATATTTCTTCTTTCAGTTCAATCAGTTTTTGCCTCATGTATTGTGATGCTCTGTTGTTAGGTGCATATATGTTTGGGGTTGTAATACATTCTCAGATAATTGATCCTTTTATTATTACATAATGTCTCTTCACATCCCTGATATTATTCCTTGTTCTGAAATCTGCTTTGGCTGAAATTTATATAGCTACTTTAGCTTTTTTTGACTACTTTTATCATGGTATATCTGTCTCTATCCCTCTACTTCTTTTTAAGCAGTCTACTCTGAAGTGCATTTTGTTGAATTCAAAGGTGAAATGCCTAACTGAGATACAAGAAACTAAAATAAAGTTAGACAAGCATGCATCATGAGACAAACCAGTGATGAGTCCCATTCAAACAAAATCAGAGCAGATACTAGTTCATACCACAGCCCCCATGAATGTGTTTCTATTTAATAGAACCGTACATTAACAGTAGCAACACAATGACCACAAGAGACCATAAGTGCACTTGAACTTTTAGTTAGTTCTAGCTAGGCTCTGACAAGTCTACCATTCTTTTTTTCACCAGCCAAGTAAACAAAAGAATTTATCTGTTAATGTCAGAAACCTTAAAGTTCTTTATTCAGCTGAAAATGACCACAAGTAAGGGTGCATTTTCTAGCTTCCTGCTTCCTCAATACAGATTTGCCTAACAGGTTAATTTCAGCGTAACAGAAGGTGTCATCTGGCTGGCTGCACCATGTACTGGTGAAAGGAACAAGTTTAACGTGCTTTGTGCTCAGGTTGCTAAGCTTCTTGGCTGGCCCTGTCTTGCCCTGCACCTTGGTTCTCAGCATTCTGAGACTTGGTCAGCTGAAGATAAAAGAAATCTACCAGACAGTTTAGAGGTATGTTCTTAACAAGATAATCCATCACATCATCTAAAGACTCCTTCTTTTTCTGTAGCTGACTCTTGCTTGAGTGCTTTAGTTCAATTACAATATAGATTTATTCCAATTACAGTAAGCTGGTTATGTGTCTACCATGTATGTGAATTTCCCTTGCTCTTGTTTTAATTAATAGACATTATTTTTAGAGCAGTTTTAGACTTACAGAAATATTGAGCCGAAAGCACTAGTTCCCATATACCCCCACCCTGACACACACACACACAGTTTTCCCTATTACTGACATCTTGCATTAAGTGTGGTACATTTGTCACAATTAATAAACTAATATTAATATATTATCATTAACTAAAGTCCATAGTTTACATTAGGGTCATTCTCTGTGTTGTAGACTTTGACAGATGCATAATGTTATGTATCCACCATTACAGTATCGTATAGAAGAGTTTCACTGTACTAAAATCTCTCATCCTTTTGCTTTTAACCTATCAGAGTCTTGATACACAAATGGGTTTCTCATAGATAGCATATAGTTGAGTCTTTTTTAATTTATTTTTTAACCACTGTGATAATTTCTGCCTTCTAACTCGTGTATTTAGAGTATTCACATTTAAAGTGATTATTGATATATCAATAGTTTTATTAAAATCTACTATTTGTGTAACTGTTTTCTATTTGTTGCATTTGCTCTTTTTTATATCCTTTTTTATGCTCTCTGGTATTAACTGAGCATTTTATATGATTCTATTTTATCTCTTTTCTTGATATATTGTTCATACTTTTCTTTAACCTCTTCACTGGCTTTCCTAGGGTTTACAATACACATTTCTAAATAATCTTAGTCCACCTTCAAGTAATATCATATTGTTTCACATGTAGTGCCGATTCTTTATAACAGAGGATTTCTAATTCCCTCCTGTCTCTTGTGACATTGCTCTCGTTTATTTTACTTGTCCATGTGCTACAATCACCTAGTCCATTGTTACTATTGCTGCTTAAAACAAACATTTTTAAATTAATTAAGAATGACAAAATTTAAAGATTTCCTTTTATCTCCATTTATTCCTTCTCTGACGCTTTTCCTTTTTTATACTCATCCGAGTTTCTGATCTATATCATTTTCTTTCCACATAATGAATTTATTTTAACATTTCTTGCACAGTAGATCTACTATGAGGCCTATGAGGCAATGAATTGACTCCGGGTTTTTTTGTCTGTCTGTTTGACTGAGAAAGTCTTTATTTCCCCTTCTCTCTCTCTTTTTTTTTTAATTTTGTTGGATACAGAATTCTAGTTGATACTTTTTCTTTCAACATTTTAAGGATTTCACTTCACTCTCTTCTTGCTTGCATGCTTTCTGATGAGGAGTTTGCTATAATCTTTATTTTTTTTCCTCTTTAGGAGACGTGTCTCTCCCCGCCCCCAACTTTCTTCAAAATGTTGTCTTTGCCTTTGGTTTTCTGCAGTGTGAATACGATATGCCCAGGTATAGTTTGTTTGTTTGTTTTGGTATTTATCTTGGTGTTCTCTGAGCTGTCTGGATCTATGCTTTGGTGTCTGTCATTAATGTTAGAAAGTCCTTGGCCTATTGTTTCAAATGTATTTCTACCCCCATTCTTCTCTGTCTGGCATTGGAATTATCTGTATATTACACCTTTTGATATTGCCCCATGGTTTTTGGGTGTTCTGTTAATTATTTTGTTCTTTGTTTCTCTTTTTGATTCAACTGAGGAGGTGCAATTCACCTATCTTCAGATTCACTGATTGTTTCCTCACATGTGTCACATCTACTAATGAGCCTGTCAAAGGTATTTTTTCAATTCTCTTACTGTATTTTTGATTTCTAGCATTTAGTTTTGATTCTTTCTTATACTTTCCTTCTCTCTAATAACATTACTTATTTAGTCTTGCATATTGTCTATTTTTCCTATTAGAGCTCTTAAAATAGTACTCAAATTTATTTAAATTCCTTGTCTGGAAATTTCAAAATCTGTAAAGTAAAAACCTAACAAATGCTAACTGGATCAATATTTACCACTAACTATTATGTTTAACCTCTAACTATTAATGATTGTTGATTCTGAGTGTCAGGTATATTGGGTTCATTTTACTCTTCTCTGAACGGTTGTATAACATTAATAATTTCTCTAGTGAAAATGTTCATTATAAATATCATATCTTTATACCACATTTTCTTTCTCCAATAATCTGTTGATGAGAAATTGCTAAACTCATTTTAATAGGTGTGCTGACCTTCATACAGAGACCAAATAATGACACCCCAAGAAAAAAAATCACTTGAGCTAAGCTCACTTATGTAGAGGCATCTATCCTAAATAAATTCATGGCATATCCAATACAGCAGTGAGTAAAGAGGCTGACTTCAAGAAATGCAAAGATATTATAACATTACAAAAAATTGTCAACTGGACTTTCTCTATATTAATAGATTAGAGAATAAAATGTATTTGATCATGTCCAGGGGTGTAGAAAAAGCCTTTGAAAAAATACTTAACACCATGGTTAAAAGCCTTTAGTAAAATAACATTTGAAGAGAATTTTCATTTCCTAAAATCTACAGCAAACTTAGATAAATGTGAAATGTTAGAAGCATTCCCATCAAAGTCAGGACAAAGATACAGATATTATGGTACTGTATCTACTGTTTAAAAGTGGACTGGAATACATAACTAGAAGAATAAGAATATTGAAATAAATAAGAGGAAGGAATATTGAAAAGACAGAGATAATAAATGGCAACAATATAACCCTCTAATTAGAAAATCCCAAGGAACCAGTGCATAAAATACTCAAATGAACAAGAGACTCCAAAAGCTGTTGTATATAAGATTACTATACCAAAATCAGGAGCCTAACCACACAAAAGCAATAGCTAATTAGAATAATTAATAGAAAATACTCCCATAACAACAGCAGCAGCATCCAAAACTTACTTAAAAGGAAACTTAACAAAAATGTACATGAACTTTTTGTAGGCAACTATAAAAATGTACTGATAGAAAAAGAAATCCCAAATAAATAAAGAAGTACACTATGTTTATTCATGGGGAAAAGAATATTGTAAATATGCCACTTCTCCTTAAATTATTTACAGATTTATTACCTGGTATGGACTGAATTGTGCCCTCCCCACTCCCCACAAATTCATATGCTGAAGCCCTAATCCACCACTGTTACTGTATTTGGAGACAGGGTCTTTAGGGAGGTTATTAAGATTAAATGAAGTCCTAAGGGTGGGGCGCTAATCCAATAAGGCTGATGTCCTTACAGGAAGAGGAACTGACACCAGATATCATTCTCTTTCTGTGTATTTACAGAGAAGAGGCCCTGTGAGGACATAGCAAAAAGCCAGGAGGAGAGCTCTTACCAGAAATTGAGTCGGCCAGCACCTCTATCGGGAACTACTAGCCTCTAGAACTGTGAGAAAATAAATTTCTGTTGTTAAGAAATCCAGCCTGTGGTGTTTTGCTACGGGAGCCTGAGCATGCTAATACACTGCCTCATATGTAGTTTCCAAGATGGCTACCAGAATTGGGCTGCTGTTTACTAAACTCGATACTGGAGAAACTATAAAAGGGAGAATGAAAGAACAATACCAGCAACAACAAAACAAAATAAATGAGAACCCCCTGGGAGAGACTAAGGCTGTGTTGAACTAGAACCTGACTGTGGGCAGGTAGGGGGATGCCCTGAATTCGAGACAGGTCTGTAGCCTGCAAGAGAGGCAGATGACAGGGTTGACTGGAGGAAAGCCTATAATGTTGAGCCCTTGATTCTTCCACTGTGCTCTGGGACCATGAATCTCTACTGCTTCACTGAAGGAATCTGAGGCAGCATTTCAGAGCCCGCATGCCAGGAGCATGGGACACCAAAGATTGGGCTGGATGTGGCAGTATGGTCCACAGGCTGTGAAATAACCATCTGAAACTTTCTTAGTGCATGACAACTGGCCTTTTTAAGTGATCATCTTAATAGACCATCGCACACAGACTAAAAGAGAAAAGCAAGTAACACAGTAGTTGTACAAAAGGACAGAAATTCATTTCTGAACTTTTGGGCAATGCCCCTGATGTCAACAAACAGAGACCACAGTGGGAACTGTCAGGCTAAGGCGCCCCTTCACTAACTCCTCTGGGATTCTGTGGGGCATGGCTGGGGACAGGGATGGATTCATACCAGAGAAGGAAGGAATCGCAGGCCCCGCCAGCAGTCAATGTGAGGACCTTGAGTGAGACCTGACGGGCTCCAAACCACAGAAGAGTCTCGCCTCCTTTCCCCTCAGCTCATCTTACCTGCAGCAGCCATGTCTGGGAGGCTCCAGGCAGAAGAGTCCAGATGAGATGTGCCTGCACTTCACACCAGCAGTCTCAGGGAGTTGATGTCTTTGATGTGAGGCCTTGGCCTCAGGTCAGCAGACGGGAGGTACCCAGCACCTACAAGAAGTCAAGAGAAGACACTGAGAGAGGACTGAGAGCAGCATCCACCACAGAAGAGGGGGCCCCAAAGAGCCCTCACTGTCAGTCTCGGGGGACCCAGGCATGGCTGTGAGGCTCAGGGCCCCAGATACTTCCGGCTGGGGGTGCCGACAGAAATGAGAACCAAGGTGTGACGCCTGCTGACTCAGCTCAGCAGAGGGAAAAGTCCCAGGACCTGCCAAGAGTCAATGAAAGGCCCTCGTGCCAGGTCTGCGGGAAGCTCCCCCGGAAGCACCCCCCACCGCCCACCCCCACTGCCCCGCCCCTGCCGTCCTCCTGGAGCCCAGATGCGCATGACCGGAAGTCACGTCCTCCGAGCCGCGCTGTGGGGGCGAGGCCATTTTTGAGAGCTGACGTCCGGCGACGGTGAGCCGCGAGAGGAGTGCCACGTCTCGTCAGGTGTCAAGGTGTGAGGTGACCCCAGTTAGAAGTGTGGGGACACGCCCCTGACACCCCCAATCCCCATTCCCTCCGAAAAGAGGCGGCCACACAGGCCCCGCCCACGGCCACACAGGCCCCGCCCACCACGCCCCTGCTCTCAGCCCCAGAGGCTCGGGCCTGGCTGTTAGGCCCAAAGTCCATCCGCTTCCCCCACGGGGTCTCGGGCAAGGAAGGCCTCGCTCTGAGGCTGGTGGACCCTGGCTCAGCTCAGTACAGGGAGTGCCCCAGGCCCTGTGGAGTGAAGGACGGGACCCTCGTGGGGACCGAGGGGCTCCACACCCCACAATGGCGGCCACGCGGACCCCGCCCCTGACGTCGGCCTGGGAGCCTCCGGGCAGGTCTAAAGACTGAGGGGCTCCCTCAGTGCAAACGCGGACGGACGGACAGACGCGGGAGGCCCAGGGAGGAGGGGGCTTTGTCCTGAGGGGCTGGCCGCAGGTCAGCAGAGGGAGGATTTCCAGGGCACGGGAGGAGTCAGGGCGAGGACCGTCCTCCCCGTCGCAAGGGCACCTCAGAACCCCTCCCCTGTTGTCAGCCGCTTCCTTCTGGCCACACACGGAGGAGGGAGGGCTGCTGTCTGAGAGGGGAGGTGCAGGCCAGCAGAAGGCGCGTCCCTAAGCACTCCCAAGAGTCAGCCCAAGCCCTTGAGTGAGGGCCAGTGGGGCCGCCAGCCGCAGGGCCTCGACCTGTCTGCCGCACGCTGCAGGCCTGGTAAAACTCTGCCACGTGCGGCCGCGTGGTCACCCTCACCGCCTCCGAATGAGACTCAAGGAGGTGCCAGCACTGGTGCGAGCAGATGGCCCTCGGGGCAAGAGAGGAGCTCCAGGCTGCACCGGCCGTCCAGGGAGGACCCCGAGTGAGGACTGAGGGAGTCACCCACCCCGAAGAGAAGGGACAAGAGAGAATATGGCCCGTCCCCTCCTGTCAACCCTTAGACTCCCAAGAAAGGACTGTCAGGCTGAGACTGCCCGTACTTTCCTCTGCCAGGTCCGAGGGAGGTTAGAGCTTTGTTCTGAAGGGGCAGCCACCAGGCAGCAGAAGGGAGGGTCCCAGGACCCTTCGGTGGTGGGCTGAACGCTCCCACCTTTCCTCCTCCTGGGTGTCGTGGAAGATGGTGGTGTCAACTTCAGAGCAGCAGAGGGGAGGGGTTGGGGGTGGGGGTCTTGGCAACAACTGTCATCCTGACTCTGAATGGGAACCGTGGGGACCTACCTCCCCTGCCAGCCCCCACTGTCACCCCCGTACCGCCCAGGCAGGGCTGGCTGGCTGTGGCCCAAGGCTCACTCTACCGTCCGCCACAGGGGTCTCAGGGGACAGGCTGAGCAGGAGAACAGGAGCCCTGTGGGTCCTCGGGCAGTGCCCTCCAGGACCCTGCAGAGGCGGCCTTGGTTAAAGCCAGGGAGGAATCTCCCCGCTGAAGGTGCTCACAGCATCTCCTTGTCCCTCCCCCAGGTGCCCTCGTTGCCTGCCTTCCTGCGCACACTCCCGCCTGCTGGCCCTGACCTGTGTCATCATGCCTCGGGGCCGGAAGAGCAAGCGCCGTGCCCGCGAGAAACGCCACCAGGCCCGGGGGGAGACTCAGAGTCTCAAGGGTGCCCAGGCCACTGAGGCGGCGGCGGCAGAAGAGATGGAAGAGTCGCCCTCCTCCCCCGCTTCTGTTTCTCTGGGCACTCCCCCGAGCTCCCCTGCTGCTGGCACTCGCCAGGAGCCTCAGGGAGCCCCAGCCACGAGCTCTCGTGATGCAGGGGTTTCATGCCCAGGATCTGAAGAGGGTGCCCAGAGCCAAGATGAGAAAAGTGCAGGTACCTCCCAAGCAGCACCTTCCATTCACAGCAGTTGCAGAGATCCTCTGACCAGGAAGGTCAGAAAGTTGGTGCAGTTCCTGCTTGAGAAGTGCAAGACGAAGGAGCCCATCCCGCACGCAGCACTGCTGAAGGCTATCAACAGGAAGTACCAGAAGCACTTCCCTGAGATCCTCAGCAGAGCCTCTGAGATCATGGAGGTGGTCTTTGGCCTCGAGGTGAAGGATGTTGACCCCAGCAATCACTCCTACGCCCTCATCAGCAAGATGGCCCTCCCCAGCGAGGGAAGTCCAAGTGATGAGTCGGGGCTGCCCACTTCCGGTCTCCTGATGACTGTCCTGGGCGCGATCTTCACGAAGGGCAACCGTGCCACCGAAGTGGAGCTCTGGGAATTCCTCAATGCGTTGGGTTTCTATGCTGGGAGGAGGCACTTGATCTTTGGGGAGCCCAGTAGGTTCATCAGGAAAGATTTTGTGATGCAGAAGTACCTCACCTACTGCCAGGTGCCCGACAGCGATCCTCCGCGCTATGAGTTCCTGTGGGGCCCGAGAGCCCACGCTGAAACCAGCAAGATGAAAGTGCTGGAGTTTGTGGCCAAGATCATTGGTACCGTCCCCAGTGCCTTACCAGATCTCTATGAGGAGGCTCTGAAAGATGAAGAAGAGAGAGCAAGAGTGAGAGTCGCGGCCAGGGCTGCAGCTGTTGCTGCGGGCAGAGCCCCTTCCAGGGCCAAGGTCCACATCTGCCCCAAATGTAGTGGGGGAGGCCGCGGGCAGATTGCTTACTTTGTTTTGGAAGAGAGCAGTCAGGCTCCTAAATAGTGCAGAGTAGTAGTAGGGGTGGAGGGAACAAAGTATAGATCTTATTTATCTTCCTGTTTTAAACTAGTAACTTCTATATATTATTGATTGATTGATTTAGGTTTTTTCAAATTTTTTTTCTTATAATAGTGTGTTTTCTTAAGAATATGAATTCGTGAATGACATTGCTTGCATATTTATTGCTGTTTAAAGAGTTCTAAAGTTACAGTTTTGGTATATGTAACAGAAAAACGAACCATCTATATTTTCTGTATGATCCAGAAGTAGAAAACATGGCACTGCAATAGAGATTTTCATGGAAATGTGAAAGGCGACCACAGAAAATATTTAGAAACAAAAAATGGAGAAAACAGAGAGTAAAAGCCATTTAACTCGTGGTTTGCCTTACTTCGTTTAAACTTTCATTTGGTAGAAATAAAAGATACTTTGACTGATTTAGCTCATTTGTGAGTATTTGTTTCTTTTGCCCTGGTGCACTGCATATTCTCTGCTACCTACTGGATTAAAAATAAACTCTGATGGGAGGGTGGTACTTTGGGGTTCATAATAATCATATCATAACTGCCATTCATCAAAAACCCAATATTGCTTAATGAGTATGCCACTGCTTTACATGTAGTACATAACATTCCAACATTCACGCAGGAGAGGATTTAGCAGACTCCCTTTACAGGTGAGTAACTTGCAGGTGTCTCAAGTTCACAAGACTGATTAAGTGACCTTGCTGGGTCTAGTCCCCTGGTCTGGAATAGTCTAGAGCCTACACTCTTCCACTCCTCCCAGCCTAAGCCAGACCTTACGTCTTTTAATTCATTTTTCTTCTCACCACTCCAAAATGTATCTCATGGGATAAAAGGGGCCCTGTTCCCAAAGCACTGTTTTGGAATACAGTAACAATAACGCTGAATAAGTGAATGGTATGAATAAAAAGAAAAATTTTTGGTGACAATGGGATCTTCTACATATGCAATGTCAGATACCCTGAAAAGATCAGCATCTCCTCCTTTACTCTTCAAGTTTCTCAGGGACATAAAAGCCTTGGTTTAAGAGCTGTGTCCTCAGGTCAGTGGAGGGAGGAGTCCCAGCCTCTGATAGTTACTCAAGGTGAGGACCTTAGAACAGAAGGGGGCCCCACAAAGTCTACCCTGCTTTCTCCCTTGTGTGGCCATGCGCAGAGCTGTCTGTCTGAAGGTACCCCTTCTTTTCCTCCGGGGCAAGGGTGGAGAGGTTCTCAGGGAGGTGAGTTCCTTGGTCTTGTGGCAGCATCTCCAATTCTGCCCAAGTAGGAGATCCTAACAGGCCTTAGTTTGCTTCAGGGTGAGGACACTGGGTGCCGATGAGTGGACTCCCCATAACAAAGGGGACCACACAGAGGCCCCTGGGAGGGGTAGCCAGGGAATAGGTCTCTTATCTCCCCTTCTGGTGTCTCAGGAAGGTGAAAGCCTTGGCCTGAGGCTGGCAGACAGACAGTAGGGAGGGTGGAGTCCCATATGCTACCTGAAGTCAAGGTAAGAAAACAGAGTTAGGACTGAGGGGCCACTGACTCCAGAAGAGTGGGGCCTTGTAAAGTCCTGCTCCTCAGAAGACCCCAACAGCTTTGGACAGATCTGGTTCATCCTGACTTCCAATTCAGAATTCCCAAGAAGGTAATGCCTTTGTGCTGAGGAGCACAGCTTCAGGGGAGTGGAGGGTGGAGTCCTGGGTCTGGTCAGGCATCACGATGAGGACCCTGAATGAGGAGCAAGAGGACCACTCACTCCAGAACAGAGGAGAATGCAGAGTCCCGCCCCTGAGGTCAGCCCCAGGAGGCCCAGGACAAAGCTTTCTGGCTGACCTGCCCCCTCTTTCCACTGGGGGTGGTCTCGGGGAGGCGAGGGCCTTGGTCTATGGGGAACAGCCTCACTCAGTAGAGACTGGAAATCTAGTGACTCTAAATGAGGATAAAGGGACTCCACCTAGAGCAGAGCCCTGCCACTGGATACCTCCCCTTGGCAAATCCAGGAATGTTGGCATGATGCGCCCCACGCCTTTCCTTTTAGAGCGTCTCAGGTAGATGAGGCACTTGGTCCCAGGGGCCAGCCTCAGGGGAGCACAGGGAGGAATTCCAGGTCATGCCAAGAGTCGAGCAGAGGACCATGAGGACTGAGGGAACCACCCAAATCATAAAAGCGGGGACGCCACAGAATCCCTCCCTTACTGTCGGCCATGAGTGACCACAGGCAGTCATGCCCACGTGAGGCAACCCTCACATCCTCCTAGGTGGTCTCGGGGAAGTAAAGGCTGTGGTATGAGAGCACAGGCCTCTCTAGGTCACGGGAAGAGCCAGCGTAAGGACTCCAAGTGAGGACCAAGGGGAACGCCCAACCGAAAAGAGACAGGAACAAACGCATAGCCCCACCACCCTTTCGGCCCGGGGAAGCCCCAGGCAGGGGTAGTTCGATGTGTCACCCACTTACCTCCGGCTCGGGAGGACTCAGGTCGGTAGAGGGGAGAGTCCCAGATCCTGACAGAGTGAGGACTATTGAGGTCACAAACCCCAGAAGAGCGGAGCCCGGGGAATCTTGCCCTCTGTGTTAGTCCTCAGAAGCCCCTCAGAAATAGCTGTGGCTGCACGTGGCCTACTCTGACTTCTGCTTCTGGGGACTCAGGGTGGTGAGGACTTTGCTCCGAGGCTGGTGACTCAGCACAGGGGAAATTTCCAGGTTGTGCTAGGAGTTGGGGTGAGGACCTAAGGCTGGAGTGGAGCATGAAAACCATAACAATGGGGGCAGCACATCATCTCTCCCCTGCTGTCAGTCCTGGGAGACGCCTGGAGAGATGTCAGGCCGAGCAGAGGCAACCCTTAACTCCTCCCAGGGTGACAGAGAAGTGGGGACGGTAATAGGTGAAGAGAGGGAGAAATATAGGTCTTCCCAGGAGTCAAACTGAGGAAGGGCCTGAGTGAGGACCGGCGCGGCCAAGCATAATAAGGCCTGGATCTGCCGGCCCCAGCTTCCTGCCTTCAGAGACCACAGGTAGACGTGGGACATCAGGCTACCCTCACTTTCTTCTGTTGGCTCTCAGAGAGCGGTGGGCCTTTCTATGAGCACATGTCCTCAGGTAAAGAGACAGGAGCCACAGGCCTTCCCAGGAGTCAAACTGAGAACCCTGAGTGACGACTAAGGGGAACATGCCCCACCCGCTGAGCTGTGGGGACGACAAAGAGTCTAGCCTTGCCCCTGCTTTCAGCACTTGAAGGCTCAGGACAGGGCAGTCGGGCCGAGGCTCCTTTACATCAGGTCTAAGGGAGGTGAGACCCTTAGCCTGAAGGTAAAGCCATCAGAGGGCAGAAGGGTGGGTCCCAGGCCCTACGTGAAGCCAGCTGAGAGCACTGAATAGGGACTGAGGACCCAGTGATCCCAGGATAGAAAGGACTCCACAGAGCTGTCAGCACGGTGTTCCCCGTCAGGCCGGTGAGCTGGGCCACCACTCACTTCCTCCTCATGGGTCCCCGGGACCACTGAGGTGTCAACTGCAGAGCAAAAGAGGGGAGGAAGCCCAGGCCCTGGCTGCCGTCCACCTAAAGATCCTGAAGATGAACTGAGCAGACTCCCCGCCCTAGGACACGGAAGGTCCCACTGGCAGCCCCTTCTGTCACCCCAGTGACACTCAGGTAGGCTGGCAGCCTGTAGCCCAAGGCTCACTCTACCGTCCGCCACAGGGGTCTCAGGGGACAGGCTGAGCAGGAGAACAGGAGCCCTGTGGGTCCTCGGGCAGTGCCCTCAAGGACCCTGCAGAGGCGGCCTTGGTTAAAGCCAGGGAGGAATCTCCCCGCTGAAGGTGCTCACAGCATCTCCTTGTCCCTCCCCCAGGTGCCCTCGTTGCCTGCCTTCCTGCGCACACTCCCGCCTGCTGGCCCTGACCTGTGTCATCATGCCTCGGGGCCGGAAGAGCAAGCGCCGTGCCCGCGAGAAACGCCACCAGGCCCGGGAGGAGACTCAGAGTCTCAAGGGTTCCCAGGTCACTGAGGCGGCGGCGGCGGCAGAAGAGATAGAAGAGTCGCCCCCCCTCCCCCGCTTCTGTTTCTCGGGGTACTCCCCCGAGCTCCCCTGCTGCTGGCACTCGCCAGGAGCCTCAGGGAGCCCCAGCCACGAGCTCTCGTGATGCAGGGGTTTCATGCCCAGGATCTGAAGAGGGTGCCCAGAGCCAAGGTGAGGAGAGCGAGTCACACACGAGCGGGCCTGCCCCATCCTGGACGGTTCGCCTTTCCCTCCCCTACCTGGACACTGGTGGTTGCAGCATGCCCAGAGATCCTCCCTCTCGTGGTCAAGGACCACTGCTAGGTTTCCAGCCATACCAGGACCAAGCAAGACAAAACCGCCAGCACAGGTTGACGCAGGCGCACCAAGACCTACAAGGTGACTCAAGGTAACCCAGGGTTCATTACGCCTCACTTGTAATAACTTAGCATTGCGGCTTTTGCTTCCCCGCCCCACCCCATGGGGTCTGCTTGGGTGCTTATGGGTAAGTGCCTGCATACTAGCAGGAAAGTTATATAGCCTAAAGCTGTCGATCGATTTGTCAGTCAAATAACATAGGACACAGGGAGGGACCACCACTCTACAAAACACAGCCCTACCCCATCGCGGGGCTGCTTCTGGTTTCCAGACAGCCCGCTCTCCTGCTTTCTCGGGAGCGTACCTTTGCTCTGCTTAACTGAACTCTTGCTGCTTAAAACTGCTCTACGCCTCTCGACTGAATTCTTCCTCTTTGGGAGGGCAAGAGCCCAGGAAATCGCCATTCTGCCGGTGACAGTATGGATCGCATATTCATTACTTTTATCAGGTACAAGTTAAAGTTTTCATATTTCATAAAACAAATTTAAAAACCTTCCATTTTTTTTTTATGACCTAGAACAAGAAAACACAGCAATGGAAGAGGGATTTCCATGGAACTGTGAATAGACTCGGCAGTAAAATCATGTGGGTCAAGTAAAAAAAAGAAAAGAAAAAGCGTACATGGTGGTACATTTTTGGTTTGTTTTATTCTTTTAGTGCTTCTTTTTGTAAAACTGAAAGATGTTTTCTCAGATTATTCAAGATTGTGAGAGAAATTAAACAATAATAAAGTAGACATCCTTATCGTTGCCACTCTTATTCCCAACCATTAATTGAGCAGCTGCTCTTTGGAAGGCTCCGTGGCAGAACTGGGGATGGTAAGAAAAAGAAGACTGAGCCACTGTCCATAGACCTTCGGAGCCTAGGAGCTGCTGCCATGTCAAGATGGTGAGACACACTCTGAGACCTAAATAAATGGCAAGTTACAACAAGGGGTGAGAAAGAGAGGAGGTTCCAGACGAGAGCAGTCAAGTGTAAATGCTCTGAAGCAAGGAAGCCTGGAGCTTTGGGACACTGCAGTTCCCTCGAGGAGGTGACTTTAAGTTAGGCGGGATGGTGGGCTAAATGAGGCCGAGTGAATTGTGGTGGGGGAGGGTGGGACCCTTAGATGGTGGGCCTCAGAGTTGACAGACTCAAGACTGGAATGGAAGCTTACCCTGAATTTTTACTTTGCGACTGTGGGTAAAACAGAGAGAATCTCCACCCGGGGCAGGAATAAAATGGCTTCCGTGTTCCTGTCCCAGTGCAGGTGAACACAGTGCACAAACTAGGTGTTTTAATCCCATCGCCTCCAGGGAGTTTCTGAGCAACAAGGATGATACTTCCTTGAAGTGAGATGTCAAGAAGCCACTGTGCTAGCACTCTTTGCACTGGGGTCAAAGGGCCAGAGGCCACTCCCTTAAAGGGATGTTCTACTACTTACCTTAAGTGTAATCTGGGGAACTCCAAAGGAAGGCTACAATTTTTGGTGGTGGTGAAATTATAATGAAACTAGGGGTGGTTTGGATGAAAAGGCACCTGGGAGGGAAGTTGTTGGTCCTTGACGCAAATTCTAGAACCTCTGAGTAGCATCCAGCTGGGAGAGATTCCTCTACACTCAAATGACATATTTACAAATGGGGAAGTTTTACATAGTTTCACGGTCTAAGCAGTTTTGTTCGTTCCAAAGGTGCTGCGTATCGTATTTTCTGACATCTCATGAGATTAAAGAAAAAAATCCCAAAGAGTTGGTATTATGGTCTGCGGTCATAGTTATCGTAGTAATAAATGCCATTCTTGAAAGACCATTGTTGCAAGTGCTTTACAAACATCACGTATATTACAACAGCTCTACAAGATAGGGCTTATCAGACTCACTTTGCAGATGATGAACTTGCAATTTTCTCAAGTTCACAAGACTTGTGACAGAGCTGGGAATAGACCCTTGGTCTGAATTCGTCTAGAGGCCACACTGTTCCACTCTTCCCGGCCTGAGGCAGACCTAGTATCCTTTAATTCACTTGTCTCCTCACTACTTCAAACTGTATTTCAGGCAATTTAAAAAATAAAAAGCAAGCAAGCAAACAAAAAACCCTGTAGCCAAAGGACTATAAACAGTCCTGATGAAGGAAGGTTAATACAAGAATAAACCGTAATTTGGGGATTGTCTGTGGGCTTCATTTATCTAGAGTCCTCCTGCCCCTCGTGCCAGGGTTCCTTGAAAGCTCACTGCCCTGGTCCCAGCACGTGTGTTCAGCTCCAGCACTTTCCCACGTTAGAGCTCCTTTCTCCTGAGACTTCCCCAGTGTGCCCTCAAGTCCAACTCTGGAATCTGTTAATGGTGTGTTGAGACTGGCCTCTGAATAAATACACCAATGAGTGAGCTTACCTAGGAGGTCAATATCCAAAGCCTCCCTCATAAGTTGGAGATGAGGACCTGAATAGACATTTCTACAAAGAGGGTATACCAGTGGCCAAACAGTACATGAAAAGATGCTCAATATCATTAGTCACTAGGGAAATGTATACAAAAAACACACAGTGGGATACCATTTCACTAGGTTGGTTATAAAAATGGAAAATAACAAGTGTTTGCGAGGATATGAAGAAATTGGATCCCTCATACATTGCTGGTAAGAATGTCAAATGGTTCAGCCTCTTTGGAAAACAGTTTGGTAGTTCCTCAAATTTAAACAAAGAATTACCGTATGACCCAGCAATTCCATTCCTAGGTATATAACCAAAATAACTTAAAAACTGTATTCAAACAAATCTTTGTACCCAAATATTCAAAGAAGCATTATTCATAAAAGCCAGAAAATGCAAACAACCCCAAATTTCCATCACTGAATGAACGGACAAACAAAATGTGGTATATTCTTACAATGGAATATTATTCAGTCATGAAAAGGAATGAAGTACGGATAACTGAGAGACCATGGATGAACCTTGGAGACATTATGATAAATGATAAATGAAAGGAGTCAGAAACAAAAGGTCACATATTATATGACACCATTTACATGAATTGTCCAGGATAAGCAAATTCATAGAGACAGAAAGCAGATTGATGGTTGTCCGGGGCTAGGGAGAGGTATGAAAGGGAAGTAACTTTTTGAAGGGTAAGAGATTATGTAAGCAGATAGGATAGGCGGTCCCTGGAGAAAGAGAACCTGGTATGGCTTTCTTGACATAAGAGAAGCCAATTTTTGGCCTAAGCCATTTTGTGATCTAAGCCTGGAGACAATGTTTGCCCTTGAACACACCTCTGTAATAATGATCTTAAGGGAATTAAAGAATGCGGCGACAAAAGAGTGTTATCAGGCAGGAGTAGTAACAGAAGCAAAGGTAATAAATCAGTTGTTAAGACTCTCAGTCTTTTCAAGGGTAAAGATTAGCCTGAAGCACAATCTTCAGCTGTTCTGCAGAATTCAAACCCCCCTCCAATGATCAACCACCACCAGATCAACTGGAACTGAAGGAATGAAGACGGTAATCTTCTCTGACCCTTGTGACTTCAAACCCCTATAAAGCTAGGACTCTGTTGACCTTTGTCCCAAATCTAGGCTGAATTCTCCTCTGCTCAAGCCCCTTCATGAATATGCATGTACCCTTAGCTTGAAACTTCCCCAGTTCTGCTGTCCAGGGAAACACTGCTTTGGGGAAGATCCCCAGGGTTCTCCTTCCTTGCTGCAAGTAATAAATCCTTCCTTCTCCTGCTCTTTGACTTGGTTGTGTATTTGGCTCGACACCCACCAAGAGGCAAACCCAGTTTTCGGGTAGCAGTTACCTTTTGGAATGAGGAATATGTTTGGAACAAGATAGAGGCGGTGATTGTACAACATTGTGAATGCAGTAATGCCACTGAATTATTCACTTTAAAATGTTATGTGGATATACATCAATGAGTTATATTTTTAATATTATATATAATACAATCAATAGATTGACTGATCCCACTATACATATAATATATATAATATATAGGTATATGTATGTATGTAAAATCAATGGAATGATAGAATCAGATAGAATGAGAGAATTACCATTCTACAGCCCCTAATGGATTAATGGATAAGGGTGAAGATCCTCACTACCTGTCAATACCACCAGGAAGCAGAAAACAGACACTATGTATCTCCTAATGGAAGCACACAGCTAGGTCTCAGGAGTGAACTTGCCAATAAACAAACTGGTAAATCAATAAGCCTTAATCTGAACAAGCTGTTTCCTACAATTATGGAGGATCCTTGATGCTGAGTTCCAGGTATATTGGGTTCATTATTTTATTCTCTGTAATGTTGTATATGATTGTTTTTATTATAAATATCATGCCTTTAAACTTGAAAACCCAAGTAAAACGGAACAATTTTTAGCAAACTATAAATCACTAAAGTGAAAACGTAGTCCAAACCCAGAGCACCATCAAAATGTTCCAGGACAATCCAGGTTTGGAGCCCCCTCACACCAAATGATCAGGGAAAAACTAATCACCACCTTATTTGAATTCTTCCAAACCATACAAAAAGATAGAAAACGGATCAACCATTTTAATAGGGTAGCCCTCCTTGATACAAAGTCCAGATAAGAATGCCCCAAGAAAAGGATACTCACACATAACCATGTGATTAAATGAAGAAATGGGCTATGACTAAGGAACACAAAGATATCATATTAGAAAATACTGACAGTTGGAAATCACTGCACTAACAGAGAAAGGAGAAAATGCATTTCTAAAGGGAAAGAATATTTGTCTCTACACTTCTATTCCCAAGCCTGTTGACACCAAATGTATGGGCTTTTTGTTTTGCTCACACAAACCAATTCTCTACCACCAGCTGAGTATCCTACAATTCAATTCAATTCTGACAATACCTACCTGCAGTTAGCATCAGATCCCACAAGGTAAGGGCTCATTCCCACAAGATTGCCCTACACTTAATCCAAACCCAGGTCTCCCATAATTCTGACTGACTGGCTATAAATTGGGGGCTCCCACAACCCCCTCCCTGGGTTTGGTAATTTTCTAAAGTGGCTCAAAGAACTCAAGGAAACAGTGTACTTACTAGATTACTGGATTATTATAAAAGGATGTGACTCCCTAACAGCCAAACGGAAGAGATACTTAGAGTGAGGTGTGGGGAAGGGGTGTGGAGCTCTCATGCCCTCTCCAGCTGCATCACCCCCATAGCACCTACATGCGTTCGGCAAACTGGAAGCTCTCCAGACCATTTTGGTTAGGATTTGTATGCAGGCTTCATTACACAGGCATAATTAATTAAATCATTGGCCACTTGTTAATTAAGTCAATCTCCAGCCCTTCTTCCGTCAGAGGGTAGGACTGAAAGTTCCTAGCCCCTGATCACATGGTGGGTCCCCCAGGCAGCCGCCCACCCTTAGGGGCTTTCCAAAAGTCACCTCATCAACATAAACTCAGGTGTGGTTGAAAGGGGCTTGTTACCAGTAACATGAAACACTCCTTTCACCTTTCTTGCTCTTTTCACTTAGGAAACCCCAACAGTTTTAGCAGCTCTGGGGACAAAGACCAAATATATATTTCTTAGTATAAATCACAATTTAATTATATGCAGGGGTAAAGAAAGGGCCTTTGATAAAAATTTTACACCAGTCCATGGTAATAACTTTTAGCAAACTCACATTAGTAGGGAATTACTCTTCTGTAAAATCTATACGTATTAAACATACTTAAATGTGGAATATTATCAGAATTCCCAATAAAATAAGAAACAAGACACAGATATATGGTACCACCTCTACTATTTGACAAGAATTTTCCTGCTCTGCCACATGAACATCTTGGAAGTCATCACTCCCATCCTCACAATGATAAAAAGCTGAACAAACTCAAAATCAACAACTTTTCTTAGATCCATCAGAGAATTGAAGTTACAGGGAAAACCAATGCTTCAAAACTGAAGATGCAGGGAAATACAGGGAATCACAGCTCACTGGGAGCGGAAAGTCCTGGATCCAGGAAGGAGGAGAAAAATTTACATTGTACTTGATGCAACACTGGAAGCTATGTGTGACAAGCTTCAGAGCCCAAAACTCCTAGGAGCCTAGTCTTAGGGGAGCCCGCACACTTCTGTGAGTTTTACCTTCTGGGGTCCTAACAGGTTCTCACCGTAAAGATCCAAGAAAAATGTCCTCATGCTTCTGGCATGAGGGGGACATAAACCCTTTTGAAGTACACCTAGGAAAAAGTAACCACAGGCCCAGATGTTTCTGTTCTGTGTACTTTCCTAAACCAACTAACTTGGATGAAGGGAAAATCCTAACTCCAGCTCCCTCCAGACTTCCTATGTCACATAACCGGGGGGATAAAAGCTGAGAAGCATTTGTGAAGGCAATAGCCCAGGGGGCACAGAGCCACTAAAACATGGACAGCTAATCACAAGATTATAGAACACTTCCCGGACAACTTACCACTGCATCAACAAGGTCCAATATAATACCAGAGGATTACTGCTGAAAGAACTGCAAGGCTTAGACTACTTATGAAGGTGTTCCTAGGGAAAACCAAAGACAACAAGAACACTCAAGGAAACTGAAATCTCAGGTGCCTACATTAAGAGCAAACAGTAAACACGACATAACTCTTATGCAGATAAACACAAACTCTCATGCTAAAGGCCCTTTAAATCGATTCCTATTTTCCAATACATTAAGTCCAGCCTTCAACGAAAAATTATAAGATATGCTAAAAGGCAGAAAAGCACAGTCTGATTAAAAAGCAAGTAAATTAACCACACTCAGGTATAGGAGATCATTTGTTATATCAGACTAGGATTTTACAATACTTATGATTCATACGCTAAGCCTCTAATGGAAAAAGTGAACAACATGCAAGAATAGTAGGTAATGTACGTAGAGAGACAGAAACTGTAGGAAAGCATCAAAAGGAAATGTGAGAAATCAAAAACATCATAACTGACATGAAGAATACCACTGATAGGCTCACCAGTAGACTGCATATGGCCAAGGAAAGACTCAGTGAAATTAAAGATATACATTGATAGAAAACCCTCAAACTAAAAAGCAAAGAGAAAACAAAATAATTTTTAAAAAGGAAAAGAGTAACCAAGGATTGTGGAACAATTACAAGAGATGTAACGTATGCATAGTGGGAATAATCTGAGAAGAAACAGAGAAAGCAGCAGAATTTTCAAAGTAATAATGACTGAGAATTTCCCCAAATTAATGACAGACACTAAACCACAGACCTAGGAAGCTCAGAGAACACCAAGCAGGATAAATAGAAAAAAAAAATCTACACCTAGGCATATCATACTCAAACTGCGGAAAACCAAACAGAAAGAATTCTTGAGACGAGGTAGAGAAAAAAAGAACTTACTATAGAGGATCAAGGGTAACAATTACCAAGATTTCTCTTCACAAGCGATGCTATCAAGAAAAGACTACAGTTAAATTTTTAAAGTATTGAAATGGAAAAAACCCAACAACAACAACAAAAACACTACCACCAACCTAGAATTCTGTAGCCAGGGGGAGAAAATCCTTCAACAGTAATGAGAAATAAAGACTTTCTCTGACAGACAAAAACTGATGGAAATTTGTCACGCAGATCTACTTTGCAAGAAATATTAAAAGAAGTTCTTCTGGGAAAAGGAATATGATATAGGTCAGAAGCTTTGGCCGACATAAAGAAAGGGAGTAACACAAGGAGTAAATGAAGATAAAATAAAACCTTTTATTTTTATTATTTTCAACTGATCAAAAAAGATAACTATTTCTTCAAAATAATAATATAACAGCAATGCATCCAGTGATTATACATTATGGATAAGAGAAATAAATGGCAGAAATGGTATACTTGCACTGTTACGAGATACTTGCGCTAACCGTGAAGCAGGATGATGTTATTTGAAAGAGGACTTGAATATGTTGGAAAAGTATAACGCAAATGCTACAGAAACCACTAGAAATTTTTCAAAACTATAACTGATATGCTAAAGAGGACAGAAAACGGAATAACATTAAATCTTGAATTAAAAGTAAAGAAGGCAGAAAAAGAGCAGGGGATTAAAAAAGAAACAAAGAGTAAGCTCAATGAGTAGAAAACAGTTACAAATATGGTCAACGTTAATCCAACTGTATCAATAATCACTTTTAATGTGAATGGTCTAAATATACCAATTAAAAGGTAGAGATTGATAAAAGAATGAAAACAAAGGTGACCTAACCCTATGCTGTTTATAAGAAACCCAGTTTAAATATAAAGACATGAAATGATTAAAAGTAGAGGGATGGATACAATAGCTGGTCATGGAAGCAACCTAAATGCCCATCGACAGATGAATGGATAAAGCAGATGAGATACATATATACAATGGAGTATTACTCAGCCATAAAAAGGAACAAAATTGGGTCATTTGTAGAGACGTGGATGGACCTAGAGTCTATCATGCAGAGGGAAGTAAGTCAGAAAGAGAAAAACAAATATCGTATATTAATGGATACATGTGGAATCTAGAAAAATGGTACAGTTGAACCGGTCTGTAAGGCACAGATAGAGACACAGATGTAGAGAACAAATGTATAGACACCAAGGTGGGCAAAGCGGGGGTGGGATGAATGGGGAGATTGGGATAGAAATATACACACCAATATGTACAAAATAGATACCTAATAAGAACCTGCTATATAAAAAAAATAAAATAAAATAAAATTCAAAAACAAAAAGTAAAGGGATGGAGAAAACTCTACCATGCTAATATGAGTGGAAAAAAACAACATCTGCTCTAGCTATATTTATTTCAGACAAAGCAGTATTCACAACAAGAAAGTCAGGAATAAAGATGGGCATTACTTAATGATTAAGTGGCCAATTCTCAAAGAAATCATGGCAACCCTTAATGTGTATGCACCAAAAAATTCTGTTAAGATACACGAGGCAAACACTGATGAGACACATCTACTCTTATAGAAGGAGATGTCAACATATCTCTTTTCATAATTGACAAATCCACTAGGCAGAAAATCAGTAAGGTGCAGTTGAACTGAAAAGCAACATCAATTAACTAGATCTAAATGACATTCATAGAATACTTGACAAAAGCAGAAAGCACATTATCTTCAAGTCCACATGGAACATACACCAAGATAGATCACATTCTATGCCATAAAACACACATCATCAAACTTAAAAGAATATAAATGATACAAAGAATGATCTCATTCTGCGATGGAAATAAACTAGAAACTGATAACAAAAAAGTAGCAAGAAAATCAAGGGTATTTGGAGATTAAACAATATACTTCTAAATAACACATGGGCCAAAGAGTAAATCTAATGAGAAATTTTAAAATATGTTTAACTAAATGAAAACAAAATTACAACTTATCAAAAGTTGTGCAATATAGCAAAACCAGTACTTAAAGGGACATGTATAGCATTGAATGTCTATACTAGAAAAATCTAAAATCAATAATTTAAGCTTCTACCTTAGTAAACTGGTGAAAGAAGAGAAAAAAAAGCAGAGGAAAAAGAAATAATAAATCAAAGCAGAAATCAATGACACTGAAGAAAGGGAAAAAATAGAGAAAAAACAGCAAAACCAGAAGCTATTTCTTTGAACATATCCAAAAGAAAAAACAAGAGAACATTCTAACCAGGGTACTCAAGGAAAATAAAAAGAGAGAAAACACCAATGAAATCGCTAATAGCAGAAATGAAAGAAGGGCCATCACTAGTGATTGCATGGACATTAAAAGGATAATAAATGAATGTCATAAACAACTCTAGGCCTACAAATTTGAAAAGTTAAATCGACAAATTACTTGAGGATACAATTTCCCAAAACTATACAAGGATAAATAGATAATCAGAATAGGTCTGTATCTATTAAAGAAATTTAATCTATAATTAATAAGCTTCCAATAAAGACAGCACCAGGCCCAGATGATTTCACTGATGAATTCTAACAAAAATTTAAGGAAGACATGAAAACAATTCTCTACAATCTCTTCCAGAAAACAGAAGCAGAGGGGACACTTCCTAATTCATTCTATGAGGTCAGCATCACTCTAATGTCAAAACCAGAAAAAGAAATTAAAAGAAAGGAGAATTGACCACCAATATCTCTCATGAACATAGATGCAAATTCCCCAACAAAATATAAGCGAAACAAATCTAACAATGTATAAAAGGAATTATATACCACAACTAAGTGGACTTTATTTCAGGTGTGCAACATTTGAAAATCAGTAAGGATAACTCATCATATCACTAGGCTAAAGAAAATAATCACATTATCATATCAATAGATGAAGAAAAAAATTTGATAAAATCCAATACCCATTCATCATAAAATTTCCCAGCAAACTAGAAGTAGAGAGGCATTGGCTCAGCTTCATATACTGAATAGAACATGTAAAAAAAAAAAAAAACAACAACAGGTAAAACATCCTACTTCATACTGAGACGATAGATGCTCTCACACTAAGATCAGGAACGAGGCTAAGATATCCCTTCTCACCATGCCTATTCAACACTGGACTGGAAGTCCTAGCCAATGCAATAAGATAAGAGAAGGAAGCAAAAGATATACAGATTTGAAAGGAAAAAATACAACTGTTTTTGCTCACAGATGACCTAATTGTCTATGTAGGAAATCTCAAATCATCAATCACAAAAAACTCCTGGTATCAATAAGTAAAGGTTAATATTCAACAGTCAATTGTTTTCCAATAAACAAATGGAATTTGCAATTGAAAAACCTAATGCCATTTACATTACCACCAAAAAAAGATTGATTATAAATAATTCTTAGAAAAATATGTATAAGATTCATATGAGAAATACAAATGTCACTGAAAAAAATTAAAGAAGATCTAAATAAATAGAGAAACACTCCATGTTCATGGATAGGAGGATGCAAGATTGTTGAGATGTCAGTTACTCCCAACTTGATTTATATACCCAAAACAATTCAGCTCAAAACTCCAGCAAGGTATTTTGTAGATAGTAACAAACAATCTAGAGTTTATATAAAAAATGAAAAGATCCATAATAACCAACTCAAATCAATACTGAAGAAGATCAAAGTCAGAGAACTGATATTACTGGATTTAAAAATGGACTTTAAAGCTACAATAATGAAGACCACATACTATTAGCAAAAGAAGAGACAAATAGACCAAGGCACAGAATAGAAAACCTAGAAACAGACCCCCTCATACAGTCAACTGATCTTTAACAAAGGAGCAAAGGCAATTCAATAGAGAAAGGAGTCTTTTAACTCACAGTGCTGGGACAACTAGACATCCACATACAACAAAAAAGAATGCTGATACAGACTTTACATGTTGCAAAACAATTAACTCAAAATGGATCACAGACCTAAATGGAAAACTCAAAATTAAAAAAAATCCAGGGACTCCCCTCACGGTCCAGTGGTTAAGACTGCACTTCCACTGCAGGGGGCATGGGTTTGATCCCTGGACAGGGAACTAAGATCCTGCCTGCCATGTGGAGTGGGAAAAAAAAAAAAAATAGAAGGTAATATAGGAGAGAGTCTTGGGTTTGGCAACGAGATTTTAGACACAACACCAAAAGCACAATCCATGAAAGAGAAAAATGATAAGCTGAACTTCATTAAAATTAAAAACTTCTACTCTGTAAAGGGTACTATTAAGAGAATGAAAAGACAAGCCGCAGACTGGGAAAAAATAATTGTAAGAGACATATCTGATAATAAACGTGAATCAAAAATATACAATGAACTCTTAAAAAACTCAACAATAAGAGAACAAAAAAGTCAATTTAACAGTGGTTAAAAGAGCTGGACAGACGCCTCACCAAAAATATACACAGATGGCAAATAGCATACGAAAAGATGATCAACATCACGGGTCTTCAGGGACTTTGGGATTAAAACAACAATGAGATACCTATCAATATGGCTAAAACAAAAACAAACACCTGACAATACCAAATGCTGGCAAGGATGGGGACCAATAGGAACTCTCATTCAGTGCTAAAGGGAATGCAAAGTGATAGAGACACACTGGAAACTGTCTGGAAGTTTCTTTTAAGCTAAACATAATCTTATCACATGATCTAGCAATTAAACGCCTAGGTATTTACTCAAAAGAGTTGAAAACTTATGTCCACCCAAAAGCCTTCAAACAAATGTTAATAGTACACTAATTCATAGCTGCCAGAAACTGAAATCAACCAAGATGACCTTCAGCAGATGAATGGGTACACAAACTGTGGCAGTCCACATGACGGAATGCTATTCAGCCACGAAAAGAAATGACATTTCAAACCACAAACAGATATAGAGAAACTTAAATGTATATTGATTAGCAAAAAGAGCTAGTTTAAAAAGCCTACTTATTGAGTTATTTGTAGTGAGGTGGATGGACCTAGAGTCTGTCATACAGAGTGAAGTAAGTCAGAAAGAGAAAAACAAATACCTTATGCTCACACATACATCTGGAATCTGAGAAAAAAAAATGGTCATGAAGAACCTAGGGGCAAGACGGGAATAAAGATGCAGACCTACTAGAGAATGGACCTGAGGATATGGGGCGGGGGAAGGGTAAGCTGTGACAAAGTGAGAGAGTGGCATGGACATATATACACTATCAAATGTAAAATAGATAGCTTGCGGGAAGCAGTCGCATAGCACAGGGAGATCAGCTCGGTGCTTTGTGACCACCTAGAGGGGTGGGAAAGGGAGGGTGGGAGGGAGGGAGACGCAAGAGGGAAGAGATATGGGAACATATGTATAACTGATTCACTTTGCTATAAAGCAGAAACTAACACACCATTGTAAAGCAATTATACTCCAATAAAGATGTTAAAAAATAAATAAATAAATAAAAGCCTACATACTGTAGCATTCCATCAATATTGTATTCTGGAAAAGGAAAAACTTCAGAGAGAGTAAAAAGTTCAGAGTTGTCAGGGGCTCAAAGTGAGGTTTTGAGGGATGGACAGGTGGAGCACGGGGGATATTTAGGGCAGTGAAACTCTTCTGCATGATGCTCTGTTGGTGAGTAGATGACGTCATGCCTCTGTCAACCATTATAGAACTGAAAAGCACAAAAAGTGAAATGTGTTATAAACAGTGGACAATAGTCAATAATAATGTATCACTATTAGTTGATCAATTATAACAAATGAACTTGTATCTACTGAACCAATACAAGATGTTAATAATAGGAGAATCTAACTGGAAGAAGAGAGTGGCTGTATGGGAACTCTCTGTACTATCTGCTTAATTTTCTGTAGTCCTAAATCTGTTCTTTAAAAAAGTCTATTAATTTAAAAACTGGAAAAAAAACCTGGACAAGAACACATAGCCAGTACAGAGCTATATACAACAATAGCAAATAAATAAGAGTCATGAGTAATGAAAAGCAAAAGATAACAATGCTAATAATTTGATCCTCTAATTAAAGATCTAAGGGAATAGGCACAGAGAATAGTCAAATATATAAAGAACTTCAGAAACCTGGTGGAAAAAAAGATCACCACAGCAAAATCAAGAGACTGGCCTGAAACAGTCAACAATTACTTAGATCATGTTAATCAAAAATACACCAAAGACAAAAGCAACAATATAAAAAACATACCTAGAAGGAAACCATACAAAAATGTACATAATCTACATGGAGGCAACAATAAGAATTTCCTGATAGACTTTGGAAAAAGAAGTCTCAACCAGAATAGTATGTTATGTGTATTCATGAGGAACAGATATTGTAAGAATATCGATTTTCCTTAATTCTTTTACAGATTTAGTACCTTATCCATAGCAGCTGATGATAATCAAACATGGGCTACTGTTTCCTGTACCCAAAATGAACCATGGAAAAATTATAGAAGGAATAAAGAAAAAAACATTAACAAAAGCAAAAACACAAAACTGAATAATCCCTGAGGGACAATAAGTCTTCACTGAACAAGAACCTGAGTGTGGGCAGGTAGGGGGATGCCCTGAATTCGAGACAGGTCTGTAGCCTGCAAGAGAGGCAGATGACAGGGTTGACTGGAGGAAAGCCTTTAAACTTGAGCCCTGGATTCTTCCGCTGTGCTCTGGGACCATGAATCTCCACTGCTTCACTGAAGGAATCTGAGGCAGCATTTCAGAGCCCACATGCCAGGATGGCACCAAAGGTTGGTGTTGTTTGAAACAGAATGAGTCCAGAGGCTGTGCAATAACCACATGAAACCTCTTTAGAGGATCAGGACTGACCTTTTAAAAAAATTAATATTATGATCAAACATAAGGAATGGAAAGAATGAATCACACTTAACAAGGGTAGGTGTTCTTTCATGAAAAAATGCATATACACACACACACTTGTTAGAGATATAAATATATTTCTTAGTATGAATGAGGGTCAAAAAATAAAAGTGACCACACTGGACTGAGCAATGTGAGATAATATAAAAGAGCTAGGTCTCACAAAATCCTGTAGCTTAGCCTCTTCTCCTCAGAAAGTAGATCTTTTAGAGTAGAAGGTTCCCCAAAGTCTAAGTATGGCTGGCGAACAAACGCTATGGGCCAGTGTGCCTTTTCTTTTACAGCCCACCATGTGTCCTGGGACCCCGCCTTACACTGCAACTTTCCCGTCTGGTATGTAGCCTGGGACTCATCCATTTTCTGCAAGGTTTGCAGGGAAACAGCTCAGAGCTTTCAGAGAGTTAGTATTTCCCAGGAAGTCTTTAAAGAAGCAGCCAAGAGGAGGACACCCTACTCCATGCCTCACACCTTGAGGAATGACGCGACAACCCACCCCAGAATAGAGGAACCCGCACAGAGCCCCGCCCCCGCTTTCGCTCCTGGGAAACCCAGGGCAGAGCTGTCACCATGAGGTACTGACTGACTTCCACCTCCAGGGTCTCAGGTCTCTGGAGGGGAGAGGAGACGCTGAGAGTGAAAGGAGGACGCTTAGAATTGCAGGAACGTGCCTCCCTAGAACAAAGGAGACATCATAGAACGCCTGCTACAATCCGACGCGTGCTAAAAGGCTAGCGGCAAAACTGTTAGGCCCAACGCACCGTCAGTTTTGCCTCGGGGTCTCAGGGAATGAAGACGTTGATCTGAGGCTGGTGGTCTCAGATCAACAGAGGAAAACATCCCAGGCTTTACCTGGCGTCGAGAGGAGACTGAGCGAGGACTGAAGGCACGCTCAACCCGGCACACACACTTGCTGTCCCTGCGGTCCACCCTGGGAGGCCCCGGGCAGGGCTGTCAAACTCCGGCGGGGGCCGGGGATGGGGGGCGGCTTGGCCTGGTGGGGGTGGCAACATGAGCGACGACTGAAAACCCTAACAAAGGGGGTGGCAACATGAGCGATGACTGAATCTAAGTGTATGAATGATATTGTGGAAACGCAACGCTGGCTGACTGTGGATCTGAGGCTCGTAAGCAACACAAGCCGGGCTCTGGGAGAGGAGGCGGCGGAGCGGGGCAGGTCTGATTTTCTGTTTCGTGCAGCCAGCTGAAGGCTAAGTGCAGCTCTAGATGGCGTGAAGCATGCCTGCATCCGCGAGCAAAGGAACTAGCTCCTTGGGACTCATTGAAGTATAAAAGTTTATAATTTTACAGCAGTTGAAATACTGACATCAATATTAAACCCATCAACCCCTGCTCCTGTTGTCAGCTCTGGAAGGCCCCAGCAGGGGTGGCCCGCTAAGGCTCTCCCTCATTTCCTCCTGGGATGGGGGGTGGGGTTTAGGGAGGGAAGGCCATTGGTGGAAGGAGTTTAGCTTCAGAGCGGTAAAGGGGAGGATGGCCGGGCCCTGCCAACAGTTGACAAGATGATCCTAAATGTGAACTGAGAGGATTATAGAGGGGACCACACAGAGCCTAGACCTGCCAGCCCAAGGCACACTGACTTCTCTGCAGGGGTCTCAGGGGACAGGCTGATCAGAAAAGGAGCCCTTTGGGTCCTAGTGCAGTGACCTCACAGAAAACTGCAGAGGCGGCCTTGGTTAAAGCCAGGGAGGAATCTCCCCGCTGAAGGTGCTCACAGCATCTCCTTGTCCCTCCCCCAGGTGCCCTCGTTGCCTGCCTTCCTGCCCACACTCCCGCCTGCTGGCCCTGACCTGTGTCATCATGCCTCGGGGCCGGAAGAGCAAGCGCCGTGCCCGCGAGAAACACAGTCAGGCCCGGAGTGAGGCTCAGCGTCTCCAAGATGCTCAGGCCCCTGCAGCAGAGGAAGAAGAGTCTCTCTCCTCCCCCACCCCTCCTCTTGGTGGTAATCTCCAGAGCTCCCCTGCTTCTGGGTCAGGTAGAAGATCCCAGGGGTCTCAGAGAGCCCCATCCACTACCACTACTTCTGCAGGTGTTTCATGCACAAGATCTGATGAAGGTGCCAAGAGCCAAGATGAAGAAAAACCAAGCACCTCTCAGGCATCACTCAGCACTGATTTTTCCTGCAGAACCGTTGTAGACCAGAAGGCAATTCTGTTGGTGCAATTCCTGCTGTGCAAGTATAACATGAGAGAGCCCATTACAAAGGAGGGTATGCTGAAGCATGTCATCAAAAAGTACAAGGAACAGTTCCATGAGATCCTCAGGAGAGCCTCTGAGCTGATGGTGCTGGCCTTTGGCATTGATGTGAAGGAAGTCGATCCCACCAGGCACTGCTACGCCCTTGTCAGCAAATTTCAGCGCATCAGTGATGACAGGATGAGGGGTGAGGAGATCATGCCCAAGACCGGCCTCCTTATGACAGTCCTCTGTGTGATCTTCATGAAGGGCAACTGCGCCACTGAGGAGGATATCTGGGAAGTACTCAATGTGATGGGGATATATGCTGGAAAGAAGCACTTCATCCATGGGGAGCCCAAGAAGCTCATCACCAAAGATTTGGTGCAGGAAGGGTACCTGGAGTACCGCCAGGTGGCCAACAGTGATCCTCCACGCTATGAGTTCCTGTGGGGCCCGAGAGCCCACGCTGAAACCAGCAAGATGAAAGTCCTTGACTTCTTGGCCAAGATTCATGATACGGTCCCCAGTGCCTTCCCACTCTTGTATCAAGAGGCTTTGAGAGATGAGGAAGAGAGAGCCCAAGCCAGATTTGCAGCTATGCTTCTCACTGGTGCCGTGGCCAGTGAGCGTTCCGGGGCCGACTTCCAGGGCAGCTTCTCGCACCTGTAGTGAAATCTGAAGCACCTTCCTGCAGCAGTGTAGGGGCTGAGGTGGTGGTGGAGGGATCACAGTGAATAGCATATTAGAATAACTTACAGATTTATGTTTTGTTGTTGAAGGTTTTCAAATGTTGCTTCTTCTTTAAAAAAGTTTAATTAGCTTCAGAATCTAAGTATATGAATGATATTGGTTACATACTTAATGCTGTTTATGAAGTTTAAGAGTAATAGTTTTGCCATTTTATTAAACAAATAGGGTAACGTTCCATCTTTTTTAGTGACTTGGAACAAGAAAAGATAGCATTGTAATAGGCATTTCCTTAGAAATGTGAAAGAAATTAGCAGTAAAATAGTTGGGATGAAAAAATAGAGAAAAATGTAAAAGATGATCAATTCTCGGTTTCCCTTATTCCTTGTATTTTGCTGTTCTGTAAAATAAAAGTTATACACCTGAACTTGCTTTGTTTATTCAATAATATAGGAGAAATAAAATCATAATAAATTGTTCACTTTTTTTCCCCTCAAACATTAGTTGAGCATCTGCTCTTTGGAAGGCTCCATGGTAGTATGGGGGGTGGTAAGAAAAAGAAGACTGAGCCTTTTCCCATTGAATTAGAGTCTAGCAGCAGCTAACATATAAGGAAGATGGTGAGATGCCCTCTAAGACAAAAAAGACAAGCAAAAAAAAGGATGAGGGGGAGGGGGAGGGCCAGATGAGAGCACTTAAGTATAAACGTCCTGAGGCAAGACAACTTGGAGCCTTGGAAAAACCTCAAGTCCTTCAGTGAGAGGTAATTTTCAGTTAAGATGGGTGGTGGGTCAGAGGAGGGTGTGTGAGGGTGGTGAGCAAGGGCCAGACCCTTGCGTGGTGTGTCTCAGAGTTGAGAAACTGAGCCTCCGATGGAGAACTGCTTTTAGCGGTTATTTTGGGATCATGGATTAACCAGAGAGAAATCTCCACGCAGGGAGGGAGTGGAAGGTACCCTGTGCTCTTGTCCCAGTGCACAAACTAGGTGTTTTATCCACATCATCACCAAGGAGATTCTGATAAATAAGGGTGATACTTCCTTGAGGTGGGATGCCAAGAAGCCACTGTGCCCATATCCTACTCTTTAACCTGGACTGGGAGAAACAGAGCCTGCTCCATTAGTAGGGTATTTTAACTGGGTTAATGTGAGTAAAATTTGGCGACCCCTATGGGAGGGCTTGATTTTGGTAGGAGTTAAATGAATGAAAATAGGGGTGATTTGGATCCAAGGGCAGCTGGGAGGGAGAGAAGGAGTTGGTTCTTGACACACATTTAGCTTTGAGTTGCATCCAGATGGGGAGGATTCCCCAACATCCAAATTAAATAATACATCCTCTAAGGGGCATGACTTACTGAGGTATATTTTCTTGTTAAGCAGAATTTTTGGCTGACTTGATGTTCAGTGTCCTATAGCACTGCATATTCTCAGATATCTCCTGGTTTAAAACAACAGCAAAACAAAACAAAACTTCTCGGCAGGAGGGTTGGTATTATCTGGGTCAAAAAATCATGGCAAAAATTGCCACTCTTTAAAGTTTCAATGCACACCAGTCACTGTGCCAGGTGTTTTGCATACATTATACACATTCCAACAGTCCTAGAAGACAGAGCTTATCAAACTCCCTTCATTGAGGAAGAATCCAAGGCTCACAGAATTTGGTAATGTGCTGAGTTCACATAGCTAGTGACAGGGCAAAACTAAAGCCCTGGTCGAAATTCCTCCAGAGCCCATACTGTTCCACTCCTCCCAGCCTGAGGCAGCCCTTCTGTCTCTTAATTCATTTCTCTTCTCACTGCTCCATGATGTCTCTCAGGCAATAAGAAAGAGGAACTTGTAGCCAAAATATTAAAAGCAGGCCTAAAGAAGGAAGGTGAACATGAGAATCAGACACCATTTGGGGATTGTCTGTGGGCTTCGTTTACCTAGGATCCTCCTGCCCCTTGCCCTAGGCTTCCCTGAGAGCTGATTGCCCCGGTCCCGGCACGGGGGTCCAGTCCCAGCACTTTGCGGCATCACAGCGCCCTGCCCCTGGGTCTTCCCCAGTGTGCCCTCGTGTCCAGACTGGAAGCTGACCTGCTGGCCAGCTCTTCTCTGCATCTTCCTCTGGAGGCTGCACTCAGCTCCCGGAGGAACGGACAGCCCATATGCCCTGCCCTCCCCTGACTCGGAGCATCCCGACTCCCCGCAGATCCCGTTCGTCACCGTGGACCCCTGGGACAGCAGCTGCCCTTTCCATGTATCTGTTCACTTCAGACAGTGACGTTTACACACCTCCTCATCCCCACTGGGTGCCTCCACCACATTCTCAGTGTTTGCAAACCTGCTGGTGATGAGACTCTGATTTGGCTCAGAATCTACTGGTTGTTAGGGTAATAACCCTGAAGTTAGAGAGGAGGTTTTGGAAACCACCCTGGCATTTGCAGTAGAATTTTAATGGGCTGAATTATTTGAGATTGGCCACTGACCACATACCAATGGTTGAGTTTACCTTTTTGGTCAAAACCAAAGCCTCCTCCATAAGAAGTAGATGAGAAAAGATCATCTACATAGACAGAACTCCTAAAAACTCAGGTGTACTTCTAGGAGGTGGAAAATGGTTCTGTGGCAGATGTGCCATCCTTGATAAGAAAAGAAAAAGTCAACATTCTTCCACTGCCTCTTGTCTCTATGTTTGCCCCTGAGGAAAATTTTGGTTTTAAGTAATAGTACAAATGCTCTTACTGCCCCCAGATTCTAATAGTATGGATAACTCACAATTCCCCTTCCCTATCACATTCCTCTAGAAGTCATCCCTCTCCTCAGAAGCAACCACAATTAAAATTTTGTGTTATTTTAAAATTGATTCTAGACTTTTCCTTACATAGATGTGTTATAAAAATACATTGTGAGTTTCTTAATATACATGGATAACAGTGTACATATTGTCCTGTCTCCTGCCCTTGTCACTTACTAAAACGAATGCAGGGTCTTTCCCTGAGAGCACATATAGATTCATCTCACTCTTTTAACTGCTCCTAAGTATTCTGAAGTGTGTATGTGCCATAATTAATTTAAACATTCTCCTCCTGATGGACACATAAATTATTTCCCATTTGTTGCTATGATTAATAGAACTTGTATCAACATTACTGAGCATGAATTCTTGGGCAAATATGTGTGTTTTCTTATAGGAAATACATAGCAAAGTGCAAACTGGATTGAATTGGAAAGAATGTGATGATTGTAAATTTTTATGAATATTGCTGATACTCTGTTCAAATAAAGCTGTACTGATTCATATTCTCACATATTAACGTATGTAATTTGCACTCTCACAGGCATTTTATTGTATCAACCTTTTAAATTTTGGCCAAACTTTTAGGTGAAAACATATTGTCTCACTGTTATTTTAATTTCCAGGTTTTCTAAGTAGGCTGAGCAGAAAATTAACTTAAGCCCTCATCCATAGAAAGTGGGATCTCTTCAGTGATGCTTTGAGTATCAGAATTCCTCTGGGCATGCTTTAAAATTCTGAAATGTCAATAAGATTTTTCTCTTTACTTTGAGAAAGAAGAATTTGATCAGACCGACCAGGTGTCAGTGAAAGGGTTCAGACAGAACACCCCCAGCCAGTGAGGAACATTAGAAAGAACCGGGGAGAGAGCAGTGACCAGAGTCCATGAGAGGGAATATGAAGTCCAGAGAGGCCAGAATTTCACGACACAACCTGTTATCTAACTGGTCTATAGCAGCTATAAACATTTTAGACTTAGGGCCTCTTATTCCAACTTAAGCCTTCCCCAGAAATCCAATCTGTGATTTGAAGGCAGTTAGGATGCTGTTATGGTAGCCATTATTTTTGGACTACATTCATCCTATTCCTACAGCTTAGACTTGTCTGAAACTGTACCAAATTACTTGGGGTGTTCAAAGAGGATGCTCCCCTCTGGCTGTTCAATATTTAAAAGTCTCCCAGCCATGTTTGTCTTCCAATAGTTGTTCAGCTCACTGCTCTCCAGTATTTTTTTTAACTCCCCTGGTAGTTGCCCTTTGCCCAGTCCCATGGAGTCCTGCCCTTTACGTGAGCAGCTTAATGTTCAGTGAAAGACCCAAGGGGACCTTCTACAGATTTCTGGAGCATTAACTCCACCCAGCTCTCTTCTCTCCACCAACTTGCTCTGCAAATTTCAGCAGCTTTACTATTCCCAAACTCTACTTACTGTATCCTCAGTTCAATGAGTCCACCACGCTCTGTTGTGGCTTATCCTCCTTGCACTACAGTCTACACATTGCCTCTAAGCAGAAATGCGGGGTCATTTGGGGAGCCTACCTCATCTGTTTTCCTACTTTTTGGGATCATAATCTTGTGCTGACTGTTTTCCAGTCACTTCATATATTCTGCCTATTTTGAAAGTTGTTTACAGCAACTAACGTGGAAGTCCTCCTGAATTTTTTATAATGGCAATTTTTTTAATGAGTATAAAAAAATAAATTTTATTATTTTTATCTGCTTTTCCTCCAGCTTAAACTACATGTATATTTTTGGAAGCTTGAGTTCCTAAGAAAATTCCACAATTTCCACTATACCAGCTCCCACAATGTGACTGAGTGAGGTTAATCAACGTCCTACTCCCATAAGGAAATTAATTTTTATCCTTGCGGATTCTGAACAAGCAGACCTCTAGGAACTTAAAAAGCAGGTGCTTTCATTAGGATCCTTCTAATATGGGGAAAATGCAGCCATCATCCATTAAAACACAATCCAGTTTGGGTACAGGTACTCTTCAGGCTTTCCAAGTTCTCCACTTGACTACCAGACAACGCCACCAGCTTTTCTGGCAACCCAGCCTCTCCAGCTGCACCAAAAGTGGGATTCACAAAACTGAAGATAAAGCATTTCTGACCTTTCTTCCTGGAAGTTAGGAGGCTCTCTGGGTAAGAAAGGTAAGGAGGTTTTGCATCAAGCTTGCCTTAACAAGGAGTACTGGGGGAGGGACTGCTAAATCTACCCAGTGCACACTTGTGTCGATGGTATGAGTGTATAGCGTATACTTATCCATCACCACACAAGAAAGATAAGAGTAAACTTATAAATCAATCTGGACCAAGCCCCTCAAAACAGAGGCGAATTTCATGAACCAAGGCCACTGCCTGTCGTAAAAACCTCAGTTCACCTAGGTCCTTTCCTGAGGAACCATATTAATCTCCTGATTCAAGAGGCACCTTGGCCAGGACAGAGGACAGAGGGGAAACGTAACTTCTGGGTAGGGCAATGCCACATGGAGTTTAGAGGTTGTGATTTACACTACAGTACAAGAAGATGGCAGGGTCACTAATACTTAGAGCTGGAAAGAGCCTTGGCTGGACGACACTCCTGGAGCATCTTTACTAATGCAGCTTAATGGCGGTTGCCCAGATGTCGTTGCTGGGGAGCGGGGGAAGAACCCATCCTTGGGGAATGGGGTTGCCTTTGGGATGATCAGATGGCACCAGGTACTGATCCCAATCATGTCTTATCTGGATGAGCGCTGGCAGCGAGTGCTTAGCCTGGAGGTAATACTGCCGGAAAGGCTGCAAGAGGTGAGCAAGTGGGAACTCATCTGGATCCCCAAATAACTTGGACTCAATTTCACGCTTCTGTAGTAAAAATTTCTCTTTTTCTTTCCTCTGTTTCTTCTCTAATTCTCTTTTCCTCTCTTCCTCTTGTTCTCCTTCCAACATAACTCTGAGGGCTCTCTCTTCAGCTTCATATAATTCAGAGCGTTTTTTAATGAGTTTTCTCAGTCGCTGAAGGTGATGCTCAAAGGTCTCATCTGCTGAGGCTGGAGGAGAGACCCCTTTCCTTGCTGCAGCCTCTTTCCTGAGTTTCCTCAATTTCTCCAAGGCCCGAAGAATGTCCACCATTCTTTTGGTGTCTGCTTGTTTTTTCCTCACTTCAGATAGGACACCAGCAGCAGCAGCAGCTTTAAGTTCCTGCTCCCGCTTCTTCTCCTCCACCTCCTGCACGCACTTGACCCTCCAGCGGTCAATCTGCTGCTCGCGCTCCGCTGCCCGCGTGGCCTCCCCCTCCAGCTCGGCCTCGCGTTCCCGGGCCCTCTCGCGAAGCCGCAGCCGGCGGCGCCGGACCCTCTCCAGCCTGCGCCGCGCCTCGCCCACATAGGCTGCCTGGGTCAGGAGCTGAAGTCGCTCGGCCAGCTCGGCGCGTAGCGGCTGTGCCTCCGCATGCAGCTGTGCCCAGGCCACGCCGTCAGCCTCGGCCTCGCGCAGCGCATGGCCCAGGTCGCGCAGCCGCCGCACCAGGCGCAGGGACCCGCGCAACCGGGCCCGCACCTCGCCCAGGTTGGGGCCGGCGGGCGCGCGCGGAGGCACCGGGCAGCCGGCCCGCCGCGGGGTTCCGAACACCGCCTCTAGCCACTGCCGGTCGCGCAGGCGCTGCAGGGCCGCGTCCCCAAGCACGTCGTACGGCGGCGGTGCTTCAGGCCAGCGCGGGCTCCAGGGCGGCCCCGGGCCTGGAGGCGGCGGCCGCGGGCGCTCACCGGCGTCGTTCCCTAGGAAGGGCCGGCACTGGGGCGGCGGGGGTATAATGACAATTTTTAAAAACGTTTTATTTGAAACTACTTTTAGACTTATAGAAAAGTTGCAAAAATAGTGCAGGGAGTTTATCCCTCATCCAGCCTTGTCCAATGTTAACATCTTAGGTAACCATCATACGAGTACTAGAACAAGGTAATTATTTTTGTCTTAGTAGCATTAACCAAACTAACTACCTCATTTAAACTTCATAATTTTTTCCACTATTATCCTTTCTAAAGATCCTAATCAGTGTCCCACATTGCGTTTAGTTGTTATTTCTCCCTGGACTCCTACAATCTACAATAGTTCCTCAGTCTTTCCTGCTTTTTCAATACACCGTCAGCCCTGAAGAGTATTGATCAGTTATTTTGCTGAATGTCCATCACTTTAGGCCTATCTGGTATCTTCTCGTTACTGGACTGAGGTCATAGTTCCTTGAAAAGAGAACCACAAAGGGTCTTCCTTGGTGGCACAGTGGTTAAGAATCCGCCTGCCAATGCAGGGGACACGGGTTCGAGCCCTGGTCCAGGAAGATCCCACATGCCACGGAGAAGTTAAACCTGCGTGCCACTACTGGGCCTGCGCTCTAGAGCCCACGATCCACAACTACTGAAGCCCGTGTGCCTAGAGCCCGTGCTCTGCAACAAGAGAAGCCACCGCAATGAGAAGTCCATGCACCGCAACAAAGAGTAGCCCCCGCTCCCTGCAACTAGGGAGAAGTCCGCGTGCAGCAACGAACACCCAACGCAGCCAAAAATAAAATAATTTATTTTTTTAAAAAAAGGAGAACCACAGAAATGGTGCCATTTCTTTCAACAGTGCACCAATATCACAGGGTTCCTGATTTCAATGCATCTTACTACTGGCAACAATGACCTTGATCACCTGGTCAAAATGATCTCTGCTGGGCATTTCCACTGTAAAGTTACTATGATTTCTCCTGTAGTCAACAAATATCTTGCAGGGAGATAATTTGAGACAGTGCAAATATGTTCTCTCCTCAGATGCACTGATTGTATCACCCATTAGTAGATTAAGTATGCAGTAATCACCACTGTGATATATGCCTAATAGTGGCTTCCATTTCCCTTTTTTAAATACTTATTAATTGCAATTCCACTATGAGGAGGAGCTGTCGTGTCTCTTCCATCTACATATTTAATTATTTATATTGTTATGGACTCAGGAATTTTTTTTATTCTTTGGGTTATAATCCAATATTAGCATTATTTATTTTGTTGCTCAAAGCTTTGGCCATTAAGAGGTCCTTCTCCTAATGTTGTCTTCTTTCAACAATGCTCTCTTCCCTGTATCTTTTGAGAATATTCTTTTTTTTTTTCTGGTTCTACAAGATGTTCCAAGCTCATTTTGATTTTTTCCATCTCAGCCCTGAAAGAACCACCTTTCCAAGGATGCTTGGTTCCTTTTATAGAAGAATGATGCTTAAGAAACCAAGATCTTGTCTCTAGGTATGCTGATTACTACTGGAATCTCATTGTTTCTAGGCTCTCTCAGCAGCCAGGACTGGGAAATATTTGTGTATTAATCCATGTATACACACATATCTATTTTTATATCTGTGTGTGTGTGTATGTGTGTGTCTGTAATGAGTTTATACTAATACCTCAGATTCCAATTTAACACCATAGGAATCTTTTTAATCTCCCCAGTTTATTTAATTGTAATTTCTTTCTCCAATTGTAAGAAATCTTAGTTTTATTGTTAACAACTTATTTACTTATTTGTTCAATTCTAGTATTCACATAAATTAGTTTCAGAATGTCTTATCAATGCCTCTATGAGAAACATATTTACTGACTACATAACATTTGTGCACAGTTCTTTTCATTTTTATCCTTTTAGCATCCAGTCAAGTTATTGTTTTCTAAGGTTATTTGGGTTAGTTCTTTCCCCCTTACCTTCAGTATAGTTATGTTATTGATTTTTATTACCAGTAGTTTCATTTGTTAGTGTTTGTATCTCATGTTGGGTTTCTCCCACATCCTGATTGGTTTTAAATATTCATTTATTAATGGCAGCATTTCTTAACCAAGTATTTATTTCTATTGATTAATGCTTTACCAACAGACATCATCATACACACAGTAGATGACCTCATAATATCCATATCAGCTGGCCGTGATCATAAGGATGTGCCAAAAATATGCATCCAGATATTTAAATTAGAAAAATCTGTTTGTCTTGTGCATTCCAGGGGTACTTTGTTTATTCAGGTGAATGCCTCATGTTTATTCACTTTTTTCACATACTAATTCACATACAACGGCTAAAATGTTTTACATTGCTGCACATACCAGAGCTCAATCTGATCTTATGCACTGGGCTTAATTCTTGAAGGCAAGAAATTTAATGTCTCCATATGGCCATTAAAACCAGCTGAGGAACTACTATTTGTCATGATGTTGATGATGGGTCCTTTACTGCTTGTGTTTTTTTTTTATTATTATTGTTGCCAAGTAACTGAAAAACTCATGCAGCAATGCTGAGGATAAGACCTTTCCCTATTAAGAAGAAAAAGATGACAGCCTGCTGTGTGAACAATAGGGAAACTACCCTTATCATTCCCAGCACAAACACTTCATCAGTAGGGGTGCATCTTTACAAAAAAAAACTCTTTTAAATTTTTCTGTAAAATATTCTGTTCCTGTTCACTGACATGAAACTTTTAGAGCTTTTAAAGAAAAAATAATATGTTAACTGGCAGGAAAAAAAAGGAGATAAAAATCCAGAAAATGTATTACACATCTGTCTTTACCAAATAGTTGGTATCTTAAAACTTCACATTAGGAGAGATAGAAGCAGTTATTATTATCACATGGCATCTTGCCCCACTTAATTCCAGCAGAATAAGCCGCCTCCCACTGTGCTGTAGAGAAGGATAGTCTCAAGTCAGATCAAGGGCCAAGCTGTGATTATTGTGAAAAGAAGAGAAGAGGATTGCATACTCTTTTTTTAGCTATCTATCCTCTCAAGATATAATTTCCCATTTGAAATATTTCTACATGAATGTCAAAAAAGTATCAGATGGTAAAACAGTATCAATAGCTCAACTTTGTGAAAAATAGCCTTTGAAAATGGAGGTCCATGGAAACACAGTTACTAAGCTCTTTCAAACCAAATCTTCTTAGCATTCCACAGTGATTCCTTCAAGAATAAAATTACAGACTTAAACTCTCATCTGACATTTAATCCCTTTTTTATAAATAAGAATTAATTTTTTTCATATAACATGGAAATGTAGAAAATTTATGCTTTTAGATTTATCTTCATGACTTGGATATTATTAAAAGTTAGAGATTAATCTTGCTCTATCCTCGAATGGACAATATGATGCATATGTTTAACTGTATTATAAACAAGAATACTATAGGAATTTAATATGTATAGCAAAATTGATGTGTGCCTCTTTAAAGCAGATATTCACCTTTAAATGTTCCCATGTGCTAAAAAATACTGACATCTTTATTCATACAGCCTTTCCCAGGAATAACTAAAATTCTCCCTTTTCCATGCCCTCTAAAGAGGCAGTTGAATACCATGTGCTGGTTTATTATCAAACAAATGAACAAATATATGATACTGTATTTCGAAAAGTAACCCAAACTACTTATTGTACATATGATGAATAGAAATTAATTCTCCCCTCCTTCTGGGTATCTAAGTACATATTCTTTTACATAAATCACATATTAAAATATACAAGATAAAAATCTTTGAAAAGTTCTAACCTCAAATAAACAAAAATTAATAAATCCAGTATATATATATATATATATATATATATATATATATATATATTTTTTTTTTTTTTTTTTTTTTTTTTTTTTTTTGGCCACTCCGTGTGGCATGCGGGATCATACTTCTCGGACCAGAGATTGAATCCACATCCCCTACAGTGCAAACACAGTCTTAACCACTGGACTGCCAGGGAAGTCCCAAAAATAAATCCTGTATTAAGACCAGTAACAAAACATATTCAAGTCACGTGATCAATGACAGAATAAATGAGCTTATATTCATCTGTGATCCAATATTTCATTTCTCCAACCCAATTTTCAAACCAAGAACTGGAATTTTTTAAAGCACTTTATTGTGGTATGACTGACATACAAAAAACTGTGCACTTTTAATGTATACAACTTGATGAATGTAGAGGTAAGAATATATCAATGAAACCATCACCATGATTTATGCCATAAAGCTATCCATGACCTCCAAAAGTTTCCTACTGCCTTTTTATTTATAATAATTATTATTTTGTGATAAAATGCTTAATATAAGATTTACCCTCTTAACACACTTATAAGTATACAGTACAGCATTATTAACTATGCTGTACAGTAGATCTCTAGGTCTTATTCATCTTACATAAACAAAACTTTGTGCCCTCTAATATCTCCCAGTTTCCTTCTCCCTCCAGGCCCTGGCAAACATCATTCTTTTCTCTGCTTCTATGAGTTTGACTATTTTAGATTGCTCTTATAAGTAGTATCGTGTAGTATTTGTTCTTCTATGTCTGGCTTATTTAACTTAGCATAATGTCCTCCAGATCCATCCATGTTGTCACAAATGGCAGGATTTCCTTCCTTTTTAAACTTGAATAGTATACCATTTTATGTGTATACTTTATGTGTACATTTCTTCAAACCAAACTTGAAAACAGATTCTCCCTCACTAAAGAATAAGGATATCTGTTAGACCCTTTAAAATTGGGGGGGGGGGGGTGCTTCAAGATGGTGGACGAGTAAAACATGGAGATCACCCTTCTCCGCACAAATACATCAAAAATACATCTATGTGCGGAACAACTCCTAAAGAATACCTACTGAATGCTGGCAGAAGACCTCAGACCTCCCAAAAGGCAAGAAACTCCCCACGTACCTGGGTAGGGCAAAAGAAAAAAGGAAAAACAGAGACAAAAGAATAGGAATGGGATCTGCGCCTCTGAGAGGGAGCTGTGAAGGAGGAAAAGTTTCCACACACTAGGAAGCCCCTTCACTGGCGGAAACGGGGGTTGGGTGGGTGGGAAGCTTTGAAGCCATGGAGGAGAGCGCAGCAACAGGGGTGCAGAGAGGGCAAAGCAGAGAGATTCCCGCACAGAGGATCCGTGCCGACCAGCACTCACCAGCCCCAGAGGCTTGTCTGCTCACCCGCAGGGACGGGCGGGGGCTGGGAGCTGAGGCTCGGGCTTCGGAGGTCAGATCCCAGGGAGAGGACTGGGGTTGGCTGTATGAACACAGCCTGAAGGGGGCTAGTGCACCACAGCTAGCCGGGAGGGAGTCCGGGAAAAGTTTGGAGCTGCCGAAGAGGCAAGAGACCATTGTTTCAGGGTGCACGAGGAGAGGGGATTCAGAGCACCGCCTAAAAGAGCTTCAGAGATGGGTGCGAGTCACGGCTATCAGCGTGGACACCAGAGGCAGGCATGAAATGCTAAGGCTGCTGCTGCTGCCACCAAGAAGCCTGTGTGCAAGCACAGGTCACTATCCACACCTCCCCTCCCGGAGCCTGTGCAGCCGACCACTGCCAGGTCCCGTGATCCAGGGACAACTTCTCCGGGAGAACACATGGCACTCCCCAGGCTGTTGCAGCATTAAGCTGGCCTCTGCCGCCGCAGGCTCGCCCCGCATCCTCACCCTTCCTTCTCCATGGCCTGAGTGAGCCAGCGCCCCCTAATCAGCTGCTACTTTAACCCCCTCCTGTCTGGGCAGTGAATAGACGCCCTCAGGAGACCTACACACAGAGGCAGGGCCAAAACCAAAGCAGAACCACAGGAGCTGTGCAGAAAAAGAAGAGAAAGGGAAATTTCTCCCAGCAGCCTCAGGAGCAGTGGATTAAATCCCCACAGTCAACTTGATGTACCCTGCATCTGTGGAATACCTGAATAGACAATGAATCATACCAAAATTCAGGAAGTGGACTTTGGGAGCAAATGTAGACTTGGGGTTTGCTATCTGTGACTGACCTGTTTCTGATTTTTATGTTTACCATAGTATAGATTTTAGTACTTGATATCTTTGGTGGATTTGTTTATTGGTTTGGTTGCTCTCTTTTATTTTTATTACTTAAAAAAGTTTTTTTATTTTAATGATTTTTTAATTTTAATTATTTTACTTTATTTTATATTTTTATTTTTTAAAATTTATTTTCTTTCTTTTTTTCTACCTCTTCTTCTGAGCCATGTGGCTGAGAGGGTCTTAGTGTTCTGGGCTGGTGTCAGGCCTGAGCCTCTGATGTGGGAGAGCCGAGTTCAGGACATTGGACCACCAGAGACCTCCTGACCCCATGTAATACCAATAGGCAAGAGCTCTCCCAAGATCTCCATCTCAAAGCTAAGACCCAGCTCCACTCAACAGCCAGCAAGCTCTAGTGCTAGACACCCCATGCCAATCAACTCACAAGACAAGAACACAACCCCACCCATTGGCAGATGGGATGCCTAAAATCATACTAAGTTCACAGACACTCCAAAACACACCACTGTCTTTCTGGTGGGCCCTGCCCAGCAGAAAGACAAGATCCAGCCCTACCCACCAGAACATAGGCACTGGTCCCATCCAACAGGAAGCCTACACAAGTTCCTGAACCAACTTTACCCACTGGGGGCAGACACTAAAAACAATGGGAACTACGAACCTGTAGACTGTGAAAAGGAGACCCTAAACACAGTAAGTTAAGCAAAATGAGAAGACAGAGGAATATGCAGCAGATTGAAGAGCAAGATAAAAACCCACCAGACCAAACAAATGAAGAGGAAATAGGCAGTCTACCTGAAAAATAATTCAGAGTAATGACAGTAAAGATGATCCAAAATCTTGGAAATAGAATGGAGAAAATTCAAGAAACTTTTAAAAAAGACCTAGAAGAACTAAAGAGCAATCAAACAATGATGGACAGCACAATAAATGAAATTAAAAATTCTCTAGAAGGAATCAATAGCAGAATAAATGAGCCAGAAGAACGGATAAGTGACTTGGAAGATAAAATAGTGGAAATAACTACAGCAGAGCAGAATAAAGCAAAAAGAATGAAAAGAATTGAGGACAGTCTCAGAGACATCTGGGACAACATTGAACATACCAACATTCAAATTACAGAGGTCCCAGAAGAAGAAGAGAAAAAAAGGGTCTGGGAAAATATTTGAAGAAATTATAGTTGAAAACTCCCCTAACATGGTAAAGGAAATAGTCAATCAAGTCCAGGAAACACAGAGAGTCCCATACAGGATAAATACAAGGAGAAACACGCCAACACCTATGTTAATTAAAATTTCTAAAACTAAATACAAAGAAAAAATATTCAGAGCAGAAAGGGAAAAGCAACAAATAACACACAAGAGAATGCACATAAGGTTAACAGCTGATCTTTCAGCAGAAACTCTGCAAGCCAGAAGGGAGTGGCAGGACATATTTAAAGTGATGCAAGGGAAAAACCTACAACCAAGATTACTCTACCCAGCAAGGATCTCATTCAGCTTTGATGGAGAAATTAAAACCTTTTCAGACAAGCAAAAGTTAAGAGAATTCAGCACTACCAAACCAGCTCTACAACAAATGCTAAAGGAACTTCTCAGGTAGAAGCCACAAGAGAAGGAAAAGACCTACAATAACAAACCCAAAACAGTTAAGAAAGTGGTAATAGGAACATACATATTGATAATTACCTTAAATGTAAGTGGATTAAATGCTCCAACCGAAAGACATTGACTGGCTGAATGTATACAAAAACAAGACCTGTACATATGCTGTCTACAAGAAACGCACTTCAGACCTAGGGAAACATACAGACTGAAAGTGAGGGGATGGAAAAAGATATTCCATGCAAATGGAAATCAAAAGAAAGCTGGAGTAGCAATTATCATATCAGACAAAATAGACGTTAAAATAAAGACTATTACAAGAGACAAAGGAGGATACTACATAACGATCAAGGGATCAATCCAAGAAGAAGATATAACAATTGTAAATATTTATGCACCCAACATAGGAGCACCTCAATACATAAGGCAAATGCTAACAGCCATAAAAGGGGAAATCGACAGTAACACAATCATAGTAGGGGACTTTAAAACCCCACTTTCACCAATGGACAGATCATCCAAAACGAAAATAAATAAGGAAACATAAGCTTTAAATGACACATTAAACAAGATGGACTTAATTGATATTTATAGGACATTCCATCCAAAAACAACAGAATACACTTTCTTCTTAAATGCTTATGGAACATTCTCCAGAACAGATCATATCCTGGGACACAAATCAGGCCTTGGTAAATTTAAGAAAATTGAAATCGTATCAAGTATCTTTTCCAACCACAATGCTATGAGACTAGATATCAATTACAGGGAAAAAACTGTAAAAAATACAAACACATGGAGGATAAACAATGTGCTGCTAAATATCTAAGAGATCACTGAAGAACTCAGAGAGGAAATAAAAAAATACCTAGAAACAAATGACAATGAAAACACGATCACCCAAAACCCATGGGATTCAGTAAAAGCAGTTCTAAGAGGGAAGTTTATAGCAATACAATCCTACCTCAGGACACAAGAGAATTCTCAAATAAACAACCTAACCTTACACCTAAAGCAATTAGAGAAAGAAGAACAAAAAAACCCCAAAGTTAGCAGAAGGAACAAAATCACAAAGATCAGATCAGAAATAAATGAAAAAGAAATGAAGGAAACCATAGCAAAGATCAATAAAACTAAAAGCTGCTTCTTTGAGAAGATAAAGAACAGTGATAAACTATTAGCCAGACTCATCAAGAAAAATGGGAGAAGACTCAAATCAACAGAATTAGAAATGAAAAAGGAGAAGTAACAACTGACATTGTAGAAATACAAAGGAACATGAGAGATTACTATAAGCAACTATATGCCAATAAAATGGACAACCTGGAAGAAATGGACAAACGCTTAGAAAGGCACAACCTTCTGAGACTGAACCAGGAAGAAATAGAAAATATAAACAGACCAATCACAAGCACTGAACTTGAGACTGTGATTAAAAATCTTCCAGCAGCTCTCTTAGGCTCCAGCGGCCGCCTTGAGTGCCGCCACCCGCAGTCTCTCCCACGAAGTTGCCTGTGTCTGCCGCTTCCAGCACGCTCTGCTCACCTCCTGCACCACTGTGAAGAGTAACCGATCATTTGCTCAGGCAGAAGCACTTATCAGCGTCCAAAGAAGTCCAGACAACCTTATACAGGTTCCATGTCACAAGGAATTGAGATCCCTACAAAAACCAGTGCTTACTGACCAGATTTATGCCCAGGAGTGGGATTGCTGGATCATATGCTTTCCCAGCACCACTTCCTGAAGAGACTGTCTTTTCTCCATTCTGTGTTCTTGCATCCTTTATCAAAGATTAATTGAGAAGATGGAGGAAGAGTAAGACGCGGAGATCACCTTCCTCTCCACAGATACACCAGAAATACATCTACACGTGGAACAACTCCTGCAGAACACCTACTGAAGGCTGGCAGAAGACCTCAGACCTCCCAAAAGGCAAGAAACTCCCCACGTACCTGGGTAGGGCAAAAGGAAAAAAGAATAAACAGAGACAAAAGAATAGGGACGGCACCTGCACCAGTGGGAGGGAGCTGTGAAGGAGGAAAAGTTTCCACACACTAGGAAGCCCCTTCGCGGGCGGAGACTGCGGGAGGCGGAGGGGGGAGCTTCGAAGCCGCGGAGGAGTGCACAGCAACGGTTGCGGAGGGCAAAGCGGGGAGATTCCCGCACAGAGGATCGGTGCCGACCGGCACTCACCAGCCCGAGAGGCTTGTCTGCTCACCCGCCGGGACGGGCGGGGCTGCGAGCTGAGGCTCTGAGGCTAGGGTTTCGGTTTCGGACGGAGCGCAGGGAGAGGACTGGGGTTGGCGGCTTGAACATAGCCTGAAGGGGTTAGTGCACCACAGCTAGCCGGGAGGGAGTCCGGGGAAAAGCCGGCACCTGCCGAAGAGGCAAGAGACTTTTTCTTCCCTCTTTGTTTCCTGGTGCGTGAGGAGAGGGGTTTAAGAACGCTGCTTAAAGGAACTCCAGAGACGGGCGCGAGCCGCGGCTAAAAGCGCGAACCCCAGTGACGGGCACGAGCCGCGGCTGAAAGCGCGGACCCCAGAGACGGGCGCGAGCCGTGGCTGAAAGCTCGGACCCCAGAGACGGGCGCGAGCCGCGGCTGAAAGCGCGGACCCCAGAGACGGGCGCGAGCCGCGGCTGAGGGCGCGGACCCCCAGAGACGGGCGCGAGCCGCGGCTGAGGGCGCTGACTCCAGAGACGGGCGCAAGCCGCGGCTGGAGGCGCGGACCCCAAGGCGGGCGGGAGACGTTGGGGCTGCTGCTGCCGCCACCAAGGGGCCTGTGCGCGAGCGCAGGTCGCTCTCCACTCCCCTCTTCCGCGGAGCCTGTGCAGCCCGCCACTGCCGGGTTCCCGGGATCCGGAGACGACTTCCCCGGGAGAGCGCACGGCGGGCCTCGGGCTGGTGCAGAGTCACGCCGGACTTTGCCGCCGCAGGCCCGCCCCGCATTCCGTGCCCCTCCCTCCCCGCCGGCCGGAGTGCGCCAGAGCCCCCGAATCAGCGGCTCCTTTAACCCCGTCCTGTCTGAGCAAAAAACAGACGCCCTCCAGCGACCTACACGCAGAGGCAGGGCCAAATCCAAAGCTGAGCCCCTGGGAGCTGTGAGAACAAAGAAGAGAAAGGGAAATCTCTCCCAGCAGCCTCAGAAGCAGCGGATTAAAGCTCCACAATCAACTTGATGTACCCTGCATCTGTGGAAAACATGAATAGACAGCCAATCATCCCAAATTAAGGAGGTGGACTTTGGGAGCAAGATCTATGATTTTTCTCCCTATTCCTCTTTTTGTGAATGTGTATGTGTATGCTTCTGTGTGAGATCTTGTCTGTATAGTCTTGCTTCCACCATTTGTCCTAGGTTCTATCCGTCCATGGTTTTTTCTTAAAATTTTTTTTCTTAATAATCAATTTTAATTTTAAGAACGTTATTATACTTTACCTTCGTCCTTTCTTTCTTTCTTTCTTTCCTTCCTTCCTTCCCTCCTTTAGACAACGAATCATCCCAAATTGAGGAGGTGGTCTCTGACAGCAAGATTTATGATTTTTCCCCCTTTACCTCTTTTTGTGAGGGTGTATGTGTATGCTTCTGTGTAAGACTTTGTCTGTACAGCTTTGCTTCCAACATTTGTCCTAAGGTTCTATCCGTCCTTTTTTTTTTTTTTTCTAATTAAGAATTTTTTAATTCAATAACTTTATTATACTTTATTTTATTTTTACTGTATCTTCTTTCTTTTTGTTTTTCCTTCTTTCCCTCCTTCCTTCCTCCCTCCCTCCCTCCCTCCTTTCGTTCCTTCTTGCCTTCTTTCCTTCTTTGCTTCTTTCTTTCTTTCTTCCTTCCTTCCTTCCTTCCTTCCCTCCTTCCTTCCCTCCTTTCCTTCTTTCTTTCCTCATACGTCTACTAATTCCCTCTACTTTTTCTCCCTTTTATTCTGAGCCGTGTGGATGAAAGGCTCTTGGTGCTCCAGCCAGGAGGCAGGGCTCTCCCTCTGAGGTAGGAGAGCCAACTTCAAGACACTGGTTCACAAGAGACCTCCCAGCTCCAGATAATATCAAACGGCGAAAATCTCCCAGAGACCTCCATCTTAACACCAGCACCCAGCTTCACTCAACGACCAGCAAGCCACAGTGCTGGACAACCTGTGCCAAACAATTAGCAAAACAGGAACACAACCCCACCCATTAGCAGAGAGGCTGCCTAAAATCATAATAAGGCCACAGACACCCCAAAACACACCACCAGACGTGAACCTGCCCACTAGAGAGACAAGATCCAGCCTCTTCCACCACAACACAGGCACTAGTCCCCTCCACCAGGAAGCCTACACAACCCACTGAACAAACCTTAGCCACTGGAGACAGACATCAAAAACAGGAGGAACTACGAACCTGCAGCCTGCAAAAAGGAGACCCCAAACACAGAAAGATAAGCAAAATGAGAAAACAGAAAAACACACAGCAGATAAAGGAGCAAGATAAAAATGCACCAGACCTAACAAATGAAGAGGAAATAGGCAGTCTACCTGAAAAAGAATTCAGAATAATGATAGTAAGGTTGATCCGAAATCTTGGAGATAGAATGGACAATAGAATGGACAAAATGCAAGAATCAGTTAACAAGGACCTAGAAGAACTAAAGATGAAACAAGCAATGATGAACAACACAATAAATGAAATTAAAAATACTCTAGATGGGATCAATAGCAGAATAACTGAGGCAGAAGAACGGATAAGTGACCTGGAAGATAAAATAGTGGAAATAACTACTGCAGAGCAGAATAAAGAAAAAAGAATGAAAAGAACTGAGGACAGTCTCAGAGACCTCTGGGACAACATTAAACGCACCAACATTCGAATTATAGGGGTTCCAGAAGAAGAAGAGAAAAAGAAAGGGACTGAGAAAATATTTGAAGAGATTATAGTTGAAAACTTCCCTAATATGGGAAAGGAAATAGTTAATCAAGTCCAGGAAGCACAGAGAGTCCCATACAGGATAAATACAAGGAGAAATACGCCAAGACACATATTAATCAAACTGTCAAAAATTAAATACAAAGAAAGCATATTAAAAGCAGCAAGGGAAAAACAACAAATAACACATAAGGGAATCCCCATAAGGTTAACAGCTGATCTTTCAGCAGAAACCCTACAAGCCAGAAGGGAGTGGCAGGACATACTGAAAGTGATGAAGGAGAAAAACCTGCAACCAAGACTACTCTACCCAGCAAGGATCTCATTCAGATTTGATGGAGAAATTAAAACCTTTACAGACAAGCAAAAGCTGAGAGAGTTCAGCACCACCAAACCAGCTTTACAACAAATGCTAAAGGATCTTCTCTAGGCAAGAAACACAAGAGAAGGAAAAGACCTATAATAACGAACCCAAAACAATATAGAAAATGGGAATAGGAACATACATATCGATAATTACCTTAAATGTAAATGGACTAAATGCTCCCACCAAAAGACACAGATTAGCTGAATGGATACAAAAACAAGACCCTTACATATGCTGTCTACAAGAGACCCACTTCAGACCTAGAGACACATACAGACTAAAAGTAAGGGGATGGAAAAAGATATTCCATGCAAATGGAAACCAAAAGAAAGCTGGAGTAGCAATTCTCATATCAGACAAAATAGACTTTAAAATAAGGACTATTAAAAGAGACAAAGAAGGACACTACATAATGATCAAGGGATCGATCCAAGAAGAAGATATAACAATTGTAAATATTTATGCACCCAACATAGGAGCACCTCAATACATAAGGCAAATACTAACAGCCATAAAAGGGGAAATTGACAGTAACACATTCATAGTAGGGGACTTAAACACCCCACTTTCACCCATGGACAGATCATCCAAAATGAAAATAAATAAGGAAACACAAGCTTTAAATGATACATTAAACAAGATGGACTTAATTGATATTTATAGGACACTCCATCCAAAAACAACAGAATACACATTTTTCTCAAGTGCTCACGGAACATTCTCCAGGATAGATCATATCTTGGGTCACAAATCAAGCCTTGGCAAATTTAAGAAAATTGAAATTGTATCAAGTATCTTTTCTGACCACAACGCCATGAGACTAGATATCAATTACAGGAAAAGATCTGTAAAAAATACAAACACATGGAGGCTAAACAATACACTACTTAATAATGAAGTGATCACTGAAGAAATCAAAGAGGAAATCAAAAAATACCTAGAAACAAATGACAATGGAGACACAACGACCCAAAACCTGTGGGATGCAGCAAAAGCAGTTCTAAGGGGGAAGTTTATAGCAATACAAGCCCACCTTAAGAAGCAGGAAACATCTAGAATAAACAACCTAACCTTGCACCTCAAGCAATTAGAGAAAGAAGAACAAAAAAACCCCAAAGCTAGCAGAAGGAAAGAAATCATAAAAATCAGATCAGAAATAAATGAAAAAGAAATGAAGGAAACAATAGCAAAGATCAATGAAACTAAAAGCTGGTTCTTTGAGAAGATAAACAAAATAGATAAACCACTAGCCAGACTTATCAAGAAAAAAAGGGAGAAGACTCAAATCAATAGAATTAGAAATGAAAAAGGAGAGGTAACAACTGACACTGCAGAAATAAAAGAGATCATGAGAGACTACTACAAGCAACTCTATGCCAATAAAATGGACAGTCTGGAAGAAATGGACAAATTCTTAGAAATGCACAACCTGCCAAGACTGAATCAGGAAGAAATAGAAAATATGAACAGACCAATCACAAGCACTGAAATTGAAACTGTGATTAAAAATCTTCCAACAAAGAAAAGCCCAGGACCAGATGGCTTCACAGGCGAATTCTATCAAACATTTAGAGAAGAGCTAACACCTATCCTTCTCAAACTCTTCCAAAATATAGCAGAGGGAGGAACACTCCCAAACTCATTCTACGAGGCCACCATCACCTTGATACCAAAACCAGGCAAGGATGTCACAAAGAAAGAAAACTACAGACCAATATCACTGATGAACATAGATGCAAAAATCCTCAACAAAATACTAGCAAACAGAATCCAACAGCACATTAAAAGGATCATACACCATGATCAGGTGGGGTTTGTTCCAGGAATGCAAGGATTCTTCAATATACGCAAATCTATCAATGTGATAAACCATATTAACAAACTGAAGGAGAAAAACCATATGATCATCTCAATAGATGCAGAGAAAGCTTTTGACAAAATTCAACACCCATTTATGATAAAAACCCTGCAGAAAGTAGGCATAGAGGGAACTTTCCTCAACATAATAAAGGCCATATACGACAAGCCCACAGCAAACATCATCCTCAATGGTGAAAAACTGAAAGCATTTCCACTAAGATCAGGAACAAGACAAGGGTGCCCACTCTCACCACTCTTATTCAACATAGTTTTGGAAGTTTTAGCCACAGCAATCAGAGAAGAGAAGGAAATAAAAGGAATACAAATCGGAAAAGAAGAAGTAAAGCTGTCACTGTTTGCAGATGACATGATCCTATACATAGAGAATCCTAAAGATGCTACCAGAAAACTACTAGAGCTAATCAATGAATTTGGTAAAGTAGCAGGATACAAAATTAATGCACAGAAATCTCTGGCATTCCTATATACTAATGATGAAAAATCTGAAAGTGAAATCAAGAAAACACTCCCATTTACCATTGCAACAAAAAGAATAAAATATCTAGGAATAAACCTACCTAAGGAGACAAAAGACCTGTATGCAGAAAACTATAAGACACTGATGAAAGAAATTAAAGATGATACAAATAGATGGAGACATATACCATGTTCTTGGATTGGAAGAATCAACATTGTGAAAATGACTCTACTACCCAAAGCAATCTATAGATTCAATGCAATCCCTATCAAACTACCACTGGCATTTTTCACAGAACTAGAACAAAAAATTTCGCAATTTGTATGGAAACACAAAAGACCCCGAATAGCCAAAGCAATCTTGAGAACAAAAAAAGGAACTGGAGGAATCAGGCTCCCTGACTTCAGACTATACTACAAAGCTACAGTTATCAAGACAGTATGGTACTGGCACAAAAACAGAAAGATAGATCAATGGAACAGGATAGAAAGCCCAGAGATAAACCCATGCACATATGGACACCTTATCTTTGATAAAGGTGGCAGGAATGTACAGTGGAAAAAGGACAGCCTCTTCAATAAATGGTGCTGGGAAAACTGGACAGGTACATGTAAAAGAATGAAATTAGAACACTCCCTAACACCATACACAAAAATAAGCTCAAAATGGATTAAAGACCTAAATATAAGGCCAGAAACTATCAAACTATTAGAGGAAAACATAGGCAGAACACTCTATGACATAAATCACAGCAAGATTCTTTCTGACCCACCCCCTAGAGTAATGGAAATAAAAACAAAAATAAACAAATGGGACCTAATGAAACTTCAAAGCTTTTGCACAGCAAAGGAAACCATAAACAAGACCAAAAGACAACCCTCAGAATGGGAGAAAATATTTGCAAATGAAGCAACTGACAAAGGATTAATCTCCAAAATTTACAAGCAGCTCATGCAGCTCAACAACAAAAAAACAAACAACCCAATCCAAAAATGGGCAGAAGACCTAAATAGACATTTCTCCAAAGAAGATATACAGACTGCCAACAAACACATGAAAGAATGCTCAACATCATTAATCATTAGAGAAATGCAAATCAAAACTACAATGAGATATCATCTCACACCAGTCAGAATGGCCATCATCAATAAATCTAGAAACAATAAATGCTGGAGAGGGTGTGGAGAAAAGGGAACCCTCTTGCACTGCTGGTGGGAATGTGAATTGGTTCAGCCACTATGGAGAACAGTATGGAGGTTCCTTAAAAAACTACAAATAGAACTACCATATGACCCAGCAATCCCACTACTGGGCATATACCCTGAGAAAACCAAAATTCAAAAAGAGTCATGTACCAAAATGTTCATCGCAGCTCTATTTACAATAGCCCGGAGATGGAAACAACCTAAGTGCCCATCATCGGATGAATGGATAAAGAAGATGTGGCACATATATACAATGGAATATTACTCAGCCGTAAAAAGAAACGAAATTGAGCTATTTGTAATGAGGTGGATAGACCTAGAGTCTGTCATACACAGTGAAGTAAGTCAGAACGAAAAAGACAAATACAGTATGCTAACACATATATATGGAATTTAAGAAAAAAAAAATGTCATGAAGAACCTAGGGGTAAGGCAGGAATAAAGACGCAGACCTCCTAGAGAACGGACTTGAGGTTATGGGGAGGGGGAAGGGTGAGCTGTGACGGGGCGAGAGAGAGTCATGGACATATACACACTAACAAACGTAGTAAGGTAGATAGCTAGAGGGAAGCAGCCGCATGGCACGGGGATATTGGCTCGGTGCTCTGTGACAGCCTGGAGGGGTGGGATAGGGAGGGTGGGAGGGAGGGAGACGCAAGAGGGAAGAGATATGGGAACATATGTATATGTATAACTGATTCACTTTGTTATAAAGCAGAAACTAACACACCATTGTAAAGTAATTATACCCCAATAAAGATGTTAAAAAAAAAAAAAAAAAATCTTCCAGCAAACAAAAGCCCAGGACCAGATGGCTTCACAGGCGAATTCTCTCACACATTTAGAGAAGAGCTTACACCTATCCTTCTCAAACTCATCCAAAATATAGCAGAGGGAGGAACGCTCCCAAACTCATTCTACGAGGCCACCATCACCCTGATACCAAAACCAGACAAAGATGTCCCAAAGAAAGAAAACTACAGGCCAATATCACTGACGAACATAGATGCAAAAATCCTCAACAAAATAAGAGCAAACAGAATCCAACAGCACATTAAAAGGATCATACACCATGATCAAGTGCAGTTTATCCCAGGAATGCAAGGATTCTTCAATATACGCAAATCAATCAACGTGATACACCATATTAACAAACTGAAAGATAAAAACCATATGATAATCTCAACAGACGCAGAAAAAGCTTTTGACAAAATTCAACATCCATTTATGATAAAAACTCTCTAGAAAGTAGGCATAGAGGGAACCTACCTCAACATAACAAAGGCCATATATGACAAACCCACAGCCAACATCATTCTCAATGGTGCAAAACTGAAACCATTTCCACTAAGATCAAGAACACGACAAGGTTGCCCGCTCTCACCACTATTATTCAACATAGTTTTGGAAGTTTTAGCCACAGCAGTCAGAGATGAGCAAGAAATAAAAGGAATCCAAATTGGAAAAGAAGAAGTAAAACTGTCACTGTTTGCCAATGACAATATACTATACATAGAAAATCCTAAAGATGCCACCAGAAAACTACTAGAACTAGTCAATGAATTTGGTAAGGTTGCAGGATGCAAAATTAATCACAGAAATCTCTGGCATTCCTATACACCAACAACGAAAAATCAGAAAGAGAAATTAAGGAAACACTCCCATTTACCATTGCAACAAAAAGAAGAAAATACCTAGGAATAAATCTGCCTAAGGAGACGAAAGGCTTGTAGTCAGAAAACTATAAAACACTGATGAAAGAAATGAAAGATGACATAAACAGATGGAGAAATATACCATGTTCTTGGATTGGAAGGATCGGTATTGTGAAAATGACTATACTACCCAAAGCAATCTACAGATTCAATGCAATCTCTATCAAACTACAATGGTGTTTTTCACAGAACTAGAACAAAAAATATCACAATTTGCATGGAAACACAAAGACCCTGAATAGCCAAAGCAATCTTGAGAAAGAAAAACGGAGCTGGAAGAATCAGGCTCCCTGACTTCAGACTATACTACAAAGCTACAGTAATCAAGACGGTCTGGTACTGGCACAAAAATAGAAATATAGATCACTGGAACAGGATGGAAAGCCCAGAGATAAACCCACGAACCTATGGTCACCTGATCTTTGATAAAGGAGGCAAGAATATACAATGCAGAAAAGACAGCCTCTTCAACAAGTGGTGCTGGGAAAACTGGACAGCTACATGTAAAAGAATGAAATTAGAACACTCCCTCATACCATATACAAAAATAAGCTCAAAATGGATTAAAGACCTAAATGTAAGGCCACACACAATAAAACTCTTAAAGGAAAACATAGGCAGAACACTCTATGACATAAATCACAGCAAGATCCTTTTTGACCCACCTCCTAGAGAAATGGAAATAAAAACAAAAATAAACAAATGGGACCTAATGAAATTTAAAAGCTTTGGCACAGCAAAGGAAACCATAAACAAGATGAAAAGAGAACCCTCAGAATGGGAGAAAATATTTGCAAATGAAGCAACTGACAAAGAATTAATGTCCAAAATATACAGGCAGCTCATGCAGCTCAACATCAAAGAAACAAGCCAATCCAAAAATGGGCAGAGACATTTCTCCAAAGAAGATATACAGATTGCCAACAAACACATGAAAGGATGCTCAAAATCAGTAAGTATTAGAGAAATGCAAGTCAAAACTGCAATGAGGTATCACCACACACCGGTCAGAATGGCCATCATCAAAAAATCTACAAACAATAAATGCTGGGAGGGTGTGCAGAAAAGGAAACCCTCTTACACTGTCGGTGGGAATGTAAATTGATACAGCCACTATGGAGAACAGTATGGAGATTTCTTAAAAAACTAAAAATAGAACTACCATATGACCCAGCAATCCCACTACTGGGCATATACCCTGAGAAAATCATAATTCAAAAAGAGACATGTACCACTATGCTTATTGCAGCACTTTTTACAATAGCCAGGAAATGGACGCTACCTAAATGTCCATTGATAGACAAATGGATAAAGATGTGGCACATATATACAATGGAATATTACTCAGCCATAAAAGGAATGAAACTGAGTTATTTGTAGTGAGGTGGATGGACCTAGAGTGTGTCATATAGAGTGAAGTAAGTCAGAAAGAGAGAAAACAAATACTGTATGCTAACACATATATATGGAATCTAAAAAAAGAAAAATAAATAGTTCTGATGAACCTAGAAGCAGGACAGGAATAAAGACGCAGATGTAGAGAATGGACTTGAGGACATGGGGAGGGGGAAGGGTAAGATGGGACGAAGAGAGTAGCATGGACATATAGACACTACCAAATGTAAAATAGATAGCTAGTGGGAAACAGCCACATAGCACAGGGAGATCAGCTTGGTGCTTTGTGACCACCTAGAGGGGTAGGATTGGGAGGGTGGGAGGGAGATGCAAGAGGGAGGAGATATGGGGATATATGTATACGTATAGCTGATTCACTTTGTTATACAGCAGAAACTAACACAACATTGTAAAGCAATTATAGCCCAATAAAGATGTAAAAAAAATAAAATTTTATAAATCATGTGCATTAACAATTTTTTTTTTCTTAAACCATATCTTGCCGTATCACTCAGTCTGAGAATCCACTATAGTGTATGCAAGCTTTTGTATGTATTGATGCATTGTACAGTTTTCCTTCATGGGAGGGATTCAGTGCCTGTCATTATATTTTTTTAAAGTGTTAATGATTCCAAGATAGTTGAAAACTTCTTTTCCAGTATCTATCACACTACTGGAATTTTAAGTTAAATTCTAAAATTTATTAATTTTATTTTTTTAATGGCTCTGCAAGCAGAAGTTGACTCATTTGTATATGGTTAGGAGAATTGATAAAGAGGCAGAAAGGGTCAATTCAAGTGTAAAGAAGCATTTGATTTTGGATATTAAAATATGAAATGAAAGAACGCAAATACTTTTATTGAGTTAAAATGATTAAGTTCCAAAAGAATATTGTCAGATATAATTGTCACCTGAGCTGATAAATAGATATAGCATATAGATTATTATGCGGGAATTTTCAAAATATTTATTAGTATTTCAAATGTTTAAAATTATATATATATATATGAATAGAATATATATAAGAATCAAGTATAAATATAGTAAGGTTGGGAACTAGTTATATATATGTATATATGCATATTTACACACACACCCCCAACATTTTGTATATTGATTTAAGATGTTTCTGGCAGCCAGTGAAAGAAAACACAACTTAAACTGACCTAAACAATAAAGAATTTTATTTGCCCATATAACTGGCAGTGAAATTGTAAGTTAGGTTTCAGGTTTGGCTTATGCCAATAACTTCTGCTTTATTTTATTGAAATAATCTTGACACTAGCCAACCCCCTTCTCCGTCTTTAGTCTGCTAGCAAGATAGCTGTAGCAGTTCTGGGCTCCACAACGGCATATAACAATTTGCAGAGGATAAGAAAGAACTCTGGTGTTCCGGCACTCGAAGAGACGTTTTTATCACCCCCCCCCCCATTACCCATTTATCTCATTTGCCCACTTCTGTCCAGTTTCTAGGAGGTAGTATGTGCTAATTAACTTAAGCCAATCAGACTCTCACACCAACGAGATTTGTAGGGTCAGATTCCTCTGAGGCACATGGAATGAGAGTACTAAATGTTTGACCTACATCAAGATTCTGTTAGGATTCAAAAGAGAGGAAAGGATGTTGTGAGAGCTTCAACAATGCCCACTACTGTTGAATACTGCTGCATATTTTACCAGATCAATAATATTTAACATTTTGATGGACGAGTATCTATAACGTGATAAAATTATATTTTACTTGCTGTTGCTGTTCTGTCATAGCTGTGGTGGTTCTAAATACATCTCATTCTATTACTATTTCATACCTTTAAAGACTGAAAAACCTCACTGAATCAAAAAAAGGAAATATTTAATTAGAAATAAAATGTATTCTGAATATTTCATGACTGTATTCTGTGCAGGGAATTCTTGATAATTTCCTGTATTATGAGAGATAATGTCAAGCTCAATTATTTTCGATCAGGCTAAATCTTTCTACATTAAAAGTGCTGAGATAAAAGCTCTTCAATTTACGGGTATTTTACTTAGAGCATAGGCCTCAGTCTTTGAAACATTTTAAGTGAAGTTCATTTTTCATTATGCATTAAAGTTCTACAAAGTTTCTCACATGGGACCTCAAATTTGGTTTGTCTTTAATGAGGCTGGCAGGTTTTTAAAAATGTGTCCGTTGTTCCTCTGTTTGTTCTCAACTACATTCCTCTCCTTTTTTCCATTTTATATCATTGGGGCTGACCCCAGGAGAAATATTTCTCCTAGATTCCTGGGTCAGCTGACTTCACCTGTAGTCTGCCAATGGGAGGCACTATCAGAAGGAGGGAGTATAATGGGTATTTCTCACTCTCTCTGCCTGCCAATGGGGCATTTTTGGCATCAGCTGCTTCTCCTCTGTGGCTTCAGTTCTTACAAGAATTGAATCCAACTTTAACCAGGAGGACCCCCTGGTTTCTGGGCTTCTCCTCCCTTCGTTCCTTTAGCAAAGGCACTGCAGCAGCTTTTGAGATTGCTAATCTCTGAGTTGCCTCATTATCTCCTATTAGGTTTTTCACCTATCACCTATGTAATCACTTCCAATATTAAATTCCCTCTGTCTTAAATATTCTGAAATATTTCTGTTTCCAGAATGGAACGTAACGTGTGCATACTTAAACACAGTTTTATTTAATTTACCTGTACTTAACCCTCTGTTATATGTTTTCTGCTTCCATGCTCCCACACTTGAAATTGCTCTGGCAACATCATTAGTGGCAAAAAATATTGCTAAATCCAATGGACAAATTTTAGATTTGGATATTTCTGCTTTGTTTGACACTTCTGACTATTTACTTTCTTAAACTATTTGTTTCCTTTATTTCTACAGTGCTAATCTTTATTATTTCTACCTCTCTGATCATCTTGCTTAATTTCTTTCATGACCTTCTAATCCCTTTCTCATTTTTTTTTAAAAAATGTTGTTTCCTTTCATCTCATTTTTATCCTCTACTTGGATGAACTTTCCTAATCTTAAAATATAAAGTACCATTTAAATGCTGATGATTCTCAAATCTATTTCTCCATCATTAACATATTAATGTACCTCAGAAGCATATTATTTGGTACTTGCTGATAATTTCCAAAAGTGAATTTATTACCTTCTAACTTTCTAGAAACACACACCAAACAAAGCAAGCACCCACAATAACTCTGCTCCTCTTCTATTGCTTATCTTGTAGATGTCACTATAATCCAACTGAACACTGAAGACAAAAATGTGGGCTCTATTATTGACCACCGTGTCTGCAATGAGTCTTGCCTCAGGTTATTCATGCCTATGTGTAGTCATCTTGCACGTATGCAACTAATAGGATATTGCCCAAATGACTGTGCTTGACTTCAAACACAAAAAGATTTGCAGCTTATACCTTTTCCTTTTTCTTGGATAACTGGTTGTTAGGGAAAGTGAGCTGCCATTTCATGAGGATACTCAAGCAACTCTATGTAGATATTTATTGGCAAGGAAATTAGTCCTCCTGCCATGAGCCAGCAAGGCACAGGCTTCCTGCCAACAGCCATGTGAGTGAGCTATCTTGAAAGCAGATCCTTCAGCACTAGCTGACATCATGACTGCAACCACATGAGAAGACCCAAGCCAGAACCATGTAGGTAAAGCTGCTCCAGATTCCTGACTCACAGAAACTGAAATAATAAATGTTATTGTTTCTAGCTGCTAAGTTTGGGGGTAATTTGTTGTGTGGCACTGAATAACCAATACAACTATTCTGTCTCTCCTTACTAATCATCAAGTTCTGTCAATGTCATTGCACAAATATTAATGAAATCCACTTTTCATCTTCAAATACTATTGTCCTAGTCAGGTCTTCATCAACTCTGGATTGGATTTAGCCCTCAAAATTATCTCTTCTCCTAGCACGATACTTTTCAAATCCATTCCCCATTCCACTTTCTAAGTGATTTACAGAGAATTCAAATTAACCATTCCACTTTTATGCAATAAAGATGTTAAAAAAACCAAAAAACTCCAGTGGTTCTTCTGCATTAATATGAAAGTAAAGTATTTGCCATGATGTAAAAAGTCTTAGGTAACCTGAAAGCTTTTATTTTCCTATCCAGTTTTATTTCTCACTACTTCTCAGAACTCACTTTGTACAATAGAAATAAATACTGGACTGTTTTTTGACCTTGACACACAGCAGCTACATACCTCTATGTCATTTCTCCTAAGTTTCCTCTTCTTATAAATCCTTCTATCATCTTCTTCCTGACCACTTCATTATCAACTTTTGAGACCTAACTCAAGAATCATTTCCTCCAGGTAAACTTCTATAACTCCTGGAGGTCCGATGAAATAAACTCCTTTTGTTAACCTATAGGACTATTTAAATCCCTCTATCATAGCACTTACCACGTCATAATAAAATTCTTTGAGCATCTGTTTCTCCTACTACTATGTGTGTGCAATGAACTGAATGCTTGTGTCTCCCTAAAATTCATATGTTGAAATCCTAACCCCGTAGGTAATGGTATTAGGTCGTGGGACCTTTGGGAGGTAATTAGGTCATGAGAGTGGGTCTCTCATGAGTGGGATTAGTGTACTTGTAACAGAGACCCCAGTGAGCTCTCTAGCTCTCTTTCCACCATGTGAGAATAAAAGGAGAAGTCAGGAGTCTGAAACCTCACCAGAACCCAACCATACTGGTACCATGATCTCAGACTTCCAAGAGTGTAAGAAATAAATGTATGTTGTTTAAGACACCCAATTTATATTTTTGTTATAGCAGACCAAACTGATGAAGACAGTGTGGAAGAACAAATCTTCACATTGATTTTGAATAGAAATCTACTGATTGCATATTTTATTTACTTGTAGTTTGCAAGTCTGCAAATGGAACAAAGAGACTCAGGGGATTGAGGTTTTCTGACTAGCAGAAGGAGTTATATGAGAGAGAGAGAGAGAGAGAGAGAGAGAGAGAGAGACTAGACAAATTTAGATAGAAATAGTGGTGGATCAAATTAGTACAAGGACAGTGGGTTATTTTATGTGCTAAGTGATCAATTTACATTTCTAAAAGAAATATTTAACAATATAAGTAAACAATATATCCTGCAACAAACATGATTTACAAGTTTACATGGATAAACTATTACATTTATAAATCTTGCTTCTTTTTACTACTTATTATGCATAAGAAGAGGTTCTTGTAACTCAGACAACAGATTATGCATAGTTTGATCTTAAATAGATTTTTCTTACATAGTCCTTTCTTTACAGTATTCTGAGTTAATCAGAATATGTTATCTAAAATTTACTTCCTTATTTTTAATGAGATATGTTGTACCAATTCCAGCATTTTAAGTCAAATAATAAATATAATTGTAATTCCCCTTTTCTTTAATTATAGGTGTAAAATAAAAACAGTTTATAATTGTTAATGTCCAAAATAGGAAACATCTGAATATCAGGGATTATGTCAATCATTTCTATACATTCAGTACGTAGATAATACCTAGCCTATATCAGATACTCCATAAATATTGTTTATATAAGAGTGAATTGGATCAAATGATGGATCAATGATATCACTAATATATTAACACATCATATATGGGATAATATGAGTAGATTATCATTTATTTAAGGCTTGAGTTTTGATCCAATTATCTGAGAAAATAATCATTAAAGACTAAAACATATTTTAATAAACTGTACACTGTAACTTAGATTTGCAACAAATTTTAATAATATTGATTAGGGTCACACACATGGTAGTTAGTGACATCAACTCTAGGAAGTGAGAGAATAAGTGTAACTGATCCCATGATACACTTTTCGGGGGTTGGGGAATGAAAGATATATGCAGGTGTAATGAGGTCATTAATTTAGGATGATGTCTAAAATATTAAGTAGGATTGTTGATCTGTTCATTTCCTATCAACCGTAATATCTTGCTATGATAATGAGAACATTATAGGTGTAGATGAAAGGGAAATAAAAGAAGCCTCCTACCGAGAGTGACAGTTGACAAGAATGGAGAAAGCAGAGATAACAACAACTATGTCAAAAAACATTACAATTGGGAGAATTCAGAGAGTAATTTAAACTCTGAAAAATTTAATAATGCCAGGGAATATTATTGATTTCTAGCACAATAAAATAAATCATTTTCATAATATTTTCTTCTGTCATTAATAAAAAGTAAAATTAGGTTTAGTATACCCAGTTATAAAGTAATTGAAAATCAAGAGAATGCACTGAAAATAGCTTATTTCTAGAAAATGTTGAAGACTTAATTATGCAATGAATTCATCAAATAATGTGTTATTTCTAAATTACATAATATAATGTCCTTCTAAAACAAATATAATAATTTAAAATAGATGCATAGTATAAAACATAAGACAAAGATAAAATGTATTTACCTGCTTTATCTTTTAAGGATATAAAATATGCACAACTCAAGTTTCACCTTTTATCCCCTTACCATTTCTGCCTCCAAAAGTAGCCTTTATATTGCAATTGGTATGTACCCATCCCATGCAGGCTTTTAAATTTTTCATAAGCATGAACATACATACAACTATAATAATTGTAGTAAATAAAATTGACATTTATTGAGCATAAATCTGTGAGAAGCACCATTCTATGTACTTTACAAGCATTCATTTATTTAAGCTATGTAAGTAACTCCTTATGAGATAAATTTTATTATTCCTATTTTATTTACTTATTGAAGTATAGTTAGCTTACAATATTATATTAGTTTCAGGTGTACAACATAGTGATTTGATATTTTAATACATTATAAAATGTTCACCACTATGAGTCTGGTTACCGTCTGTCACCACATAAAATATTACAATGTTATTGCCTATATTCCCTAGGCTGTACATTACATCCCCACGACTTATTTATTTTACAACTGGAAGTTTGTACTTCTTAATCCCCTTTACCTATTTCACCCACCATTATTCCTATTTTAAGCATGAGGAAAGTAAGATACAGAGAGGATAAATAGATTTACCCAAGATGACAGGATGTAGTCTCAGGATTTGAACCAGATAGTCTCTATCTAGAGTCTGAAATTTTAACCATTAATTGCACTTATTTTTTAAATTAAAAATTTTATTTTGAGATAATTATAGGTTCATCTGTAGCTATAAGAAACAATATAGAGAGATCCTGTGTCCCCTTTACCCAGTTTTCCCCAATGGTAACACTTGTAGAACATTACTACTCTATGAAACAGGATACTGAAATTAATAAAGTCAAGATACAGAATAATTTTATCACCACAAGGATCCCTCATGATGACTTTTATAGCTACTATCTGCCTGTCCCTGGCCAACTGAAACCACCAGTCTCATCTTCATTTCTATAATTCTGTCATTTCAAGAATGTAATATAAATGGAATAATATAGTTTGTAATATTTAGGGGGATTGCTTTTTGTTAATCAGCATAATTCCCTGGAGATCATCCAGTTGTTTTGCATATCAATATTTCATTCTTTTTCATGCTGAATAGTATTCCATGATATGGATTACCACAGTTTGTTTAACTATTCACCGTTTGAGGGACATCTGGGTTGTTTCTAGTTTTGGCTATTACAAATAAAACTGCTATGAGCAGTTAATTAGTGTACAAACTTTTGTGTAAACATAAGTTTTCACTGCTCTGGGATATATATGGCTGGGTTGTACAGTAATTACATGTTTAGTTTTATAAGAAACTGCCAAACTGTTTTCCAGAATGGCTGCACCATTTTTACATCCCCACCAGCAACCTATGAGTGATCTAATTTCTCCACATCCTCACCAGCATTTGATGTTGTCATTATTTTTTATTTTAGCCATTCTGATAGTTGTGTAGTGATATCTCATTGTGGTTTTAATTTGCATTCCCCTAATGGTTAATGAGGTTGAACATCTTTCCATGTAACTATTTGCCATCCATATATCCTCCTCAGTGAAACATCACTTCATATCTTTTGCCCATTTTATGATTGGATCTATTGGCTTTTCGCTGTTGAGTTTTGCAAGTCTTTATATAGTATATATAGTATGCTAGATATTAGTCCTTTATTGGATAGCTTGTCTTTTCGTCCTCTGAATAGGATATTTCACAGAGCAAAAGTTTTTAATTCTTATGAGACCCAATTTATCAGTCTTTCCTTTTATGGAACATGGTTTTGGTCTACAGTCTAAGAACTCTTATCTAGACCTAGATTCCAAAGATTTTTTCCTATTTTTTCAAAGTTTTATAGTTTTCCTTTAACATTTCAGTATCTGTTTTTAAGTTAATTTTTGTGTAATGTGTGAGGTTTAGGTCAAGATTCTTTGTTGTTCTTATTGTTTTGCCCAGGGATGTCCATTTGCTATAGCACTATTTGTTGAAAAGGTTATGCTTCCTCCATTAAATTCCTTTTGCATATTTGTAAAAAAAAAATCAGTTGAGCATATTATGTGAACTGCCTCTGGGTCCTCTATTCTGTTCCTCTGATAATACAACACTGTCTTGATTACTGTAATTATATAGTAGGAGTTAATATTGGGTAGAAAGATTTCTCTCATTTTATTCTTTTTCATTGTTTTAGCTATTCAAAAGCCTATGCCTTTCCATATAAATTTTACCATAACATTTTCTATATCTACAAAAATCCTTGTTGGGATTTTCATAGTAACCACACCAAACCTATAGATCAATTTGGGGAGAACTGACATTTTTACTATATTGAGTCCTCTAATCCATGAAGACAGTATGTATCCCCATTTATTGAAGTCTTCCTTGGTTTATTTCATTAGTAAGATATTGTAACTATTTTGTGAAGACAATGATCATTTCTCCCCACTGTCTCATCTGAACAACCTCAATATCCATTATGCTGGTCACTCTGCAATCACCATGCTAAGTAAAAACTAAAAGAGCACCTATAGCTGGCTGTTGCTAAAACTCAAAAAGATATCACACTTCATTAAGCTTCACACACACACACACAGACACACACAGACACACACACACACACACACACACACACACACACACACGGTACACTAAGAAATCTCCAAACACCTATCCGGGGGATCACGGCCATTATGAAACACACAAACACTCTCCCATACACTCAGCAGGGAGGAGACCCTAACAAGGAGGGATCACAGGGGTAACAGTGAGACTGGCATTTTATCTGCCTAGGCATTCTGGCGCTATTGACCAGGATGGATGCAGACTTCTCACAGGAATTTTCAGCATACATATTCTGTACATGATTTGTTAGATTTATACCTAAATATTTCATATTCTTTGTTAATGTAAATGGTATTGTTTTTTTAATTTCATTTTCCACATGCTGATAGCTAATATATAGATATGCAATTGATTTTTATGTGTTAATTTTGTATTCTAAAACATTGCTAATCTCACTTATTAGTTCTAGTTTTTTTGTTTTTTCTTTTGGATTCTTTAATATTTTCAATATAGACAAGGATGTCATCTGCAAATAGTGAAAACTTTATTTCTTCCTTTCTAACCAATCGGTATGCCTTTTATTTATTAATTATCATCATCATCATCATCATGCTTTATTTCAGTGGTCAGAATGCCGAGTTCTATGTTGATTAAGAGTGGTGAGAGTGGGCATCCTTGTCTTGTTCCTGATATTAGGGGGAAAAATAATGTCTTTCACCTTTAAAGATGATGTTAGCTGTAGGTTTTTTGTAGGTGCTCTTTATCAAATTGAAGAAGTTCCACTCTGTTCTCAGTCTGCTGAGAGTTTTCATCATGAATAGATGTTGGATTTTGTCATATGCCTTATGTGTCAATTGGTATCATGATATGATGTTTATTCTTTAGCCTGTTGAACTGTGGATTAAATTCACTTTCAAATGTTGGACCAAAGTAGTTGCATCAACATGCATGTCCATTAATGTTCTTAACCAATACTAGGCCTTTCACACTTTATAGTTTTTGGCCTTCAGAGGGGAGTGAAATTGTATCTAGTTGTATCAATTTGTGTTTTCCAAATTTCTGGTAAGAATATATTTTTATGTTAAATTCAAGTTTCCTATTCTGTGAAATTCCTGTCTGTGTCCTTATCTGTATTAGGTTTTTGTTAACGATTTACAGGAGTTATTTGCTTTGGTACCCCTAACATATATATGATATTTTTGCATATAATATCTGTTGTATATGATATTATACTTCATAAATTCTGCTATAAGTGGCAAATTTTTTCAACATTATATTTCTGAGATTCAGCCATACTGAAACATTTGGCTTAATTTCACCTTTCACATTTTATGAAAATAACACATTCCATACATCCATTATCTTGTTAATAAGTATATACAGTAAGATTGTTTCCATTTTTTTCCATTTTTATGAACATTTTTCTACATGGGTTTTTGGAATATTTGTAAGAGTTCCTCTAGGAGAAAAATTATTGACTTATAGACTAAAGGCATTGTGATAGAGTACTAACATGTCTTCCCAAGATTCTTATCCCCGGTATACACACACTTTCTCCCAGCTTCTCAATAAAACACTAATCTAGGTACTGGTGTGAAGAGATTTTGCAGATGTCAAATAGTCCCAAATCATTTGACCAAGTGTTGTCTTGAAATCAGTCAATTGAGCATGGTATAACTGACTGTGGTCTCTGCAATTTCTACCCCAGGGGTAGTAATTCTAAATTTTTGCCTCCTCATCTTTATTGTATCAGCCATTCCAATTGGTGTATTAGCCTCTAATCTTTCTTTAATAGGAGGTGTTTTGGTTTTCTGATTAATTATGACTGATACACTTTTTCTTGCAGTATTTATCTTTGTTTTTAAAATGTTCATATAATGTCTTATTCTTGCTTGAGATATGATGTGACTGTGTATTTCCATTGCTACAAAAAAAATAATTTCCATTTTCTTTAACTCTCTCTTGTACATCATATGCCATCTATTTTTAAATCGATAGGATACAAACAAAAAACAGCATATTTTTTACAGGTAAAGAAATAAAATGATTGTGAGAAGAATTCACTACATATCACTCCTATTGTTACTAAAATGACATAGTACCTAATGTCAGGGAACATAACACTTTTCTTCACTGAATACCCTTATGTGTATCCTCAAGAATATTGGAAACTGAGAGAACTTGATCTACCTTGCTGGAGTGTATTACATTTAAAGTGTACCTGAGTATTTTTAAAGAAAAGACTGCAAAATTCTTCTATAAAGCAATTCATCTTCGAGTTCCTCCTCCTCCTTCTCTTTCTTCTCCTTCTTTATCTCTTCCCTTCACCTTCACCTTCCCTTTCTTTTTCTTACGTGTCCCATCTTAATTATGCAAATATGAAGAAAGGAGGCGCCTGTTGCCTTGGGAGATGTATATATCTGCAGTATAATTAGCCTAGCAAAGAAGGCTCCTCTTAATATCCCTTGGTTGCAGATTCTGTTTACTGGGAGGAGATGGATAAATGTGCCTGAGAGCCAATGAGTCACATGGGAGGAAAGGATTAAAACTCTTGCAAATCCCTTTGGAGGTCAAACATTATTAAAAACTCACTGATGTTTTGTGATGGTTCTAGGCAAGATCTGCTGACATGAAAGGCCACCAAGCACAAGCTATGTGCTATGTAGAAATGGGTAAAGCAGTTGAAGATCTAGACTCTTTATTAAGAGGACTATTCAACTCAAGAAACAGAAACTGGATTCCTGCTGATATAATCATTCGAGGATGCGAGCATTTGATTTGATTTCAAGTTAAAAAAGCAAATCACACTTAAACTTTAAATAAAGCAGTGCATGTAAAGTACCTCTGTAGTCTCTGACAGTAAGTGGCTACTCAGTAAATAACAGTTATTTATTCTATAACTCCTCCTCTACCCACACTGGGGGGAAGAAATAGAATATGTATCATTTGGTTGGAATTTGCAGATTTCTTTTGGGCTTCTGTTCACTGCAAAGCACAAACTCCCAATTGATCCTCCCTTCATCTCTAGAAAGTCCTCTTACCATTATTATTAACAGCTCTTCTATAAAACTGCCACAATTCAAGTAACTTCGTGTCTTAGACCTCTTTTCTGTCCTTACAACATATGAAGGGACTTCCTGTGGCTGATCAACATTTATTGATCCAAATATTTGCTGTCTTCCAATAGCATTGAATTAAAATTATTCTTAATTATATCAATCCCAAAATTTTAAGATTATCCCATTATAGATGTACTTTATTGAATTTAAATAATCTAATTATCAAAATATTTATATATTAGGATTTCTAAATTCTTTAACACTAATAAATATTAACACTGTGGGAAATATTTCATCTTCTGACGTTGTTTATTAACAAACTCAGTTTGTGTGTGCATCACAGTAGTACACTTAATCAAGCCAAACTATTTTTATCCAAATAGATGGAGAAAATTATTAGGTCAACTCTTTTGCTTAGTAAATCTACACTCATTTCAAAAAATTATTCATGGAGATCCCCACCTTCTATATGCTGCCAATATTATCAATGAAAAAAATAGTGCTATTTTTGAAATGGCAGTTATATAAACTTACCTTTCCACATTTTCTTAAAAGTGACCTACCTTTTAAAGATTCAAGGCATGTATTTTATTTCAAATAGCATGTTTTACTACTGTAACAATTTAATCTACTTGCCTACTCCTTCAAAACATAAGTTCTTGATTTTTTTAAACTCATCACATTTTTTTACAATCCTTTCTCCCTCTTCATAGACAGCATTCTTGATTTTTAATAGAAATTGCATATATTTAAGGTGTACAACATGATGTTTGATATACAATACATAGTGAAATGATTACTACAGTCAAGTTAATTAACACATCCAGCATTCTTGTTTTTACTTAAAAGCATCACAATTTTCAAAATTGTATTCCTCCACTTGTCATAGAGTAAAAACCTCCTTTTGGCTTAAGTTATGGGTGTTTTCCTATCTCATATTTTGCTCTGGAAATAGAGGAACAACTAACTTTAAATCTAAAACGTATTTATAAATTTACATCAAGAATTTTAAAGTCTTTTTAATAGAATTATGGCATGTTTTATACTGTTTTGTTAACAACCACTTGCAAATAAGAGGCATTTGGCAATTGTTAAACTGAATTATATTCTCCTTATTATCATATGTAGATCTATATCTAAGATGAACCCCAACAAAACATAGCGGCATCTTGGTACACTCAATAGGAATAAATACAATGAAATGTTTGCTCAGGTTATTAGTAAACACATGCTGATTTGTTTCCAGAAAAACTTCAAATGTTGTATTTAAAAAATACTAGAGATATTTTATACTTTAGCTTAAAAAACAAAGACACTAGTGTATTGATAAATGGTAGTTTGTGCAATCACTTCTGATTTGGTATACTGGGGTAGAAATTTTCAGAAAAGTGAGAAATAACTTACTAAAAGTGAGTATGTACTATGTATTTTGTAAAAGTACAGGTAGTTATTATATTGCTGTAGCCCTTCATTATGAAGATAACTATATGTTATTGCAGCCCAGACCATATTCGCAAGTTTGTAAAGAGATACCTAACTAGCTGTGTTCACAAAACTGCTACAAACCAAACACTCACAGCATTTCATTTCATTCTCAGTGCCAAATCAAAGATGAAGTACCTGGATAGGGTATGCCTTTGTACAATTAAATGGGAACATTCAGGATGAAGGAGCAAAATTGCCCAAGTTCACACAGTTTGAATATGTCAGATCAAGAAATAGAACTCACATCTTGTGCGTCCAGAGACATTTCTAAGACTGTTTCTATATGACTGTTGCTTCTAGACTATCTGTATCCAGAACTATGTCCATAGATGATGTTCTCTTCCCCCTTCCTAGATGCCTCTATACACATCCCTTCTTCACCTGTACTGAGCTAATTGGCTTTCATTTGAGGTAGGAAATATGACTCTGACCCTTGACAGATTTAGAACAGATTTTTATTTCTATTCTTGTTTCACAGGGGTGAGATTTATGAATGCTATTTAAATACTTCTTAATTTAAATGTGCTAAAATAATATGAAGTTAGAAACTCTTTAAATGGGTGGTAATTCCAAGTATTCAAACACATTAGGAAATGTAGACGAGGTCATTTTGCAAAGTTAAAAGTGCAAGAACTCAAAGTATCTAATTTAAAAATTAATTTATTCTTGTATCTGTTATGGAATTAGTTCTCCTCTTCCTTTTTTTTCCTGTACTATTTTTCTCTCCTCCTCTTACTTCACAGGCATATATTCAGATATCCAGCCCCTGTCAATGAGCCTCCTTAATTGAGCCAGGTGGTCTTGGAGGCAGAATTTCACCAGGAATACTAAAGGTAGTGCTTATGTGGATGCTCTTTAAAGCCCCAGAGGACATTTGGCAATGACTGAAGACGTTTTTGGTGTCATAACTAGAGTACAGGTGCTTCTGTCATCTAGGGGATAAAGACCAGGGATCCTGCTAAACATCCTTTATGCACAAGACACCCCCCAACACACACACACACACACACACACACACACACACACACACCCCAAAGAATTATCTGACCCAAAATATCAATAGTGCTGAGACTGAGCAACTCTGACCTAGGTAGGCATGGATCTCATTTTCTACTACGGAAATCTTGTAAAAAGTTTTTTATGATTAACCTCTTAGCAAGCTCTATCTAACTCACTGGCAGAGATTATATTTATGATTGATATGATCTAGTGCACTATCCAGTATAGCAGTCACTAGCCACATGTGATTATTTACATTTAAATTAAATTTGTCATTGAATAAAGTGAAAATTTCAGTTTCTTGGTCATACTAGCCAGATTTTGAGTGCTCGATAACCACATGTGGCTAGAGGTTTCTTTATTAGAACATTTCCATCATTGTAGAAAGTTCTATTGCACAATGCTAATCTAGAGACTCCACATATGAACCACAGTGAAAGTGAAATATCTGATAGACACCATGAATGATATATCATGTGTGTGAAGGAAATGGGGGTGGGAAATGTTATCTATTCTGAAGTTTATATTTTTACTTTTAATGATCAGTCATGTACCTACAACAATATCTAGAGAGGTTAAGGACTGAGCAAGATAACCAAAAATAAAGTAAAATAAAAATAAATTTTTCTTGAGAACGATTGAGGCCATGCTCTAGAATTTTAACTATACACATATAATATGCAAATATGTGTTCAACAGCCTATACGATGGGTTTTAAACATTGATTTCCATTTCTTTTTCAATCAATGAAATAGGATAATAGTTAAGCAACTGTTTTCCTCTTCTGTGTCAAAAGCTGCCTTGGGCCTACCTCACACTATTTGCACTGGGATATATGTCTCTGCTTCATAGCTCTGATTGTGTAAACCTTACTGGGTTTGCTAAGAACAGACTGTAATCATAAAGTCTGTGTAATTTCCCTCTGAAAAATTATTGCATTCCTCTCATATGTTTGGTTTAACCCAGATTGTGGTCCTTAGTATAGCTGCAATATCTGATCTTATTCCACATAAAATTAGAAGGAAACAGAATTCTCTATGCTCTAAAAGAAAAATTGCACCAGATCGGTTCAACAGCCAAAGGAAAACATATTCAAGACTATTGCAATAGGGGAGAGAGATATAACTCAGCTTCACTGAAACAAAAAGCAGGAAAATTTTAAAGGCTGAGGTGAGCTAATGGAAAAATACTGGAGGATGTTGGAGGGAAGTGTGTCAGTGTGATTAGGCTATCTGTGTTTGCTAACTGGTGCTTATTTAAGTTAGTCTTCAACTATCACAGAGTCTGGGAAACATTTCTGATAATTACATTTCAAAGGGATGGCTCCCAGGTCTTTGAAAAAGACATTCCTAGGTTGTAGAAGACTTACATCTCAAAGAGACAGAGAAAAAATATTATCATTGCCAGTTTTCTTAAATAAATGTTCTACAAAAAGGAAGTCAGGGGTCTGTAGTTAGGAAGAAGCCTGGCTAAAGTTTAGTCAAGCTGAGGGGAATGTTAAGGCTGTCTTGGTCAGTGCACAATGAACTGTGACATTTTAACCCTAAGTTGCTGGGAAGAATAATTACTGATTTGAGTTTAGGTCAGAAAATGGAATCTTCCATTGAGCAATATCACACCGCCCCTCATACAACACAATTTACACATTTTATCACCCTGAATGAGGACTAAGACAGTGCTATTTAGTTTTGTTTTGTTTTCAGGTAAGCAGCTTCAAGAAAACCAGTACTGAGTAATGGAAGGAAGAAAGAGTCTGAAACAGTAAGGGCAATTGTACCTAATTATCAACTTGATGACAAATTGAAATTATAATGGAGTTAATCACAGTTAAGGCATACAAAACTGGAGTTGGGCAGCCATTAAGGATCTGGTTTCAGACACATCTTTGCACCACTGAGAACTTGAATTTTCTTTGAACTCTACCAGAACCAAGGACATCACCAGCCAGCTGCAACCTTATGGTCTCAAGGTTGCTTGTAACTAAGCAACCATTTCGGACCCCAACCAACCATTACTTAACAAGCACCCTTACTTCTTGCCAGCTCCAATTATAATTCTTGATAAACAACTTACGTAAATAACTGTAACCTTGAGGATTTTGCCTTTATCAGCCTCCCCCATGTTGTAGTCGGGCGGAACACAATTCAAGTGCTTCTTGAAGCTGTGTCTCCCAAGGTGCAGTACTAACAAACCCGAAATAAGCACTAAAAAGAAAAAAAATCCAATCAGTTCTCTATTTCTGAAATTTTGTTTAACAAGCTGAACCGAATTAGGACACAAAATTCATTCATTTTCAGAGTTTCTAAGACTATCTTCTAAGTCCATAGCTATACTATAGTGAATCAGATTTGAGGACAAAGTCTCCATTTCAGAAGCTCACAGAGTAGGAGAGATAAGCTCCTGGCCAATTGGTCATCTCAAAGAGAATTTGCATGGGGCAGACGTGCAGAGTTTCCTGGTTTCTGAGCAATATTTTAATTTTAACCTCATAAGACTATTGTGCTGCTTTTACCCCAAACAGTGTGGGTTCTAACTTCTCCTTCATCTCCAGAATAAGGCAAGTCTCCCAGTCTCATTTGTCCATAACATTGCCTTTGAAAGCATTTATCACAATTGCAAATATTTAATTATTTGTGTAATCACTTAGTTTTAAAATTACCTGCCCTAGTAGCCTGTGAACTCCATGAGAGCATGTATACTCATAGCTTCCTTTTCCATTGCTGTGTCTCTAGCCTCTAGCTTAGCACATGGCCAAGAGTAGGTATTAAATGATTATTTTCAATGTAGTGATATTGTGTGATAAACTCTTTGCTTCTTAAGAAACTTACAGGTAAATTCCTTTTACTCTGCATCAGACTTCTTAAGGAAATTTTCTAAAATGTACTATTTGTTCCTTTAAAAATAATATTGCATATTCAAAACAATTCAGAGCACAATGAAGCATTTCATAAGTTATGAGCACAGATTTGTCTCCATATGTTATATGTCATAATATATATGTTATTAATTTTCAAGATAGAGAGAAACCCAATCTCCTCACATACTTCAAAATAAACATTTTATAGATAAAAGTGGCATAACCGAAGTGAACCATATCAGTTTTTAAAAATGTACAAAGAGTATGTGGCCAGTAGGGTTGGTGTGTATTTCCACTGATGGTCAGAAACAATTTTAGACTAAAAAAATAATGATGTAGTCATGAAAAACAAAGGACACAAATGAGACACAATAAGGGCAATGAGATTATGCTACTTAAATGTAACTCAAATATATTGTATGCCTAATATATCTTAGATACTTTATAAATTGCATTTAACAAAGTAAAATAAATTTTTTGTTGAGGAAATATTACCCTAAGAAGGTTAGCTAGAAAATAGCAACAGAAGCTAAAAGAATGGAAAAAATGATAGTTTAAACCTTATCCCTAAAACCTAACTCCAGTATTTAAGTTTGAATTAGATGATTTTCCCAACTGAGATTCTTCATGTATTTAGTAAGCTTGACTGGACTGATTCTAATTCATTTTCATACACAATGAGGCCTGCTCTTTAGAAACTCTACACTATGTAATGTTTCACGTCACCCTTACATTTTTAAATAGTTCACTGCCAACCAACATTTGCTCATAAGGGTTCAATAAAAATGATGAGGATATAAAGAATGAATGATATTTTAACCTTGTTCTTTTCTCTTCCCATTGGGCATATTACATTATCACAGTGTTCAAATCTGCATCAAATCTTATAATCCTGGGTTATTTGTAAATGTTTTAGAGATAGTTGAATTTTTTGGAAAGAACATTTTAAATTAAATTTATGTATTTAATTTTCTGATAGACAATCAGAGCCTTTTGATCTAAAAATTATTCCTCAAATGTCTTGTAGAAAAAGTGACTCAAGAATAAACTCATGCAGAAAATATTTTCTCATGCAGAAAATATTGCCTGAGCTTTATTGAGATATAACTGACACATTGTGTAAGTTTAAGGTGTACAATGAGATGATTTGATACATTTATATATTGTGAAATGATTACAACAATAAGGTTAGTTAACATATCCTTCACCTCACATAGTTACCATTTTTTAACTATTTTAGATGGCCAATTACTTTTCCAAGTTATATGTCAATATATGTAAAGAGAGAGGTTTTCTCTGAAAAGTCCTACTTTTTGTTTAATATTTCTGTTATATAACATATTGTATTATATGTTGGGGTTAATTTTTTCCAAAACAAAAATGAATGTTTAATACTTTGTTCTTAAAAAATAAAGTATATGATATGTTGATTTTAAATTTTGAAGAAAACTGTGATATTCTTATAAATTAACCAACTACTTTCCCTCCCCCTCTCCCTCTTTTCCAGATGCCTCCCTTATCCAGATGTCCAGGACTTCCAACCAACTTCCAAAGGCTTTACGTTTTTCTCATCTTAAAAAATTTCCCTATTATTTGATTCCTATGATTGTATTGGCTTACTATATACCATTAAGTGTCGATCATGTTGTCTAGGGCTCAGCAAACTACCTCCCCTTGGACAAATCCAGCCCACCACCTGTTTTTGTTAATAAAATTTTATTGAAAGAAAGCCATGCCCGTTCATTTGCATGTTATCTTTGGCTGATTTTATACTACAAGGACAAAGTTGAATAGCTGTAACAAAGATCATATGGCCTGCAGAGCTTAAAGTATTTACTATCTGGCCCTTTGCAGCAAAAGTTTGCTGTCTCCTATCCATTGCCTGATATATAGCAGGTGCTGAATATATACTCATACATTAATTACATTAATAGATGATGGATGGCAAATGATAGGGAGATGCAGGCTTTATGTAAGAGGAGACCACTTCCTTCATTCCGGGTGTTGAGATCCAAATTGGCTTCTGGAGTATGAGTGGGTTTTATTATGGTTAGAGAGAAAGAAAAATGTAACTCTTCACAGAAACAATAAATATTGGGACCAGGTGGTGAAGTGAACTAAAAGATTTAGTTCTTGGCTGTTGTAAAAAACATATAATTTCATATCAGAAGAGTATACGAATATCTGATTGCCTCCAATTCTCAAAAATTGGATGCTCAGTAAGAACACTAAGTGTGGTAGAGTTCACTATTACCTAATTTAAGAAATTTTCACAGCCTATTGTGTTTCTTATCTTGAGGTACTTTCATTGCTACTTCTACCTTTGCTGTGGAACTGTTAACTAGTCAAAAGTGAAAATAAACAGTCAATGAATTTCTTTCTAAAGATTGCTATAAAATACTTACAGTATAAGTTAGGAGTTTGGAATTAACCTATTCACACTACTATATGTAAAACAGATAACCAACAAGAACCTACTGTATAGCACAGGGAACTATATTCAATATTTTGTAATAACCTATGAGGGAAAAGAATCTGAAAAAAATAGATATATATGTATATATAACTGAATCACTTTGCTGTACACCTGAAATTAATATAACATTGTAAATCAACTATACTTCAATAAAAATAAGTAAATAATTTTTTTTAAAAAAATGCTTAAAGTAGAAGAGCTTGTAATATTTAGGGTTTTTAGTTATCGGAGTTATATTACAGTCCTTTGAAATATGGATAAATAAGAGCTGGCTTGAAAAAAAAGTTTAATAGAAATTATGCAGCAGAAATCCAGAGAAGGAGAAAGAATATAGTTTCTTCAGTTAGTGAAACTTGATTTCTTAGATTTCTCAAGTAGTTACTGGACTATGGAATCTCCAGAGAAGTGACTGAACACAAGAAATTTTCACGGTTGATAGAAATACATTTTCTTTGGTCATATACGAAGCAATCTTGAGGATGGGCAAACATACTATATAAAGAGACTGTCAAACGTTGTTGTTTAAATTGTATTGCTTTTGTGGATTTAAAGTGGGTTTATAATTGTATATTATAATATATTTAGTATAAAATAGAATGTATAATTGGATTCTTCAAAATATAGAAATGATATTTATGTCTCATTTCTACTTTCAGAATTCCTTATTTCATTTTTTCCATTTAAATTATCTCTGTCGTGCTGTTTTACATTCTTTTTATCTGCTGTTTTATTTATATTTATATTTGTTTATGAAGATAGAAAAATTCATAATAAAGGATATGGTTGGCAATAAATAAGCTGTGAGACTGCATATTTTGTAACAGAGGAAGCTTGGGACATGAAACAGAAGCCCTGAGCGTTAAACTTTCACTCTCTGTGGACGCAGGGGGCTGCGGCATTACTCCTGAATAAAAGAAGACCTGGCTGTGGAGCTGTGAGGACTTGAAAAATCTGTTTACAAGCATGGTGCCCAATTTGCAAGTTAAAGTGGAATATAGCTGGAAATAAATTTAAGAAGCAAATCCACCTGCCATAAAGAGCACTGCTTTTCAACCAAGAGGCCAAAGAAAAGTAATAGTTGGGAAAGTCCTGATCTTAGAACCAGGCACTTTGAATAAAAATTATTAACACTGGAGAGGGAACTGCCATATAAAATGCTTGTATCAGACCATCTAGTTTGGTGGATGAGGAAATCCGGCATATCTAGTCATGAGGTATTTGCAGGACAAAAAGCAAAATATCAATCCATTGTTAGAATATCTTCCATCCTCCTCCAAATGGTAGAATTCAAGAATGAAAAAGAGACCTTACAAATGAAGAAGAGATGAAATGTCAATAACAGCCTACAAAAGAACTGACTTTTCTTTTCTTTCCTTTTTCTCTTTCTTTTCCCCTTTCTTTCTTTCTCTCTCTCTCTCTCTTTCTGTTTTTTCATTTATCAATGTTTTATACAATCAACAAGCATTGAGTGGCAATTATAATTTATTGTGATAAACACTGACGATAAAAAATAAAGCAATATAGTAAATGGATTAATAGAAATGTGCACATAGTATTATTGGGCACCTAGAGGAAGAATGTAACACCATTTAAGATGAGGAATTCAGGAAAGAAATAACCTCAATATTGAGTCATTGGTATGAGTATGAATATTGAATATTGAGTCATTGGTATGAGTATGAATTGGCTGCAGGAATAGGGACAGGAAAGAAGTGAGGTAGAGATTGAGCAGAAGATATTTTTGGCAATTAGTATGTTATAAGGAAAGTCTTTGAAAAGCAAAACTACACAGTGTATGAAGGAAACAAGTACCATTCTGGGTTATTGAAGCCAGAAATTTGAGGCAGGGAAATGGTCAGTGATAAGAAAAAGGGTCAGGTCATAGAGAGCCTTGTACAAGTCTTTTAGAAATGTTGGAATCCATACTATAAGTAACTAGGACCCATGGAAACATTTTAAGCAGCTGAATTATTTGAAATATTGCTTTTTAAATAATGTTGGTGGCTTTTTACAGGGTTTCCACATTTTTAGTGGGGGTTACTGAATATTGATTAGTCACCCAAGCAGATTTAGGAAGTTGTGAGATGTTAGATTTAAACTTGAAATATTGAAGTTGTTATGAGAATGAATAGAAGGGAGCTTACTAAAAATATTTAGAGGGTAAAACTGACAGACTATTATAACGAATTTGATGTCAGGGTTGAGAGAAAAAAGAGATTTAAAAATGATACCTAGCTGGAATGGTTGGGTGGATGGTGGTATAACTAAGTAAGATATAAAATAATCTAGAAGGAAATAAAAATCTGGTGGAGGAAAGAATAGTGCAGTATTCTTATATGCTATATTTAAGGTGTCTGCAGACAGCTGGATTTAGTGTATAACTCCAGCAGAGATCTGGACAGCATAATGGTAAGGATGAGACAATGACAATGACTGGGATCTCACATATAGAGCAGTGGGTGAAAGGTAGACCATTACAAATTTTCAAGGTTGACAGATATATCCAGATTTGGAAAAACAATGGGTGAAGAATGGGAACCAATATTAGAGGCATAGGTTCAAGGAAGTAGATCATTGAAATAAGGAAACAAAACATTTGCGGCAATGTGTACGTCAATCCAGGCTAGCTCCATCATGTCATGCTCTGTCCACTCCTAACCAAAACTTGGCTGACTCAGATGGAAGGTCCACTTTTCATTTCATTTCTCTTTACTTTCTCACTTCTATCTTGAATTTAATTCTTTGCTATATTCCTTTTGGGTTCCAAAAAAGCTCCAGATTGGAGCATTTTCATGCTTCCTCTCCCATAGGCTCAACTTTCCCCGTCCCCACACCCTTGTATGTATGCTTTTCAAAATCATGCCAGTATCCTGGCAGTCTCATTGTAAGGTGATTTTGTTATTGCTTTTGTTGTTGCTTACTCGCCTTCACCATATTTGTGCCAAACAGTGTGATGGATGTTGAAGAAAGCAAAAATAAGAGGATGTTAATTCCAGTTCTTTGGGGGTTTGTAATCTAGGTATTAAGATATGCTTAAAAATCACTATCATTTGCTGTAGGAATTAGAGTGAGGTAAGCAAAAAAAAAAATGTAATATAATATGATCCCAGTATTTTTAGTTTCCTTCCTTTTTCCCACTTTAGAAGTGTTAAAACTGAAACCCAGAAAGCTGATCTTGACTTTCCCAAGATCACGGTACTGGCTAATGTTTAAATGAATAGTTCTTTGGTGAACAAATGGATATTGTGGGGGCTGAAGATTCAGATTTAGGGGTTGACTGCAGGATTAACTATGCCCGCACAAAGTGCACGTTATCATAGAGAGCTATCTATTTAACTGCGTTTCTAGAAAAGGCATATTACTTAATGGAAAATTCAAAATACATGACATGTTCATTTCCATTCAGTATATCTTGCTACAATAATTCCATGTGCTTAGTAAAAAGAAAGAAAGCTCTCTAAAAACAGCAGGCCACAGTCTTTCCTTGTTGAAAATCTTACTCTTCTTTGTCATATTGGCTGATGTTCAGCTGCACACAAAGAAGCAGGTTGTTCCTGCTGGGATTCACAAGGAGGAGGTGACAGAAGCCCAGGTATGAGCTCATAGCCATGGTCCCCGACATGGTAGGGTACAGCAGTCCCTCCATTCTGCACAGAGCCACATGTTAATTGTATATCTGTTGAAATGCTGCTCCCTCCAATCCTGATCTACAGAACACTGTGATGAGAGCTCTAGGGAAGCCCTGTTCCAGAACCAAGGAATTTTTATGGCAGTGATATAGGAAGATGAAAACATCTCATCCACAACTTCCATTAAGTTGGCTACAGTAACCAGGCCAGGGGACCTAGGCTCCTGGTGGGAGAACTCACAGATCTTTGTGGCATGCCTATAAATGTCCAGATAGCCATCATGGATCCCCAGAGAGAGTTACTATCTTCCTGGCTACCAAGCAGATGGCACCATCCTCAAAGGCTTTTAAGTACTTGAGTCAGGACACTAAAATACGCTGTAATTGGCTGTTAAGTATAGCAATGGAAGGACATATTTGGAAGACACAGTCAGCTAGATATTGGTTCATAATTATTTGTTCTGGAAGATTCATTGTGCTGGCAAAGGTCAGGATCACAAACCGGGCCTCCTTGTGATTGGGCCAAAGAAATTGTATACTATATCTTATTTTGACTCCACAGTTTGAATTCATCCACAAGCAGCAAGACAGTCTCCAGAGATGGTTCAAAGCTATGTGATAGCAGTTTTACTATTAACTACATATGTTGGCCTTTACACATTGGAATAGGAAGCTTCTCTAGAGGAAGGTTTCTGAACCCTGGCACTATTAACATTTTGGGTTGAATAATTATTTGTTGTTGGGAAACTGTCTTGTGCACTGTAGAATGTTTAGTAAGGTCATGATCTCTGCCTACTAGATGCCAGCAGTAACACCTCATCAGTTCTGACAACCAAAAATGTCTCCAGATATTTCCAAATGTCCCCTGGTGGAAACCACTGCTCTAGAATTTTATTGGTAAATATATTCGTATGGCTATGTTTTGTTTTTTCATTAAATCAACTCACACTTTAAGTTATTTAATAGATTTTATAATACTGATATTTAAAAAATGTTTTTGATTGTCTATTTACATAATAATTATTTATCCAAATTTAGCAAAAATATAAGGAAGAATTCCATGGATACCAACTTTAACCAAAATTCTTTGTCTAGAGAGGAAGGTATGAGCAAACACAGAAGGACCCAGGTAACAGCAGTGGCATTATGTAAAGAAGTGTGTGTTGTTACATATGTAACCATCACTAAAGTACTGTAGAAGAACAGAAACCATTCAAAATTTACTAATTTTAGCATGACTTTGAAAACTACTTAGTCTTTTAGAAATGTTGGAATTTTTTAAGACTGGAATTTACGAGTATCACCTTAACATTTTTCTTCTGCTTTCCTTTAATTTCTCACATACGTAGTGTCATTTCTTAATGGTGACAGAGGCTTTTGGTACCAACAAGCTTTTTACCAGGGAGTAGTATGTTTTTTTCTGCAAGATAACCAGCCTACGTTTTGGCATTAGAATTTTCTAAAAATAATAAATATCTCACTTTTTCCCTCAAATATTATCCCAATCCTAAATAAAATTAATTTAGTAAGATGCTTAACATTTAAATGGCAATGGTCTTCAGAGCTGTTTCATTGGATAATTTTTCACTAGGATTTTTTCAGAATCTCTGGTATCAGAGAAAGCTTATAGTAAAGGAACAGATAATTTTATTTTTAAAATATGCTTTAAAATTACTTAAGCCTTCGGTGGGAATGTAAAGTGATACAGCCACTATGGAGAACAGTATGGAAGTTCCTTAAAAAACTAAAAATAGAACTACCATACGACCCAGCAATCCCACTACTGGGCATATAACCTGAGAAAACCATAAGTCAAAATGAGTCATGTACCACAATGTTCATTGCAGCTCTATTTACAATAGCCAGGACATGGAAGCTACCTAAGTGTCCATCAACAGATGAATGGATAAAGAAGATGTGGCACATGTACACAATGGAATATAACTCAGCCAGTAAAAGGAACAAAATTGAGTTATTTGTAGTGAGGTGGATGGACCTAGAGTCTGTCAGAAAGAGTGAAGTAAGTCAGAAAGAGAAAAACAAATACCGTATGCTAACACATATATATGGAAATCTAAAAAAAAAAAATGGTTATGAAGAACCTAGGGGCAGGACGGGAATAAAGACGCAGACCTACTAGAGAATGGACTTGAGGACATGGGGAGGGGGAAGGGTAAGCTGGGACAGAGTGAGAGAGTGCTATGGACATATATACACTACCAAATGTAAAACAGATAGCTAGTGGGAAGCAGCCACATAGCACAGGGAGATCAGCTCAGTGCTTCGTGACCACCTAGAGGGGTGGGATAGGGAGGGTGGGAGGGAGACGCAAGAGGGAGGGGATATGGGGATATATGTATAGGTATAGCTGATTCACTTTGTTATACAGCAGAAACTAACACACCATTGTAAAGCAATTATACTCCTATCAAGATGTTAAAAAAAAAGATACACTTATGCTGCAACCAGGAAACATACTACTAGCTATTTACCCAAGTTATATGCAAACATGTATGTTTGCACAAAGCCTTTTACAAGAATGTACATAGAGCTTTATTCATAAAATCCAAAACTGGAAACACAGCTCAAGTGTTAATCAATAGAAGAATAAATAAAGTGTAGTATATTCATATAATGAACTACTTAGGACTACAAAGTAGCAAGTTCCTTGCACAGAAAGTGACATGGATGAATGTCAAAAACATGCTGAGTGAAAAAAGCCTCACACAAAAGAGTACATAGTGTATAAACAAATCATAGAAAGTCCTAGAACAAGCAGAGAAAAATTAATTTATGGTTGAAAAAAGTCAGAATAGTGGTTACCTCTGAAAGCAGGGATGAAGTGAAAATGGACTGGAAAGGAACATTTGAAAACTTTTCTGGGGTGATGACAACATTCTATATTGTGATAGGAATTTGGGTTATTTGTCAAAATTCATCAAAATGCCTGCTTAAGCTCATGCAGCTCAATATGAAAAAAAACAAACAACCCAATCCAAAAATGGGCAGAAGGCCTAAATAGACATTTCTCCAAAGAAGATATACAGACTGCCAACAGACACATGAAAGAATGCTCAACATCATTAATCATTAGAGAAATGCAAATCAGAAGTACAATGAGGTATCATCTCACACCAGTCAGAATGGCCATCATCAAAAAATCTAGAAACAATAAATGCTGGAGAGGGTGTGGAGAAAAGGGAACCCTCTTGCACTGCTGGTGGGAATGTAAACTGATACAGCCACTATGGAGAACAGTATGGACGTTCATGAAAAAACTAAAAATAGAACTACCATACGACCCAGCAATCCCACTACTGGGCATATACCCTGAGAAAACCATAATTCAAAAAGAGTCATGTACCACAATGTTCATTGCAGCTCTATTTACAATAGCCAGGACATGGAAGCAACCTAAATGTCCATCAACAGATGAATGGATGAAGAAGATGTGGCACATATATACAATGGAATATTACTCAGCCATAAAAAGGAACAAAACTGAGGTATTTGTAGTGAGGTGGATGGACCTAGAGACTGTCATACAGAGTGAAGTAAGTCAGAAAGAGAAAAACAAATACCATATGATAACACATATGTATGGAATCTAAAAAAAAAAAATGGTCATGAAGAACCTAGGGGCAAGACGGGAATAAAGATGTAGACCTACTAGAGAATGGACTTGAGGATACGGGGAGGGGGAAGGGTAAGCTGGGATGACGTGAGAGAGTGGCATGGACATATATACACTACTAAATGTAAAATCAATAGCTAGTGGGAAGCAGCCGCATAGCACAGGAAAATCAGCTTGGTGCTTTGTGACCACCTAGAGAGGTGGGATAGGGAGGGTGGGAGGGAGGGAGACGCAAGAGGGAAGAAATATGGGGACATATGTATATGTATAACTGATTCACTATGTTATAAAGCAGAAACTAACACACCACTGTAAAGCAATTATACTCCAATAAAGATGTTAAAAAAAATATGCCTGCTTAAAATTTGTACATATTGTTATAAGTAGATTTTACCTCAAATTAAAAAAAAACTGTATAAAAATACTGACCTCTAGCTTATGAGTTGCATACTAAAATGTTTATCACAAGTATACTGATGTGTGCAAATTATGATAAAATGCCTACAAAAAATACGATGGGTAGAAGGATAGCTAGACAAAGAAACGTGATAAAACAGGTAGAGCAAAATGTTGTGTTGAGTATTGATGTTGGGTATATGAATGTTCACTGTAAAATTCTTTCACATTTTCTGCACACTGGAGATATTCTATAATATATTATATATATATTTATATATATATTTAACACCAGAAAGTGGCAACAACATTTTCTCTGGCTTTCTGACTAGATCTGTGTTACCCACCATTTCTGCAGAGGCAGGAACACTGAAATCGTCAGTACGATGGAAGATTCCTGAGGAGGCTCTGAGGTAGCAACTACAAATGCTCTAGAAGGCAAAAGAGAAAAAGAAGGAAAAAATATTATTCAAAATGAGACTCTTAATCAAATGCAAAACATGAATAAATGGTTTTTTACAAAAGAAAACCATCAAAATTCACCATTGAAAATATTAGTGCAATAAATCCCATGAAGGAGGCTGCACAGCCCTAATGAAATATAATCAGGTACTCTAGATGGTGTTAACTGCTTCTAAGAAAAAGAAAGTATAATTAAAACATCAAATTGTCATTTTACAGCATAACATTTCCCTGATGGGACTTTGGATTGGTACATGCTATTTTAAGTATATAAAGAAAGGTGTCAGAGAAACAAATATATCCAATTATGACTTGGTCTTGGAATGCTCAGAAACAATTCAACTCAATGTATTAAATTAATGCATGCACTCATTCATTCAACAAATGTTTATTAAACACTTAGAACAATCCAGGTACTATCTCTGTAAAAAACAGCTAATTACAAGGCCCATGAAGAGTATACTTTTGACCTTTTTTTTAGTGTTATTGATATAACTGACATACATCACTGTATAAGTTTAAGGTGTACAGCATAATGGTGTATATAGTGAAATGATTACCACGGTAAGTTTAGTTAACATAACTCTTCTCATATATATACAATAAAAAGGAAAAGCAAAAAAGAAAAGAAAAAATATTTTCTTCTTGTGATGAGAACTCTTAGCTCCTCAGGGTTTACTCTCTTAAGAACTTCATCTTTACCTCTAAAGCATTAAGGGATGACAATGGTAAGCCTAGAAATAAAAGCTATATTGGGCATCCAATATAGCAAAATAATTAGCAAAAATAATATATGCAAACTACACTTATTAGATGTTCTTTTTCATTTTGTCTCTACTTGAGGCTAACAAGATATTGGGGTGGGCTCCTGGTTGCCAATGAATGCAAAACACATTTTTACTGGGAGATCTTAAGTTGGCTTTCTTATATGTGGTCAGGAAGAATTTTAGGGGTCGAGTATATGATTTCTCAAATACTTAAAAAGCTATTATGTTGACAAAACCCAGAAATTTTATTAACTGAACTGAATTGTATTTAGCTGAATTGTTGGTTAAGAATTCTAATCTATATGTTTGTTGAAAGAGACATGTAATGCTATTTCCTCAATTAGCTTCAATACAGACCTCAGCATATCCACATGTTCTCCCCAAATAATATACACATGTCAAAACTATTATCCATTTATCTATTCAAAAATATTATTGATCAGCAACCATTTTCTCTGCTAAGGTTTCTCTGCTAACTGATAGGAACACACCTGTGGTCAAAATAGATATGATTCCTGACTTCATGGGGCTTATGCTCTTGAGAGGAAGACTGACAATAATTAAAGAGAAAAAAAGCCAAGATAATTATACGATCTTTTCTCTATAATAAATAATGGAGTGCCTATTGAATCTAAGAGCCTCTTACCTTGATTCAGAATTAATCCAGTGGGGGATTTTTGAAGTCCTTAATTTAAAGAAAAGTTTATGTCAACTCAATTGTATTCTTTACATCCTTGATGGAACTTAGTAACGTCATTTTTTTCTAAGCATAATGGACACTGAAATAGTATTTCACTGTGCTTTTAATTTGCATTTTATTGGGGCTTAATTCACATTTCCCCAGTAACTAGTGAGTTTGAACATCATGTTTATTGACTGTTTGAGTTTCTATTCTGTGAACTCTCCCATCTGAGTTTCTATTCTGTGAACTCTCCCATCATGTGGTTTATACTTAATTTTGTTTATGGACTTTTTGTACATTTTAAATTTTTTAATGACAAAGAATTTTTTTCTCATCATGTTCATACACATAAATTTTGACCTTGTCCAATATTCTCAAATCTTACATATACAAACCCAGGTTATCAGTAGACAAAAGGTATTCCAGTCTTTAGAACCTATACATTTTAGAAAGTGGTCAGAGTTTTAAAATTTAAAACAAAACTTTCTACATAGCAAAATTTTATAATTTAGATAGATGGATAGATGACTGATGATAGATAGATAGATTTTTATCAAGTGTAATTGGTTTCAATTTACTCACACAGGGACAGACAATGTGCAGTGTTCGATAGAAGACAAAATGTGGGAGGTTGAAGCTTCTGTTGGAGCAACTATGGAGAGACTTTTTTAAAGAGCAGATATTCCATTATTTGCTTTTACTTTTACATTTCAGCTCTGTAAATCCCCCCATCTGTCCCATATTTCAATAAATTTTGCTACACAACAGCCTTTTGTATGGATAAAGGAAATGAACAGAATTCTATATCTAAGCTAGCATGATGTAGAACAGGGAAAGTGTGAATGACTCTTTAGATCATCATCATCTGGACCGATTTAGAGGGGAAATGGAATTTAGGGTCAGAAGTGAACATGAGAACCCAATCTGAGGAGCTTCACACAAATGGAAATTGGACTTTCTGCATACCACGGAATGGCATCTTGAGCTAATGTTCATTATATTTAAAGGAACAGGGCAATTCCAGATTTGGTTTTCTATGGTTTTCTACTTCCAAGATGAGAGAAGAGAGACCCAAGTAATGCAGCAGAGAAGCTGAGTGTATTAAGGCCATACAAATAAAGATTTTTTTGTATATAGTTAGGCATCAAACCAATCCTTTCACCTTCTCTTAGTACAGTTTACTTTAATTTAATAAAGTTTTATTGAGAAAAGTGAGGAAATAGGTTGAATTCCACATTTAATTTGGATTCCTAGAAACACAAAAGGAAAAACTTTAAAGCTGAGAATAGAGAACAAAATGTCAGTAAAGGGGAAATTATAATCAAAGGTGACGAAGAAGAAATTAAGTCCAAACCATCCCATCTACCGCACACAACACAAATGAAAGTATACATTATGGGAGAAGAATGGGTTTGGAATTTGAGCTATTTTCTTTTAGATCTTGTGGGACACATAGATTGTGCTAACCCCATTCTCTTTAAGAAGCACAATACTCGCTAAAATTGCAACTGCCTACTGTATAACTCAATCTCAGTACTTCTCAAATCTGGTTTCATTTTAGAACCACATAGGAAGCCTTAAAAAATAAAAATATCGAGGCCCTATGACATACCAATTAAATAATACCCTCTGGGCTGCTTGGTCTTCTGCCCTGGTAGTTTTCAAGCTACCCAGGTGATTGTTAATACGTAAGAGTTGAGAACTACCACATCCTGAGTCTGTCAGGCTGAGCAAACCTGGGCAGGAATATAAGCATTCTAGCTATTTCTTTGCAGTTGGATATTTTGTAGACTTTCTGCAGGAGCCACGTCCCAGAAGCAGAGCTCACTGGTGGCATTAAAAATGTGCCTGCATGTTCCATACCTAGTTAAAGTGAAATGTATTACTGTAGAGCAATGTTTCTCAAACTTGGCTTTTCATAAGAATCATCTGAGGAACTTTTAAAAAATACATTAAGGGGCTCACCCACAACCTACTGAGTCAAAATCTTTAGGGATCTCCAGGAGAGGAGCCCAGAGCTTGCGTCTTTAACGAGGTAAATTTTATGGTGAGGCAAATTTGCTAAATACTGCTTTGGAAGAATCACTATTATTGATTAGGATATTGGACCTTCAATATCTCTTGTCTTTCCAAGAAGGCATCCTGTTATCACATAGGAATATGGACGCAGTCTACCTTCCATAAAATCTGGTAACTTTCTGAGGTAGGGCTAAGACATACAGTCAAAAGGAAAGTGGGATGCCACATTTTGATTAGGCTTTAGCCATCTTCGCAGAACTGGGATAATAAGTATGACTAATTCTTTTAGGGGACCTATTCTAAAGAGAAAGACCAAGCTAATTTCATTTTTAGACACTACTTAAAACTTTATGTATATACTTAATGATTTGTGCACTCTCTGTACCAATTAATAGTTAAAAAACAACAGTGCCAGGAAACCCCAACAATTATCAATTTTTCCTAATTCCCCAAAATAAAAGTGGGGTGATTTGCATAGTCACACATCCAGAAATCTTCTTTCAAGGCTGAAGTTTTAAATAGGTCTAACTTCAGATTAATATGTGAGACCTGGGCTTGTGAGGAAATGATGCTGAACACCCAATTGGGAATAACCCCCTAACTGAGTAATTACAACTAGCCAATGGGCAGACTCACCTGGGGCAGTTTTAAATATACAGACCCCTGAGCTATGAAAGGATAAATAAAACTCAACAGTAACAACAAGAACAACGAAACTAAAATTAAAACGGCAAAAACAATATTACAAATTTACTATAGAAATTTTCAAGCATACACAAAGTTAGAGAAACTAGTATACTAAACCCAGTCCCGTGATTAGTACTAGCCCACTTTTTGATCTTCTCCAAAATTTTGGGAGGTAGAAATTTATAAATACCGGACTTTATGTCGTTTTACAAATAAATACTTTGCTATAATGCATAAATGATAGATATATTGATTTTTAACATAATGATTATGCTATTTTTATACATATCAGAATTTACAATAGTTTCTTAATGCTATCTAAATAACCAGACAATATTCATATGCTCTGATTCTCTCAAAGAGTATTTTTACAGTTAGTTTTTTTCATTTTAATTAGGTTCCAAACAAGATCTGCTTATCATGTTTGGCTCTTTTGTCCTTTAAATCTCTTTTATTCTGTAAGAGCTGCGTATCCCCACTCCTTTTTCCCCTTGCAATTGATTTTCTGGAAAAACTAGGTCATTTGTCCTATAAAGCTTCTTACATTTTTTTTTTTTTTACTTCCATGCTTTCTGGTAGTATCGTTTAACTTGTTCCTTAAAGCCATGTATTTTGTATAAACTCTACATTAAATCTAGAGGCTGATTTGATTTAGATTCAATTTTTTTAAGAATACTTCATTACATCACATCATGAGACACATGACGTCTGGTTGTACTACTTGTAGTGATGTTAAGATTGATCTTAGTGGGTCCAGGTGAAGCAATGAAGGAAATAATGTGAGAATGTATTCCATTATAAATGTGGAATGTATTCGATCTCATTCCATCATAAAAGTGAGTTAAATAATAGAGGAGGAATAGATTTCTTTGGAGATTTGCAATTCATCACCTTCCCCTCCTTTGTCATGGGTCTAGTAATGGGAACTTCCATACCTACACTCAATTGTGTAGTCCTGAGATATGGAGAACCTGTGCTTGATTCCTGCTTGAGAAAGCTTAAAGTGTCTCTAACCACAGGATTTGGGTGGCTGTGTTAGGATCAGCCTATAATCTTTGGGGCATGAAATGTTCAAGAGAGTCCTGTGGACTAGATATAAGAAAGAGCCAATATGACATTGTATTGAGTCCTCTTCAGAGGTAGCATTACATTTTGCCACTGAATAAAATGGGCAAGGTGAGGACAAAACAAAATTGTATTGTGCTCACATCCCCTGAGTTGTGTGTTCTATATTCTAGTAACACATGAAGATACAGATTGAATAGAAATACAGCTGTTGAAGATGACTGCAGATGAGTAAGTGGAGAGACATTTCTCAGAAATTTGGCTGTGATGGGGCCAGAATAATGGAGTGTTCACTGGAGGAAAATGCAAGGAGGATTTTATTTAATGTAATAAAGAGATCAGGAGACCATCCAATAGGGCCATCTAGAGGGAGGCAGACACCACCATCAAGTAATGGGATGTACTTTCGATACTAGGGCTTTGAAAAGAGCTGCAAGTGATGATCTGGGAGAGAAATCCACTTGGATCAAGGGAAATGCAGAAGTGACCCCTAATAATAGGAATTTCCAAAGAATTCAGGAAATTGTCCCAAGAGAGAAGTTAAAGTTAAAAGGTAGGCAACCTAGTGATAACCTTTTGGGATACATGCAGAGTATTAGCAGCCATCATTCTGGAAGGCTGCACAGTGGAATCACTTGATCCACAACCCAGAATAATTCAATCAGAATCTCTGGGGGCAACCCAGATATTGGTATTTTATTAAAGATCCCCAGTGGTTCCAATAGGCAGTGAAGTTTGAGAACCACCATCATAACTGATATGCTCACTTTCAAGGAGAATCAAGTTTCACTAAAGGTAAAGACATGATACAGAGATTTCAGAGGATGGAGTAGAAAGCGCAAAAGAGGAAGGCTGCAGTGGGGAAAAGTTTCAAAGATCATAATAAGCATAACAGCACGGGGAGGATGGCAGGCTTAAAGTTTGGGCTTTGGGGTACCATAATCTTGGACTCTAATTCAGGCTCTACCACCTTTTAGCTTTGAGATCTTGAGCAAATTACATGCCTTAGTTCAAATTAAATTTCTTCATTTGTAAAATGATTTTATTACTAGAACCTATCTTGTTTGTTTTATCTATTTATTGCTTGTCATCTCTCACTGAAATGTCAAGTCCTCGAGAATAGGAACCTTACCTGTCTCGTTCAAAACTGAATTCCCAGTCCCTATAGATCAGTGCTTGAACATGCAGTAGATGTTTATTACATGCTTTTGAATGTATGAATGGAAATACTTTATATTTTTTGTTTACATATGATGCACACTTTTTTCTAAGCAGTTTACACCCATCATTTTCTTCAATTCATAAAACAACCCCAGGAGATCAGTACTATGATAATTTCCAATGTTCAGACGAAGACAATTAAGCAGAGGTCAGCTAATTAGTAGACAGTACACATGACATGATGCATGTAAAGAATTTAGCTAATCTAAAAAATTCTCACTAAATGTCAGCTAATAATGAGAAAAGGATAAAAGGCATCATGGAATTAACTGCTGTTAAGATTCCGAGAGGAACTCAGGTGTTAGGTTTTGTCCATAAAGTCTTATACATGGGAACTGAACATTAGGATATCAAAAGCAAGATGATGTTTAGAAGTATGCAACCTTTGTTCACATTCTAGATGAAACATGAGTTAAAAAGGCATTTCATGCTTCTCCAAAGCTAGCCGAAGGTGATGTAGTAGCAAGTCCCATATACCAAGAGAGATTATTGCCCACCTTGGATTTTGGCTCAACCTCTTGTATCTATCATTGAGGAACCAGTGGGTCTCTGTAAAAATTTACTTTTGATTATTATTACGTAAGGGGAAGCATTGAAGGAAGTGATTTTTTGAGTCAAGAAATATAATATTCTTTGGAAAAGCTTGTAATAGGCAGTTTTTCTCCTGTTAATAGAGTACAAAAAAATGCTACACCAAACTCAAGTCTACCGGTCCTTACAGAAGGTGTGATGTGAACTCTCAGTACTTTCTAGCTTTAATATTACTAACTACAGGAGTGAAAGGTATTTCTCTCCTCAAACCCATCTTAAATCTAGCCATTCTGTTGAGATTGTCAACAATACAGAAAATTATTCCTCAGAACATTTTCATGGGCAGAATTTATTAAGTGGATAATAAATTATTTATTTAATAATTTTTCATACTATTTTTAAAGTGTCAAACTTCATTGTAAATCACAGCCTATTTTATTCTGAATTGTAACATTTTCCTTACCGTGCCCTTAACTTGACAATTTAGTCAGATGATCTCTTTGCAGTTCATCTATGTAATCACAGCATAACAGATGACCATTAGAGGATCAGAGCTGAAATGTACGGGAACGCAAAAGCAATCTCTAGACAGGATTAAAACCAAATTGCCTGCCAACTTGGTACCAATAGGGAGAGCTTTGCTTTATGCACTGCCCAGTAAACTGCTGCCCTATTTAGCAAAGGAAGTATGTAAAACTAAATTAAAAATCATGTGTCTACTCATACAATCCCTTAGCTTCTGTAAGATTTCTATTTCTTGAAATAATGTAAATAAAATGACAGTGTAGAAGAAATGAATAATTAATGTTATCAGAGCCTCATAGTATGTGTTTAAAATTTAATCCTCTAAAAGCAAACATATTTTTCTAATGTGAATTTTTTCATTAGCCTATAAACAACATACCATAATTCTACTAAAGTATCCTTACATATATACACCATTTCTAAAGCTACATGGAAATATGTAGCACCTTAAAATAAAGTTGGTTGGAACAGTCTTGTTTAACAAAGCACAGCAACACTTCTGACGACTAAAGAGGAATGGGGTAGATTTAATTATTGTTCCTAATTCTTCACTCCCTCCCTTAACAGAACTCTGCACACATTCCCTTTGCTGTGCAACTTTGTAGAGCCTATTAACAGAATAGGTGGATTTTACATCTCTGCCCTATTAACTTTGAGCTTCACCGTACGACTAGCTTTGGACAATAAATAGTAGATATGAAGCAAGTGGAAGCTTTAACTGGGCTGGTGTGGTCTGGCTTGGCCTCTTGTCCTTCTGTGCATGTGCCACAAAAATAACTGCTCCTCTCAGGAAGAAAGACTTGTGGAGCAGACCTAGACCCAACCCACAGCCTGAAACAAAGCCACCCTGACTGACCTGCAAACTTGTCAGCAAGAAAAAAGAATGTTTATTGTTTCAAACCACTGAGATTTGGAGCTATTTGCTTTGCAGCATCATTGTACAGAGACCTGAGGGACACAAGGAGAAATGCGGAAACTGAGGCTCAGAGGATGAAAAAGGCCTTTCTCAAGGTTATATAGCAAGTCACAAGACACTCAAGGTAAAACCTAGCTAGTCTCATTTAATCCAAGTACTTTATAACCTTGACTAATATATTATATTTTTGCTAGGTACAGTAACTTACTTTCCTATATATATATCTGCATATATATGGCATCCACAAATTACAACTTAAAGTTTTGGGAAGAAAGAAAAGTTAAACTTTGAATATCCATTGAAAATAACAGAGGCAGCTCTGAGTATACCAGAACTCAGAAACTCTGGGTTAGCTATCCACATAGTGTTTTATCATGTATTTGATCACTGCTCTGCTCTTTATTTTCTCTGAACCTCAGTTCGTTTAATTGCTAAAAAGAGTTAACATGATTTTTTCAGAAGGTCTGTGAAAAAAAGATATTTTAAGTAATGGTCTTGTAAGTGACAGGCAAATGGTATGTAATCAATATTTTGTATCAAATATAATTTTATTTTTAACATCCTAAGATACTGTGTGAGTTAAAATATCTTATTGCTCATTTATACTTAGAACGTTGTTGATTTCGGTACATCATAGTTGATCACGTCTTCCTCTCTAGAGCTTGTAATCTAAGGGATGTGTCATCAATTTAAAAGTGAATAAAATTTTATATTCCCAAATATCCATCTACTGCTAACAGAGAGAGAAAAAATTCTCTTAGGAAGCATTATTGAAAATGCTTTGATATTACAAAACAATTGTGTAGAATGGAGAACAAATGACAAAATATGTCTTAAAAAACAAATTGTAAAGAATTTGTCCTTTAAAGCATTTTCAGAGTTTTGCTATTCCTGGAATCAATAATAGAAGTAGTAGAAATGCAACTGTTCTTTAACAATTTTTGAAAGGAAAATTTCCTTTACTGTATTTAAGTATAATTAATAGAAAACACCACAAAAACGTTGTTTTTCCTGGTCAACAAACTTGATAAAACTCAAAATGAAATACTTTCACAGTTATTTAAAGGAATCTTCTGCTGAGATGCAAATTAATAATTGACACAACTTTTTAACCTGTAGACTACAATACAAATGTCTTTCTTAAAGTTAAAGTAAAATTTATGGAACCTCATTATTATGTAGAATATTTAGAGTTGGTTACTATTACTTTCAATGTACCTGAAAATCAGAAATAATCAGTAGTGGATATTTTCCTAATAGGGTATATATAATTCCTCTCCAATACAAACACAGGAAAGAATTGATGTTGTTGACCAGCCAATCAAAAGATTAGGGCAACTTATGTCTTAATCCTATTATTACTTTGTACTTTCTAGTTCAGTTTCCAAGCCCGGAGGTCTGCAACTAGTGAAGGGGAAAAAAAGAGAACTGTAATCGTGTTTCTTATAATACTTAGAGTCTGGCAGAAGACAGTTAACCATCTAGTGCCCTTATGCCTTGAATAAACTCAAGTATGTCAGATGAGTAAGCAATATATTCCCAGGGAAATATTTATTTCCTGTGAGATCATTCAAACATACATCTATATTGAAATTTCCCTGATTTTCACAATATTTCTTAATCAAAAAATTCTGGGAAAAAAATAATAGCATCTATGTTTAATCAGACACAATTGTTAAATTAATGAATTTAATAGTAATTAATTAAATTAATAGGTTAATAAAATTATACTTTATTGGTATATGCTGGAATACTTGTTGGTATCATAAACATTCAAATATTTTCCTTGAATACACTGAGAAAGTGTTGTAGAAAAATAATAATTTTACCTTTTTATCCTGAGAAAAATCAGGGTCATAATCCTAAGTTATTTATTTTTCTTTAAATACTAGGATTAAAAAATAATAAATAAAAGGAAGGTAAAAATTAAAATAAAGCTAAACACTAGAAATTAGAAAGATCAACTATGATGTCTACTGCTTAGAATAGGTCAATGTTTGGAAGCATTTGGAAAAGTCCTGGAGATTCTCAGAGGTCTTAAGTTTTCTTTAATGTTTGCACTTAACTTGAACTAGCTTAATAAAACATGGAAACCTACAAAATTATCAAAGTGTTCCTTTTCTCTGTGTAATAATTTTGGAATGAGTCAGATTATTAAAAAGAAAGATATATAACAGCAATTTTTAAAAATAATATTTAAAAAACAATTAATTTTGGCAAAAAGAAAAAGGTAGCATAGCTGAAGCACTTTGAGGAACATTTTAAAATGAAAACTTCCCTTTATTCTGGAAAGCCATATACATATACATATATGTTTGTGGCTTATGTCCTCCTCTTCATCCTTGTCTCTTACCCCTCCTTGACATATAATGTAACTTCCAGCCACGTGGAACCAGTTGTGGTTCCTACATTTTTCATGCTGGTTAGTGCACATCATTGCACATGCCATTGATTCTGCCCAGACTACCTTTGCTTCTCACTTTGACGATTCATTTCAAGTAGCACATCTTCTGAAAAGCTGCCCTGCCCCTGCCCCCCACTCACGGTTATGTGCTCCATTTTGTGCACTTATTGAATCCTATATTCTCATTAAAGCAGTTCTCTCTCACACACACATACTGTATTATTATTTTCCTATCTCTTCTCTAGACAACTGCTCTCCAAACTTCTACGATTACTCACTCCAAAACTATAAAATTATCTGAACATGCACTACCAATAAATCTGTGCATTATGATGTGTATGTTTGCATGTATACTTAACTTATTGATAAACATATTTCTTGACAATATTTCATTCATAAATATGCTTACTACTGATAATCCATACATCAAATTCTTCCAAGGCTTTTTTTTTTTTGGTACGCGGGCCTCTCCCTGCCGTGGCCTCTCCCGCTGCGGAGCACAGGCTCTGGACGCGCAGGCTCAGCGGCCATGGCTCATGGGCCCAGCCGCTCTGCGGCATGTGGGATCTTCCCCGACCGGGGCACGAACCCGTGTCCCCTGCACCCGCAGGCGGACTCTCAACCACTGCGCCACCAGGGAAGCCCCCAAGGCTTATTTTAAATAAACAATGAATATAGAAAATTTTAACATATCATTCCTTTAGTTTTGAGAATCAACTTGGTCTCTTCTGAGGTAAAGCACTCCACTTTATAGGCTACTCCTCTAGATTATTACTTCCTTGAAAGCAGATCCTTAAAAAAACTATCTGTAACCCCAGCACTTGTGCTTGATAATATCAAATGTGCATCCCTCATTAAATGCTATCCATAGGTTGATACCCACTGGGTTGATTTCAAGTGTCTAATTCATGGAACTAAGAATTATAGAAACAGATGGGAAACTTAAGACCACCAAACAGAATATCCTTATTGTGTAGATAAATAAACTAAAACTCGGACAGGTCAAGTGATTTACCCAGTATCACACATTCAGTGATTGATGGCCAACTGGAGCCTAGGCTCCCATTTCCAAGTAGGATGCTCTTACTATGATCTCCTTATAATGGTAAAGGAATTTAAGGAGAAGAGGCATTTTATACCACCTTTCCTCTCACACTTCTAACCTACATGAAATAGCTTGATATTACAGAAATAGACCAAATACACTGGGAATAATCCCTTGAGTTAACTAGATTTTCTCTTTCAACTGGTTATTCTGGTTCACTAAAGCTGCCAGTCTGATCTGAAGGCTGTTGAAACTGACAGTTTCAAAGCCTAACTTAGAATATAGTCATCTCTAGACAATTGCTGTCCAATAGAACTTTCCCTAATGATGTAAATGGTCAATATCTGTGCTATCTAATACACAGTATGTACTTGAAACGTGACTATAATGACTGAAGAATCAAATATTTAATTTAATTTTTATTTTAATTAATTTGACTCTAAATAGCCACATGTGGCTAATACCTGCTCTATTGGAGGGTGCAGCTCTAGACTCAGAAAATAAAATGTCAAATGTAAATGTAGAAAAAGTACTTTTGTGGAAATGAAGTCTTTCCAATCTAGTGTCCACAAGAAAACTAGCATATTTTTGAGGCAGTTTGAGAACTTAGCATCCAGGCAAAGATGAAAGAGAGTAGTGAGTAGGCAAGAAAAAGAAGTAGTGAGTACATGATATGCAAATGAGAATAACCAGCTGGAATGTTCTTTTTCCTTTCATAAAATATTTTTGAACCATACTTCTCAAACTTAAATGTGCATATGAATCACCTGGGGACAGTCTTTTAAAAATACAGATTCTAGTTCAGTAAGTCTGAGATGAGGTCTGAGATCCTACATTTCTAACAACTTCTAGGAAATGATGATGCTGGTGTGTGGACCACAGTTCAAGTAGTAAGAATTTAGACAAAAGGTAAGAGCTCTGGGGAAAAAAATAATATTTGGTGAACAAAGGGTAAAAAGGCATTCAAAGGTAACGATAAACCATATAAAACTGGATTTAGAAGAGCATCCCATACAAATTCAAATTGAATTCTCTCCACAAACCAATAAATGACTTTCAATTCCCAACATTACATAATCAAATTTCACCTTCTATGAGATGTAACTGCAGCAGAGAAATCCTTTGTCATGTATCCTTGTGTCACTGTGGTCCATAAGAATATTTTTAAAGGGAGAAAGGGGAAGAAAATCGATTGTTCCTTGAAAGGAATTATACTGGAGCTCACTGAAGGAAAATTCCCAAGAAATATTTCAATGTAGAGATAACCAGGGTCATGTCTATGACTGGCCAAAGGATAAAAGTAGAAATCATTAATAACTTGTAGAGTTTGAATGACAATGGTAAGGCTCCTTGCTTGATATGAACTGAATATAGCCACATGACTTTCACAGTTTTGGTTATTTTCACAGACATATACTGGTGTGTGGGGGGAATCTAAACTTATTATTTCTAGTAACAACCCAGACAGACACACCCATTGGTTTGACTGTTCCTATCAAGAACTTTAGGGAACAAAACTAGGTGCAAGTAGTAGATAACTAGCAAAAATGGCTAAGAAGCTTGGGGCTAGGGCAAAAGACAAGGGGCTGGTCTAGATTAAAAAATTTCAAACAATGTTGATTCCAACCAAGTTCAGATTTGCCTTCATTCATATTTACGACTGAGTCCACAAACAAGCAGTTAAATTTGAGGGGATGCAGACACCAAATTTCCGTGTATCCATATTTCTTTTTGGTAGCAAATCTGGAGTTTGAAAATCTATGTACCCCACAGGGAGTGAGGAATCTGTCAAGTTTTAAGAAACAAAGAAACCATGGGCTTAATGCACTTTATACATTGGGTTTAGAGAGGGACCATATCAACATTCAAAGGTCTACATATTACTAGGGAAATTATTTGATGTTCCATAGTTACATAATATCATGTTCTAATCCTTACTCCTTTGTCAGGTCCACAGCTGTCCTAGAAAGGCAACTGGACAGCTAAATCTTCTGATGGTCATATCTTCTTGTGCTTTACAGTAAGAAAAGAAATGATTAACAAACCAATCATTTATCATCATAATGTTGTAAGATGCTGATGACTTCCCCATCTTCAAGTCTGTTAGTGTTTATATCTTTACTGAATTTAAGCTACCAAAGTGATTATCTTTCAATAGTCAGAGACACTACCGTGATAGAGGTCACAATGTGTGCAATGGTATAGACATGTTCAAAAACAGTGTGTTATTTCCCTTTTCACTCAACCACTCAGCACAGACTTGTATGTATCATTTAGGATGCTTGGAGTTGTTTGCAGTATCTACAGTTTAATACCCCAAGTCAGTTCTCAAAATGAGGTCATCTGTAGAACTGCTAAAGGATGTTATTTAGGTAGTAAACCTGTAAGTATGCAGAGAAAGATTTCCTATTTCTGCTATGGGTTAGTAGAAAATGAATTGTTTTGTAGTTGTAAAAGCTCTGAATTACAGATGCAAAGATATTTGGGGAAGAGTTGTAACTACTATTTTTTCCTTATAAATATATAATTGGCATTCAGCAATTTGATAGGATCAATTTCAAGACGTTAAGTTTACTTTGCTCTTTTTCATACTAATATATGAAGCTCCTGAATTTTTACATTGCCAGAAGTAAATACAATTAAAAAGAAAAACAAAATCTCATCTATCACAATAAAGTATTTTTCTTTGGCAGAAGCAAATTGCATATCTTCATTCTAAGTCCCTTTCCTTGCCTTCAGTCCCAAGAAGAGAAAAATCAAGCAATATAGAGATGTCAGAAATTAATTCACTCTTTTATTAAATATCAATAGAAAGTTTTAAATAAATTATAAAGTAAATATAATATAGCAAAATAAATTTTAAACCCTTCCTTCTCTCTCACTTGCTGTGTGTGTGTGTGTGTGTGTGTGTGTGTGTGTGTGTGTGAGAGAGAGAGAGAGAGAGAGAGAGAGAGAGAGTGTGTTCATATACACAGAAATAGATAATGGATAGATGTAAAAAAATATAGACACTATTTACCTATAGATCCAGTGTTTTGTCCTATGTGCTCTTATAGCTCTTCAAAACGAATGTTTATTCATGTTCTTGTCAAGCAATGAGAATGTTGACTATCCCGGAAATTTTGTTTGTTAGTTTGTCGTCTAAAGTAAGAAGGTAACATGGAGTGGCAAAGAAGATGTCTGAAGCATAGGAAAAGCAAAAGTGCAAAGAGAAAAAAATATTTGTATTATATACAAAATTTAAGAGCTGAAAAGTAATCCTTTTCATATACATAAAATTTGTTGTGTCTCAATGAAAAAGGAAACCAAAATTTCTGAACAAACTAAATAGTCCCATTCTTCCAAAATAAATGATCTCTTCATACTTAAGGATTATTTTAAGATCTCTGATTACTGTGGACAACACAGATTAAATAAAATATTAATTCTATTCTACTCTACCACTTGCAAACTCTGTAACCTTTGTGGACAGCAAAGGGCATCTATTATTATTATGGCTTCTTATCCACCCAATAATCATATATTTCTTCCCACTTATCTTGGAGGAAATTGATTTCATACTAGAAAAATACTTTACTTGCCATCATCAGGCCACAGAATGCCTAACAGAGAGATTACTATGTGAAACTGGTTTATGTGTGTGGGAAGGATTCACTTTTACTGGTGACTCTCTATGGCGTAAAGAAAGTATCTATTTTTTAACACCTAACTGCTTTATCTGACACATAACAGGAATTACAGAGGAGTCCAAAATGCTTTTATATTTTACAATTTAAATGACTATTACAAACATCACTCCTACCTCTTCACCTTTGCGGTACCAATTTGATTTATATGGCTAGTTTAGGAAAGCTAAAGCTAAACTGATCCTCATTCTTTGTCCAGAATATATAACTACGTTTTAAGAAGTTGGAAAAACTGCAAACATCAGTCATACATATTAAAAGATAAGATATAGTAAGTTGCATGAATGAAACCAATGTTTTTATTCCTACTTTAATAGGCCAATTGGAATTATAATTAGAGAGTACCCAGGAGTTCCACCAGAATTAAGGACCTGTCAGCATTTTCACTCAATTTTCATCTTTTCCAGGGGTTAACATTTAGCTATTAAAAGAAAATAATCCTTCAGACACATAGTAAATATTCAAAGAGATTTTAAATGACATGTTCTCCTTGACAAATTTGGTTGGTGCCACATTGATCATTTTTAACTTGTAGATAAGTGAGATCAACTTCTATATTAAAGGTTTTTCTTTCTTCTTAAGTGTGGCTAACACGGCCCTCCCTAGGTAATTCCAAAAGTATTCACAGAAAAATATCCCAAAT